>NW_026690896.1:0-317483 GCF_020826845.1 Diceros bicornis minor | reverse complement strand
ATGACATTTAATAACACAAAGGAACAAAGCCATGAGAATATCCCGCATCAGGATTTCCAGAGAAATAACCCCACAGAGTCAACATATTTCATCCCAGGTCAAGGAACTCTTTAAAATTTGCCACCGACTATTTTGAACCCTTTACCAATTTTCCCCAAATTCTGAAATCGGAGGAGAGATACAGATACATTTCCTATTATCTTTTAGTTGAGACCTTACCCCTGCAATCGAACTCAGTAGTATCAAATGGATTTCAATGTAAAACAACTTCCTATTCCAGTTTGATTAGTGATCTTTGAATCGTCACTACTGCTTCCATCATGAAAGAGGGCAGTATTTGCCTGTGTGTGTCCACACGCATCGTCTGGGCTTCCAGCATGTGGACCCAGAGCAGAGATGGGGAATGGCTGATTCCCGAGAAAAAGCTTCCTCCTTGTGACTTCTCCTCCTCACTGGACAGTCAGTTCCAGGTGTCCTAGGGCGGGAGGACGTGTTTTCCTTGGCAGGAAGTGTCTCCCTCCCAGTCACTCTCTTCAGAGGAAGAGCAAACCTGGAGGTCATTCTCCAGGACACTCAGTGGGAGTCGGGCACAGTGCCCCTCAGACGTCTCTATTGTGGGAGGGCTCTGCCCGAGAGGGCTTGGCTTCTCAGCTGGAAGGCAGGAGGGAGCAGTCAGGAGTCTGGAGCTCCACCAGCCATTGTCTAATCTCCTGAAGAGCATTCTGAGTGGCTAGCCCGGGACACGCTTCAGTGCTGGGCGATGGGCCACAGTGCAGGGCTGAGCGGTATTCAGGTGAGGTGTGTTGTGTGGAAGCCGGAGGTCAATGCTTTTCCCCTGGGCATGCATCTTTCTGGTGAACTGGCGTCCCGCAGTGGGTTTACATCCAGATGTCCGTGGTGGAGGCTGGGGAGTCTGGAAAACCCCCAGATGTGGTCTCTGAGTGCTCTTCTTAGGGGCCTGGAAGGGAGTGAGTTTCGGCTTGTTTGGGAGGATCTGGAAAGTCTGCACTGGGACCTGGGCAGGTCTCTTGCCTGGTACCTTGATGCTGATTTTGGCATCCCGGTCCACAGTAGGTCCAGCAGCCTGTGGGCTGGGTTAGGAGTTGACATCCAGATACATGGCTTGTACCTGGGGCTTGAGTGCGTGCCCAGGGCCATGTGTCTTGGAGGGAGCCTAGGGATCTTCCAGGGAGGAAAAATGGGGCTTCTTGTCCCTCATCTGGACAATGGGTGTAGGATCCGGGGCAAAGTGCTTGAATGCTGTGTGAGGCGTGTCAGGGACAGGCACTTCCTGACTATTCTGAATTCCACGTGGTGAGAAGAGGCTCAGTTCAGGTCTTCGGAGGGCAGACACTGTGGGTCCGCCGGACCTCATGTCAGGTGTCTTCGAAGGTGGCCTACATGTGAGACTGAGGCCCAGGGCAGATTTCCTCTCGCCTCTGTAGAGGGGTCTTGGCCTGTTTGCATGCTGGAAGACAACACAAAGACACACAAAGATTACATATTAGAACGTCCTCACCAAGGGAGAGAAATTAAAACTAACCCAATAAAATATGTGAAAACCAAACTTGTAACATGAAATTGAATAGTATGAGATATACAGGTGTTGAGTTTAAAAATGATGAAGGACTCACCCTCAGTTGCAGCAAGGATAAAACCAACTGCACCGTCACATTGCTACATGTAGGTTTGCGTCAGGTAGGAGAATCGAAAGGTTCTTCCTAGTGTCTCTCATGAAGGAAGTGGAAACGAGCTCTTTCCTAGATTATTCTAGTGAGTGTGCACAGCTCCTGCTGTTTTGGAGGTGGAATCATGAGTAAGGAGTGTTGAGGACCAATTCGGGGGTGTGCACCACCATTGCAAAGCTATCTCTTACATCAAGGATTCCACCTTGTGGAGACTTGTGATGAAACCGCTTCCACAGCCCCCACCTGCATCTTGGTGACAGACATGCATGGAGTAGTGCCAAATCCTAAACAGCAAGATAAATGAGATCTGGCAAGTACACGAACTGATCACATTGGTTGGCATGGAATTGAAGAATTCTCTCACACAGAAGGGGGTTGAGGCAGATTGGGCTTCCCCCGAAGAGAACAAGAGGGGGGCCCAGGGGAGACTCACCCTCACGTAGTCACAAGACCCTGTCAAAACCTTCCAATTCGTCTGCGGACTCCCTTGAGCTCTCCTGGGAAATCTCTGCAGTAGAGCTTTGCTGTGCTGCTCTTGTTGCCTGCAAACAAAGCATGTCAAGGGGAAGGCACTCCATTTCCTGTAGCCAGTTGGGACAGATATTCCTGTGTCTCAGGCTCCTTCAGTGTTGTGTTTTGAGACAGGTCGTGAAGCCCTGGGCCTTTGCCTCACCTCAAATT
This sequence comes from Diceros bicornis minor, assembly GCF_020826845.1. Lineage (NCBI taxonomy): Eukaryota > Metazoa > Chordata > Mammalia > Perissodactyla > Rhinocerotidae > Diceros > Diceros bicornis. The sequence goes on along the minus strand of NW_026690896.1, from coordinate 315,114 downwards.
ATTCCCCCAACTGCAGAGAACCCTGCAGGTTTTCTCATGAAGTCATTTCCTTTTCCTCCATTGCTTCTCTCCCTGTCGTGGGCAGAATTCTGTAATGTTCCCCACCCACTTGAGTGACTCCCGAGGAGTTGAGTGAGCACCTGAGTGTGGACCCTGGAGGAGTGTGAGCTCCTATCTCGTTCTCTCCACCCCACTGTCCTGGCCTGGAGGTGGCTGTTCACATGGTGTGGAGCTGGGGAGACACGTGAGTCCTCTTGGATTTCAGCCCAAAGATTGGTTACAAGCTCCCAGGTTCCTCACCTTTGTCTTTGCTGCTTCTCTGTCTCTGGCTTCTGCAGGAGCCCTGGGTTTGGCTGCACCTGCAGATTCTCCGGTTTCACGTTCTCCTTGCAAATACTGGAGCCCAAGAGCAGTGGGGCTATGGCCCCTTGCCAACGCTTCATGGGGCACCTGATGCTTCTTCTGTTGTGCCCAAAGGCTCTGCAGTCCTTGCACTTCACCTGTGGGTGGAGGAGGAAATGGTCTCCGAGTCAGCGGGAATCACAAGCACTTTTCCACAGTGAATAGAAGGACAGAGTTTGAGAGGTGAATATTGGTTTTGGAGAGGGGACAGGACATATGGCAGTAGCTGTGAGGAACTGAGCATATTAGGGTGACTTCCAAAAGATTCTGCTAGGGATGGACAGTGGAGGAAGGATTGGGGCTCTCAAGGTGAGCAGCTGAGTCATAAGTGAAGAGTGAGGCAAAATCCAAGCTAGGCACGACAGCAAGGAAGAAGTAATGTTGTTCCTCCGGGTCTGTGAATGGGCCTGTGCCTGGTGATGTGGTCTCAAGGCAAGAAATCATCACATGGGAAAGGCCAAGGGAGTGCTGGCCACAGAAGTGGCCATGTTCAAACCCTGTCTCTGGATTCCATGCACATCCCTGGTGCCCCAGAGACCCAAGCCTCCACGCTTACCCTGAGATCCTCCTCCTCTGGTTGGGGAGGCTTCTTTGCCGCCGGTCCCTTCACTTGCTTCTTGCCGTTCTGGGCATTAGAGAGTCTGGAGGGCCCGTGCTGGGTGGAACGGCCCGCCGTCTTCCTTACCTCCTTGGTTTGTCACCTCTGTTTCTGGGGACTTGATGTTCGGATTTCCTGAATCAAAAGCAGAAGAAAACTTTCGGATTGACACAGAGACTAAAGTCCTCATGCACCTTCTTCTCCAAGTGGGGATGAAGGGACCTCATGACCACTCAGTCAAAAGACATTTCTCACAAGGTGATGTCTCCCTCCCAGAGATTTTGTCCTTCTCCATGACTCCTTCACCCGACAAAAGCACGCTGCTCAAGACCAGACACGGAAGGAAGTCTTTGTCAATTTGCATTTCCATCCATCAAAGAGTGATTTGAGCGACTTTGGTAAAGTCTATCACAATGCACTCTATTTGGACAAAGAAAGGCAAAATTTCCCCAGGTGTACACAATAATCCATGTCCCGGGAATGATGCAATGAATGCCGGGGCACACGTCTTGGAATGTCAAAAGCAAAGTAAGCATTCCTATCGAAAACTGGAAGTTCCTCTTTGACACGAGAGGAGGCACTTTTCAAATTCCAATTCAGATAGGAAAAATGTTTTCTTCTCTACTGGCCTGGAGGCCTGCCAGGGTCAGCATGGTCAGAACTGTATTGTTTTATTTGTCATCTTCATGACCCTATTTTAACGACTTTCCAAGAAATCTGAACTGAATATGTTTGAACTCAGTGTGAACTAATCTATTGTCTAGGCTTTAAGGCCCATAGCCAAAGCCAGCGAGTTTCCATTCCTGCTCACTCACTGCCCCATGCACATCAGGGACTGGGGTCTATTTCCTCTGGAATTTGAACTTTGTCTGATAATGAGCATTGAAAAGGATGTATCTCATGGATCTCTTTCTCAAAATTCCTGTGAAAATTAAAGAATCAATACCCCTGTGCCTCAAGACACATCGCTCCCTCTTTTTCCTACTGTCCTCCCTCTCAGAGGGATCGTCAGAGGGGGCAGTTTGTAATGGAAACCCACCTGAAATCCAGTAGTGATCCTCCGGTCTGATTCTCTACAGCTGGGTTCAAGAACAGCTGCCCTGGATGGGATGCAGCTTCCAAGGTGCCTGCGGAAGGGTCAGAGGGGGAGTTTCCCTTCCGGGCAGGCTTTTATACTGATTCAAGGTCATGTGACCTCGTTAAGGGGATCTCAGTCAATCCATCTCATCTACCCACCTTTGACGTAAGCAGGTCTAGAAGCCATAAACCGTCCTGTGTCGCTTAGCATTTTCAGGCATTTTAAACTGCCAGGCACTCCTGGGCATACTTTGAAGAATATCTGTTTTCTGTAAGGAAAAGAAACCTCTGTGCTAATGCCTCTATCTTTCTCCACTTTGCACTTTTGTTCTTGTGGCGAATTATGTGTAACGTGGTAGTTCTTCTTGGAAGGCATTGAAGTGTAGACTTCTACCGCCCTCAGTACATTCACCTCGTTGTGCAAACATCACCATCGTCCGTCTCCCCAGCTTTTCATATTCTGCAACTGAAAGTCCCTATCTATTAAACACCCACTCTTCATTCTTCCCTCCCTGCAGACCCCTCTTCCACCATTCTCCTTTCGATGTCTATGCATGGGACTGCTCTAGGAATCCACAGAGAAGGCATTGTGCGATCTGCGTCCTGCTGGGACTGGCTGCTTTTGCACTGTGTCTTGTGACTCAAGTAATTGTTCCTGCCAGGTCCCTTTGGTTGAGCCAGGCAGCTCCACTCGGCTCAGTCTCTTAGTCCTGTACTCGGTAGTATGTAGATGACGTGGGACTTTCTTTTTCTAGCCTCATCTCCCTTTGGTTGATATTTGTGTGACTTTCACAACTTCCCGCTAGTGGTCAGGCCCAGGAGACGGTTAGGCACAGGTCTGTGTTTTGATGATGGGACGGTTGGGAATGAAAATGCCCTGTGATCTCGTCTGGGTAGTTGCTCATTGATTCAAAGGGACCAGCTTGACCTCCAAAGCGGGTGACTATGTACAACCGCCAGTAACGTGGGTGGAGTGTCTCCGTTGTTCCAGATTATTGGTACCCTGGGGAGTTTCCGCAGTTTGTGGTTTGCAGAGGTTTGCAACCGTATGGACTTTGAAAATTGCATTACATTAATAATTTATGAACTTGGCAAAATGCCCTAGGTCCTGGCTCCGTAGCCACGGCTTGATCCCATCCTCCTGCCCTGGAACCTGGGCAGCAGGGGCCCCTCCCTGATCTCCCACCGCAGCCTTGGGCCTCCTGGTGGCCTCTCCCCGCTCCAAGGATCGCGTGCCCCCCGTGATTCTCACACCACTGGCCTGAATTGCCCCTTACCCACCCTCCACGTAATTGGAGTAGCACTTGCCACTCTCACGACTGGCTTCCCAAGGCAGAATAAACTGCGTACTTTCGGAAAAATAAAGGTATCCCTTTCACACCAGGAATTATTCCAATTTGCATAGACTCTTTTTGGTTCTGTTCTTTTAATTCTTAATTTGTCAATTGCCTCCTCAGCATTGCAGAGAAAATCCCTTGGGATTTAGAGCGGAATCGATGAGAACTTATACGAGAAAGTGTTTTGTGTTGAATTTCCCCAACTAAGATATGTGTTAACTGCTCCTAATTTATACGGCCGTTTATTTCAATTAGGGGTATTTTATATTTTTCCTAAAACTCTACAGAGTTTTTCCTAGATATCATATTTATAGCTCTTTCTTTGCAGAAGGAAGGATATTGTCAGTAACTCTTCTCCTCCATTGTAGTATTTTAGTTTATTGCTGTTAGACGTGAATGCTACCAATTTGGGAAGTTGGATTGCCGTAGTTGGAGTGTTGGTTGAAAGCAGCTGTTCGTTTCCAGACTTTTTCTCTGATTTTGCTAGGATGTGCCTCGTGGAGCATCGTATCACCAGCCAATACCAAAAAAGATTCAGGTGTAATTTCCAAGATTACACAGTGCCCTCATTTCTCATGTGTCATGGCCCTGGCAGTGTGTGCAGCACAGTGTGGAGAGGAAGCCAACCCTGGGGGCTCCTTCTCAGTTTCTCTGGCTTTGGAGGCAGGAAGTTGACCTGAAAGCCTCCTGTTGGCTAGACCAATGTGGAATGTTTCAGTCGACTGTAATTCTTGAAGAGAATCTGCACATTATTTGCCCTCCTCAGAGGCTGTGCATGATCTCCAATACTATAATGATTGGGAGTAGCATCATCGTTGGGTCGATGAAACCCATTGTTATCATTACTATTCACTGTTATTTTTATTATTTTACCTGTTGTCTTTATGGCTTATAGATCTGGTTATCTTTAGTCGACAATGACTAGCGTTTCTCTGTTTCTCAAGTGGTTCCGATTGACTGAAGATATGCATGCAGGTTCCCAAAGAGACCGCTATAGAGAGTGCAGCTCCCAGACTCTCCCTCTATGGCAAAGAACCTGTCTGTCTGAGGACGTTCCTGAAAAATTTGTTGTTCATCTGGCGGGCGGAGGCCATTGCGTGCCAGAAGCAGAGAATCAGGACGGGTGTCCTTGGCTGCCTGAGTCTCTGGACAAATCTCGAACTACGTCCGAGGCCCAGCAGTGGCTTGCAGCTGCCAGAAAGACCAGTGTGGGCGTCCTTAGCGAGCCAGCGCCACCATCAATTTTTCACTTGAGCTCAGGGACCCCAGAATGCCTCTCGATGACGTTGAAGGCTAGTGAATGTTGGGCAGGAGCCCCCAGAATTTTTTCCATGATGCACTGGGGGCACCGGAACTGCTCCTGCCAGCCTGGAAAGGCTGCAGAGGAAACCGTCGTCCTCGTGCAGAATTTTCTATTTCCCTTCAAGTGCCCAGGAACTGCCATTGGCCAAAATGATGGTGCGAGGATGGCTTCCTAACTGTGCCTGAGCTGTTGAAAGTCTTCCAGGTCCCAATAGCGGTCTGCCACCAATTCGCCTGTCTCCCCTCAATGTCCTTGCTCCCTCTTCTCGCTTTTCCACGTCTTCCTTCCTGGCGTGGGCTTTAGAGTACTAACTACCAAGGTAGAGCAGAGTTAAATTTTCTAATGAATTGAGGTTCCCAGCTCAATTCCTTGTACCCAGGGAGCCCTAAGGAACATGTGACTGCACACTAGATGCTCAAGCAAGGTCGTCTGAATGTAGTATGGCGTGCTGTTTCCTGAAGGTGGTCCTGCTGAGACCCTATCGCCTCCTGTATACTTCTCTCAATGTCCTGAGAATACGCGAGTACGGTAGGCTTTCTGCGAGACCATGGGTGATCTTCCCGGAAACCCACTGTGTTTGTAGCGAGATGATGGTTGGCTGTCAGGGCTTGTGTGTCCTGTGCTTTCTTTCCCAGGCTGAGTGCTAGTGGAAGTGGGTCTTGAAAGAGCAGCATCAGCGTCCCCAGGGAACTTGTGAGAAATAGAAACAGATGGATCCTTCCTAGACATCCAAACTCCTAATTCCCTGGTGTTGAGTCTTGTACATTGAAGAAATTTCTGTGTGCACGAGACTGTGAAAAGGAGTATTAGCTAAAGTGTTCTCCACTCTGGGCTGCCATTTGAAATCCCCTAGGTCGATCTAGGGAATGCAGTCATCTCAGCACTGGCGTGTGGTTGTTCAGTGGTGGGCCTGCGTGAATGGGGTTGTCAGAATCTCTAAGAGAGTTATGGGGCAGGACGGAGGCCGTGAGAGCAGACCAGGGCCTATGCCGAAAGGAGGGAAGTCTGTCCCGGGTCCCAAGGAGACTGGAGCACTTCAGTAGCTATGGCAGGCTGGGGTATTGCCGAAATGTGCCATCTTGACTTTTCCCTTCTTTTTGGTGACCTTGTGCGTTCACCCAGGGGCTGCCCTCCTTGGAAGGCACAGAAGGCTGCAGACTGAAAGAAGCACTCGCCAACGGATGTCCTACAAGGAGGTAGGAGCAGTCATTTGTTCTTCCTTTGGAAATGTTCCTTACCGAGGCATGGGAGTTTTCTGGATCCTACTCAGAGCTTTTCCCGAAGGAGAAAATGGAGATCACAGGTGACTCAGGTGAAATCTTTGCTCACCACCTCCAGTGGATCTCAAACTTTGCTGCCCACTGTTATCACGTCGGGAGATTTCCAAAGCTCCCAGTGCCCAGGCCGCAATAAACACACCCTCAATTTGCATCTCTTGCAGTAGGCTTCAGGCACAGGTATTTGCTAACCACCCCGCCCTGAGTCCCATGTGGGCCACCGTGCGAATAAGTCTGCAGGCACGCTTGTCTCACTGAAATCTGCCTAAGATTCCCTGGGGCTCACTGTCAAAATGCATGTAATGATGCCGTGGGGCTGAGTGTGCCTGAGAATCTGTGTTTCTAAAAAGCCCTAGGTCCTGCCAAACAGTGCTTCACCCAGTCACTTTAACTTGGATGAGTCAAAGAAATTTTTAAAATGGTCTGCATGCCTAGAAATCAAAAGTGCGTACCACAGGTCACCTTTGGGAGAATTTTATTAATAACAAAAGAACATTTTAAAACACAACTTTCTAATGACGTTTAATAACCCAAAGGAACAAAGCCATGAGAATATCCCGCATCAGGATTTCCACAGAAATAACCCCACAGAGTCAAAATATCTCATCCCAGGTCAGGGAAGTCTTTACAATTTGCCACGGACTCTTTTGAGCCCTTTACCCATTTTCCCCAAATTCTGAAATCGGAGGAGAGATACAGATCCATTTCCTATTATCTTTTAGTTGAGACCTTACCCTTGCAATCGGACTCAGTAGTATCCAATGGATTTCAGTGTCAAACAACTTCCTATTCCAGTTTGATTACCGCCCTTTGAATCGTCACTTCTGCTTCCATCATGAAAGAGGGCAGTGTTTGCCTGTGTGTTTCCACAAGCATCGCCTGGGCTTCCACCATGTGTAGCCAGAGCAGAGATGGGGAATGGCTGATTCGCGAGAAAAACCTTGCTCCTTGTGACTTCTCCTCCTCACTGGACAGTCAGTTCCAGGTGTCCTGGGGTGGGAGGACGTGTCTTCCTTGGCAGGAGGTGTCTCCCTCCGAGTCACTCTCTTCCGAGGAAGAGGAAACCTGGAGGTCATTCTCCAGGACACTCAGTGGGACTTGGGCACAGTGTCCCTCAGACGTCTCTTGTGTGAGAGGGCTCTGCCCGGGAGGGCTTGGCTTCTCAGCTGGAAGGCAGGAGGGAGCAGTCAGGAGTCTGGAGCTCCACCAGCCATTGTCTAATCTCCTGAAGAGCATTCTGAGGGGCTGGCCTGGGTCACGGTTCAGTGCTGGGCGATGGGCCACAGTGCAGGGCTGAGCGGTATTCAGGTGAGGTCTGTGGTGTGGAGGCGGGAGGTCAATGCTTTTCCCCTGGGCATGCATCTTTCTGGTCACCTGGCATCCCGCAGTGGGTCTCCGTCCAGTTGTCCGTGGTGGAGGCTGGGGAGTCTGGAAAACCCCCAGATGTGGTCTCTGAGTGCTCTTCTTAGGTGCTTGGAAGGGAGTGAGTCTCGGTTTCTTTGGGAGCGTCTGGAAAGCCTGCACTGGCACCTGGGCAGGTCTCTTGCCTGGTGCCTTGATGCTGATTTTGGCATCCCGGTCCACAGTAGGTCCAGCAGCCTGTGGGCTGGGATAGGAGTTGACATCCAGATACATGGCTTGTGCCTGGGGCTGGTGAGCGTGGCCCAGGCCATGTGTCTTAGAGGGAGCCTGGGGATCTTCCAGGGAGGAAAAATGGGGCTTCTTGTCCCTCAGCTGGACAATGAGGGTAGGATCCGGGGCAAAGTGCTTGAATGCTGCGTGAGGCGTGTCAGGGACAGGCACTTCCTGACCATTCTGAATTCCACGAGGTGAGAAGAGGCTCAGTTCAGGTCTTTGGATGGCAGACACTGCGGGTCCGCTGGACCTCACGTCAGGTGTCTTCGAAGGTGGCCTACATGTGAGACTGAGGCCCAGGGCAGATTTCCTCTCGCCTCTGTAGAGGGGTCTTGGCCTGTTTGCATGCTGGAAGACAAGACAAAGACACACAAAGTCTACATATTAGAACGTCCTCACCAAGGGAGAGAAATTACAACTAACCCAATAAAATAGGTGAAAACCAGAACTTGTAACATGAAATTGAATATTATGAGATATAAAGGTGTTGAGTTTAAAAATGATGAGGGACTCAACCTCAGTGGTGGCCAGGATAAAACAAACTGCACCGTCACCTTGCTACGTGTTTGCGGCAGGTAGGAGAATCGAAAGGTTCTTCCCAGTGTCTCTCTTGAAGGAAGTGTACATGAGCACTCTCCAAAATTTTTCTAGGGAATGTGCACAGCTCCTGCTGTTTTGGAGGCGGTTTCATGAGTAAGGAGTGTTGAGGAACAATTTGGGGGTGTGCACCACCATTGCAATGCTATCTCTTACATCAAGGATTCCACCTTGTGGAGACCTGTGATGAAAGCGCTTCCACAGCCCCCACCTGCATCTTGGTGACAGACATGCAAGGAGTAGTGCCAAACCCTAAACAGCAAGAAAAATGAGATCTGGCAAGTACACGAACTGATCACATTGGCTGGCATGGAATTGAAGAGTTCCCTCACAGAGAAGGGGGTTGAGGCAGATTGGGCTTCCCCCGAAGAGAACAAGAGGGGGCCCCAGGGGAGACTCACCCTCATGTAGTCACAGGACCCTGTCAATTCCTTCCAATTCGTCTGCGGACTCCCTTGAGCTCTCCTGGGAAATCTCTGCAGTAGAGCATTGCTGTGCTGCTCTTGTTGCCTGCAAACAAAAGCATGTCAAGTGCAGGGCACACAATTTCCTGGAGCCAGTTGGGACAGATATTCCTGTGTCCCAGGCTCCTTCAGTGTTGGGTTTTGAGACAGGTCGTGAAGCCCTGGGCCTTTGCCTCACCTCAGATTATTCCCCCAACTGCAGAGAACCCTGCGGGTTTTCTCATGCAGTCCTTTCCTTTTTCTCCATTGCTTCTCTCCCTGTCGTGGGCAGAATTCTGAAATGTTCCCCACCCCCTTGACTGACTCCCGAGGAGTTGAGTGAGCACCTGAGTGTGGACCCTGGAGGAGAGTGAGCTCCTATCTCGTTGTCTCCACCCCCCTGTCCCGGCCTGGAGGTGGCTGTGCACACCATGTGGAGCTGGGGAGACACGTGAGTCTCCTTGGATTTCAGCCCAAAGATTGGTTACAAGCTCCCAGGTTCCTCACCTTTGTCTTTGCTGCTTCTCTCTCTCTGGCTTCTGCAAGAGCCGTGGGTTTGGCTGCACCTGCAGATTCCCCGGTTTCACATTCTCCTTGCAAATACTGGAGCCCAAGGGCAGGGGGGCTATGGCCCCTTGCCAACGCATCATGGGGCACCTGGTACTTCTTCTGTTGTGCCCAAAGGCTCCGCAGTCCTTGCACTTCACCTGTGGGTGGAGGAGGAAATGGTCTCTGAGTCAGCGGGAATCACAAGCACTTTTCCACAGTGAATAGAAGGACAGAGTTTGAGAGGTGAGTATTGGTTTTGGAGAGGGGACAGGACATATGGCAGTAGCTGTGAGGACACTGAGCATATTAGGGTGCCTTCCAAAAGCTTCTGCTATGGATAGACAGTGGAGGAAGGATTGGAGCTCTCAAGGTGAGCAGATGAGTCATAAGTGAAGATTGAGGCAAAATCCAAGCTAGACAGGACAGCAAAGAGGAAGTGAGGTTGTTCCTCCGGGTCTGTGAATGGGCCTGTGCCTGGTGATGTGGTCTCAAGGCAAGAAATCGTCTCATGGGAAAGGACAAGGGAGTGCTGGCCACAGGAGTGGCCATGTTCAAACCCTGTCTCTGGATTCCATGCACATCCCTGCTGCCCCACAGACCCAAGCCTCCACGCTTACCCTGGGATCCTCCTCCTCTGGTAGGGGAGCCTTCTTTGCCGCCGGTCCCTTCACTTGCTTCTTGCCGTTCTGGACATTAGAGAGTCTGGAGGGCCCGTGCTGGGTGGAACGGCCCGCCATCTTCCTCACCTCCTTGGTTTGTCACCTCAGTGTTTCTGGGGACTTGATATTCGGATTTCCTGAATCAAAAGCAGAAGAAAACTTTCAGATTGACACAGAGACTAAAGTCCTCATGCACCTTCTTCTCCAAGTGGGGATGAAGGGACCTCATGAGCACTCAGTCAAAACACATTTCTCACAAGGTGATGTCTCCCTCCCAGAGATTTTGTCCTTCTCCCTGACTCCCTCGCCCGACAAAAGCTCGCTGCCCAAGACCAGACACGGGAGGCAGCCTTTGTCAATTTGCATTTCCATCCTTCAAAGAGTGATTTGAGAGACTTTGGTGAAGTCTATCACAATGCACTCTATTTGGACAAAGAAAGGCAAAATTTCCCCAGGTGTACACAATAATCCATGCCCCGGGAATGATGCAATGAATGCCGGGGCACACGTCTTGGAATGTCAAAAGCAAAGTAAGCTTTCCTATCGAAAACTGGAAGTTCCTCTTGGACACGAGAGGAGGCACTTTTCACATTCCAATTCAGATAGGAAAAATGTTTTCTCCTCTACTGGCCTGGAGACCTGCCAGGGTCAGCATGGTCAGAACTGTATTGTTTTATTTGTCATCTTCATGACCCTATTTTAACGACTTTCCAAGAAATCTGAACTGAATATGTTTGAACTAAGTGTGAACTAATCTATTGTCTAGGCTTTAAGGCCCATAGCCAAAGCCAGCGACTTTCCATTCCTGCTCACTCACTGCCCCATGCACATCAGGGACTGGGGTCTATTTCCTCTGGAATTTGAACTTTGTCTGATAATGAGCATTGAAAAGGATGTATCTCATGGATCTCTTTCTCAAAATTCCTGTGAAAATTAAAGAATCAATACCCCTGTGCCTCAAGACACATCGCTCCCTCTTTTTCCTACTGTCCTCCCTCTCAGAGGGATCGTCAGAGGGGGCAGTTTGTAATGGAAACCCACCTGAAATCCAGTAGTGATCCTCCGGTCTGATTCTCTACAGCTGGGTTCAAGAACAGCTGCCCTGGATGGGATGCAGCTTCCAAGGTGCCTGCGGAAGGGTCAGAGGGGGAGTTTCCCTTCCGGGCAGGCTTTTATACTGATTCAAGGTCACGTGACCTCGTTAAGGGGAGCTCAGTCAATCCATCTCATCTACCCACCTTTGACGTAAGCAGGTCTTGAAGCCGTAAACCGTCCTGTGTCGCTTAGCATTTTCAGGCATTTTAAAATGCCAGGCACTCCTGGGCATACTTTGAAGAATATCTGTTTTCTGTAAGGAAAAGAAACCTCTGTGCTAATGCCTCTATCTTTCTCCACTTTGCACTTTTGTTCTTGTGGCGAATTATGTGTAACGTGGTAGTTCTTCTTGGAAGGCATTGAAGTGTAGACTTCTACCGCCCTCAGTACATTCACCTCGTTGTGCAAACATCACCATCGTCCGTCTCCCCAGCTTTTCATATTCTGCAACTGAAAGTCCCTATCTATTAAACACCCACTCTTCATTCTTCCCTCACTGCAGACCCCTCTTCCACCATTCTCCTTTCGATGTCTATGCATGGGACTGCTCTAGGAATCCACAGAGAAGGCATTGTGCGATGTGCGTCCTGCTGGGACTGGCTTCTTTTGCACTGTGTCTTGTGACTCAAGTAATTGTTCCTGCCAGGTCCCTTTGGTTGAGCCAGGCAGCTCCACTCGGCTCAGTCTCTTAGTCCTGTGCTCGGTAGTATGTAGATGACGTGGGACTTTCTTTTTCTAGCCTCATCTCCCTTTGGTTGATATTTGTGTGACTTTCACAACTTCCCGCTAGTGGTCAGGCCCAGGAGACGGTTAGGCACAGGTCTGTGTTTTGATGATGGGACGGTTGGGAATGAAAATGCCCTGTGATCTCGTCTGGGTAGTTGCTCATTGATTCAAAGGGACCAGCTTGACCTCCAAAGCGGGTGACTATGTACAACCGCCAGTAACGTGGGTGGAGTGTCTCCGTTGTTCCAGATTATTGGTACCCTGGGGAGTTTCCGCAGTTTGTGGTTTGCAGAGGTTTGCAACCGTATGGACTTTGAAAATTGCATTACATTAATAATTTATGAACTTGGCAAAATGCCCTAGGTCCTGGCTCCGTAGCCACGGCTTGATCCCATCCTCCTGCCCTGGAACCTGGGCAGCAGGGGCCCCTCCCTGATCTCCCTCCGCAGCCTTGGGCCTCCTGGTGGCCTCTCCCCGCTCCAAGGATCGCGTGCCCCCCGTGATTCTCACACCACTGGCCTGAATTGCCCCTTACCCACCCTCCACGTAATTGGAGTAGCACTTGCCACTCTCACGACTGGCTTCCCAAGGCAGAATAAACTGCGTACTTTCGGAAAAATAAAGGTATCCCTTTCACACCAGGAATTATTCCAATTTGCGTAGACTCTTTTTGGTTCTGTTCTTTTAATTCTTAATTTGTCAATTGCCTCCTCAGCATTGCAGAGAAAATCCCTTGGGATTTAGAGCGGAATCGATGAGAACTTATACGAGAAAGTGTTTTGTGTTGAATTTCCCCAACTAAGATATGTGTTAACTGCTCCTAATTTATACGGCCGTTTATTTCAATTAGGGGTATTTTATATTTTTCCTAAAACTCTACAGAGTTTTTCCTAGATTTCATATTTATAGCTCTTTCTTTGCAGAAGGAAGGATATTGTCAGTAACTCTTCTCCTCCATTGTAGTATTTTAGTTTATTGCTGTTAGACGTGAATGCTACCAATTTGGGAAGTTGGATTGCCGTAGTTGGAGTGTTGGTTGAAAGCAGCTGTTCGTTTCCAGACTTTTTCTCTGATTTTGCTAGGATGTGCCTCGTGGAGCATCGTATCACCAGCCAATACCAAAAAAGATTCAGGTGTAATTTCCAAGATTACACAGTGCCCTCATTTCTCATGTGTCATGGCCCTGGCAGTGTGTGCAGCACAGTGTGGAGAGGAAGCCAACCCTGGGGGCTCCTTCTCAGATTCTCTGGCTTTGGAGGCAGGAAGTTGACCTGAAAGCCTCCTGTTGGGTAGACCAATGTGGAATGTTTCAGTCGACTGTAATTCTTGAAGAGAATCTGCACATTATTTGCCCTCCTCAGAGGCTGAGCATGATCTCCAATACTATAATGATGGGGAGTAGCATCATCGTTGGGTCGATGAAACCCATTGTTATCATTACTATTCACTGTTATTTTTATTATTTTACCTGTTGTCTTTATGGCTTATAGATCTGGTTATCTTTAGTCGACAATGACTAGCGTTTCTCTGTTTCTCAAGTGGTTCCGATTGACTGAAGATATGCATGCAGGTTCCCAAAGAGACCGCTATAGAGAGTGCAGCTCCCAGACTCTCCCTCTATGGCAAAGAACCTGTCTGTCTGAGGACGTTCCTGAAAAATTTGTTGTTCATCTGGCGGGCGGAGGCCATTGCGTGCCAGAAGCAGAGAACCAGGACGGGTGTCCTTGGCTGCCTGAGTCTCTGGACAAATCTCGAACTACGTCCGAGGCCCAGCAGTGGCTTGCAGCTGCCAGAAAGACCAGTGTGGGCGTCCTTAGCGAGCCAGCGCCACCATCAATTTTTCACTTGAGCTCAGGGACCCCAGAATGCCTCTCGATGACGTTGAAGGCTAGTGAATGTTGGGCAGGAGCCCCCAGAATTTTTTCCATGATGCACTGGGGGCACCGGAACTGCTCCTGCCAGCCTGGAAAGGCTGCAGAGGAAACCGTCGTCCTCGTGCAGAATTTTCTATTTCCCTTCAAGTGCCCAGGAACTGCCATTGGCCAAAATGATGGTGCGAGGATGGCTTCCTAACTGTGCCTGAGCTGTTGAAAGTCTTCCAGGTCCCAATAGCGGTCTGCCACCAATTCGCCTGTCTCCCCTCAATGTCCTTGCTCCCTCTTCTCGCTTTTCCACGTCTTCCTTCCTGGCGTGGGCTTTAGAGTACTAACTACCAAGGTAGAGCAGAGTTAAATTTTCTAATGAATTGAGGTTCCCAGCTCAATTCCTTGTACCCAGGGAGCCCTAAGGAACATGTGACTGCACACTAGATGCTCAAGCAAGGTCGTCTGAATGTAGTATGGCGTGCTGTTTCCTGAAGGTGGTCCTGCTGAGACCCTATCGCCTCCTGTATACTTCTCTCAACGTCCTGAGAATACGCGAGTACTGTAGGCTTTCTGCGAGACCATGGGTGATCTTCACGGAAACCCACTGTGTTTGTAGCGAGATGATGGTTGGCTGTCAGGGCTTGTGTGTCCTGTGCTTTCTTTCCCAGGCTGAGTGCTAGTGGAAGTGGGTCTTGAAAGAGCAGCATCAGCGTCCCCAGGGAACTTGTGAGAAATAGAAACAGATGGATCCTTCCAGGACATCCAAACTCCTAATTCCCTGGTGTTGAGTCTTGTACATTGAAGAAATTTCTGTGTGCACGAGACTGTGAAAAGGAGTATTAGCTAAAGTGTTCTCCACTCTGGGCTGCCATTTGAAATCCCCTAGGTCGATCTAGGGAATGCAGTCATCTCAGCACTGGCGTGTGGTTGTTCAGTGGTGGGCCTGCGTGAATGGGGTTGTCAGAATCTCTAAGAGAGTTATGGGGCAGGACGGAGGCCGTGAGACCAGACCAGGGCCTATGCCGAAAGGAGGGAAGTCTGTCCCGGGTCCCAAGGAGACTGGAGCACTTCAGTAGCTATGGCAGGCTGGGGTATTGCCGAAATGTGCCATCTTGACTTTTCCCTTCTTTTTGGTGACCTTGTGCGTTCACCCAGGGGCTGCCCTCCTTGGAAGGCACAGAAGGCTGCAAACTGAAAGAAGCACTCGCCAACGGATGTCCTACAAGGAGGTAGGAGCAGTCATTTGTTCTTCCTATGGAAATGTTCCTTACCGAGGCATGGGAGTTTTCTGGATCCTACTCAGAGCTTTTCCCGAAGGAGAAAATGGAGATCACAGGTGACTCAGGTGAAATCTTTGCTCACCACCTCCAGTGGATCTCAAACTTTGCTGCCCACTGTTATCACGTCGGGAGATTTCCAAAGCTCCCAGTGCCCAGGCCGCAATAAACACACCCTCAATTTGCATCTCTTGAAGTAGGCTTCAGGCACAGGTATTTGCTAACCACCCCGCCCTGAGTCCCATGTGGGCCACCGTGCGAATAAGTCTGCAGGCACGCTTGTCTCACTGAAATCTGCCTAAGATTCCCTGGGGCTCACTGTCAAAATGCATGTAATGATGCCGTGGGGCTGAGTGTGCCTGAGAATCTGTGTTTCTAAAAAGCCCTAGGTCCTGCCAAACAGTGCTTCACCCAGTCACTTTAACTTGGATGAGTCAAAGAAATTTTTAAAATGGTCTGCATGCCTAGAAATCAAAAGTGCGTACCACAGGTCACCTTTGGGAGAATTTTATTAATAACAAAAGAACATTTTAAAACACAACTTTCTAATGACGTTTAGTAACCCAAAGGAACAAAGGCATGAGAATATCCCGCATCAGGATTTCCACAGAAATAACCCCACAGAGTCAAAATATCTCATCCCAGGTCAGGGAAGTCTTTACAATTTGCCACGGACTCTTTTGAGCCCTTTACCCATTTTCCCCAAATTCTGAAATCGGAGGAGAGATACAGATCCATTTCCTATTGTCTTTTAGTTGAGACCTTACCCCTGCAATCGAACTCACTAGTATCCAATGGATTTCAGTGTCAAACAACTTCCTATTCCAGTTTGATTACCGCCCTTTGAATCGTCACTTCTGCTTCCATCATGAAAGAGGGCAGTGTTTGCCTGTGTGTTTCCACAAGCATCGCCTGGGCTTCCACCATGTGTAGCCAGAGCAGAGATGGGGAATGGCTGATTCGCGAGAAAAACCTTGCTCCTTGTGACTTCTCCTCCTCACTGGACAGTCAGTTCCAGGTGTCCTGGGGTGGGAGGACGTGTCTTCCTTGGCAGGAGGTGTCTCCCTCCGAGTCACTCTCTTCCGAGGAAGAGGAAACCTGGAGGTCATTCTCCAGGACACTCAGTGGGACTTGGGCACAGTGTCCCTCAGACGTCTCTTGTGTGAGAGGGCTCTGCCCGGGAGGGCTTGGCTTCTCAGCTGGAAGGCAGGAGGGAGCAGTCAGGAGTCTGGAGCTCCACCAGCCATTGTCTAATCTCCTGAAGAGCATTCTGAGGGGCTGGCCTGGGTCACGGTTCAGTGCTGGGCGATGGGCCACAGTGCAGGGCTGAGCGGTATTCAGGTGAGGTCTGTGGTGTGGAGGCGGGAGGTCAATGCTTTTCCCCTGGGCATGCATCTTTCTGGTCACCTGGCATCCCGCAGTGGGTCTCCGTCCAGTTGTCCGTGGTGGAGGCTGGGGAGTCTGGAAAACCCCCAGATGTGGTCTCTGAGTGCTCTTCTTAGGTGCTTGGAAGGGAGTGGGTCTCGGTTTATTTGGGAGCGTCTGGAAAGCCTGCACTGGCACCTGGGCAGGTCTCTTGCCTGGTGCCTTGATGCTGATTTTGGCATCCCGGTCCACAGTAGGTCCAGCAGCCTGTGGGCTGGGATAGGAGTTGACATCCAGATACATGGCCTGTTCCTGGGGCTGGTGAGCGTGGCCCAGGCCATGTGTCTTAGAGGGAGCCTGGGGATCTTCCAGGGAGGAAAAATGGGGCTTCTTGTCCCTCAGCTGGACAATGAGGGTAGGATCCGGGGCAAAGTGCTTGAATGCTGCGTGAGGCGTGTCAGGGACAGGCACTTCCTGACCATTCTGAATTCCACGAGGTGAGAAGAGGCTCAGTTCAGGTCTTTGGATGGCAGACACTGCGGGTCCGCTGGACCTCACGTCAGGTGTCTTCGAAGGTGGCCTACATGTGAGACTGAGGCCCAGGGCAGATTTCCTCTCGCCTCTGTAGAGGGGTCTTGGCCTGTTTGCATGCTGGAAGACAAGACAAAGACACACAAAGACTGCATATTAGAACGTCCTCACCAAGGGAGAGAAATTACAACTAACCCAATAAAATAGGTGAAAACCAGAACTTGTAACATGAAATTGAATATTATGAGATATAAAGGTGTTGAGTTTAAAAATGATGAGGGACTCAACCTCAGTGGTGGCCAGGATAAAACAAACTGCACCGTCACCTTGCTACGTGTTTGGGGCAGGTAGGAGAATCGAAAGGTTCTTCCCAGTGTCTCTCTTGAAGGAAGTGTACATGAGCACTCTCCAAAATTTTTCTAGGGAATGTGCACAGCTCCTGCTGTTGTGGAGGCGGTTTCATGAGTAAGGAGTGTTGAGGAACAATTTGGGGGTGTGCACCACCATTGCAATGCTATCTCTTACATCAAGGATTCCACCTTGTGGAGACCTGTGATGAAAGCGCTTCCACAGCCCCCACCTGCATCTTGGTGACAGACATGCAAGGAGTAGTGCCAAACCCTAAACAGCAAGAAAAATGAGATCTGGCAAGTACACGAACTGATCACATTGGCTGGCATGGAATTGAAGAGTTCCCTCACAGAGAAGGGGGTTGAGGCAGATTGGGCTTCCCCCGAAGAGAACAAGAGGGGGCCCCAGGGGAGACTCACCCTCATGTAGTCACAGGACCCTGTCAATTCCTTCCAATTCGTCTGCGGACTCCCTTGAGCTCTCCTGGGAAATCTCTGCAGTAGAGCATTGCTGTGCTGCTCTTGTTGCCTGCAAACAAAAGCATGTCAAGTGCAGGGCACACAATTTCCTGGAGCCAGTTGGGACAGATATTCCTGTGTCCCAGGCTCCTTCAGTGTGGGGTTTTGAGACAGGTCGTGAAGCCCTGGGCCTTTGCCTCACCTCAGATTATTCCCCCAACTGCAGAGAACCCTGCGGGTTTTCTCATGCAGTCCTTTCCTTTTTCTCCATTGCTTCTCTCCCTGTCGTGGGGAGAATTCTGAAGTGTTCCCCACCCCCTTGACTGACTCCCGAGGAGTTGAGTCAGCACCTGAGTGTGGACCCTGGAGGAGAGTGAGCTCCTATCTCGTTGTCTCCACCCCCCTGTCCTGGCCTGGAGGTGGCTGTGCACACCATGTGGAGCTGGGGAGACACGTGAGTCTCCTTGGATTTCAGCCCAAAGATTGGTTACAAGCTCCCAGGTTCCTCACCTTTGTCTTTGCTGCTTCTCTCTCTCTGGCTTCTGCAAGAGCCGTGGGTTTGGCTGCACCTGCAGATTCCCCGGTTTCACATTCTCCTTGCAAATGCTGGAGCCCAAGGGCAGGGGGGCTATGGCCCCTTGCCAACGCTTCATGGGGCACCTGGTACTTCTTCTGTTGTGCCCAAAGGCTCCGCAGTCCTTACACTTCACCTGTGGGTGGAGGAGGAAATGGTCTCTGAGTCAGCGGGAATCACAAGCACTTTTCCACAGTGAATAGAAGGACAGAGTTTGAGAGGTGAGTATTGGTTTTGGAGAGGGGACAGGACATATGGCAGTAGCTTTGAGGACACTGAGCATATTAGGGTGCCTTCCAAAAGCTTCTGCTATGGATAGACAGTGGAGGAAGGATTGGAGCTCTCAAGGTGAGCAGATGAGTCATAAGTGAAGATTGAGGCAAAATCCAAGCTAGACAGGACAGCAAAGAGGAAGTGAGGTTGTTCCTCCGGGTCTGTGAATGGGCCTGTGCCTGGTGATGTGGTCTCAAGGCAAGAAATCGTCTCATGGGAAAGGACAAGGGAGTGCTGGCCACAGAAGTGGCCATGTTCAAACCCTGTCTCTGGATTCCATGCACATCCCTGCTGCCCCACAGACCCAAGCCTCCACGCTTACCCTGGGATCCTCCTCCTCTGGTAGGGGAGCCTTCTTTGCCGCCGGTCCCTTCACTTGCTTCTTGCCCTTCTGGACATTAGAGAGTCTGGAGGGCCCGTGCTGGGTGGAACGGCCCGCCATCTTCCTCACCTCCTTGGTTTGTCACCTCAGTGTTTCTGGGGACTTGATATTCTGATTTCCTGAATCAAAAGCAGAAGAAAACTTTCAGATTGACACAGAGACTAAAGTCCTCATGCACCTTCTTCTCCAAGTGGGGATGAAGGGACCTCATGAGCACTCAGTCAAAACACATTTCTCACAAGGTGATGTCTCCCTCCTAGAGATTTTGTTCTTCTCCCTGACTCCCTCGCCCGACAAAAGCTCGCTGCCCAAGACCAGACACGGGAGGCAGCCTTTGTCAATTTGCATTTCCATCCTTCAAAGAGTGATTTGAGAGACTTTGGTGAAGTCTATCACAACGCACTCTATTTGGACAAAGAAAGGCAAAATTTCCCCAGGTGTACACAATAATCCATGCCCCGGGAATGATGCAATGAATGCCGGGGCACACGTCTTGGAATGTCAAAAGCAAAGTAAGCTTTCCTATCGAAAACTGGAAGTTCCTCTTTGACACGAGAGGAGGCACTTTTCACATTCCAATTCAGATAGGAAAAATGTTTTCTCCTCTACTGGCCTGGAGACCTGCCAGGGTCAGCATGGTCAGAACTGTATTGTTTTATTTGTCATCTTCATGACCCTATTTTAACGACTTTCCAAGAAATCTGAACTGAATATGTTTGAACTAAGTGTGAACTAATCTATTGTCTAGGCTTTAAGGCCCATAGCCAAAGCCAGCGAGTTTCCATTCCTGCTCACTCACTGCCCCATGCACATCAGGGACTGGGGTCTATTTCCTCTGGAATTTGAACTTTGTCTGATAATGAGCATTGAAAAGGATGTATCTCATGGATCTCTTTCTCAAAATTCCTGTGAAAATTAAAGAATCAATACCCCTGTGCCTCAAGACACATCGCTCCCTCTTTTTCCTACTGTCCTCCCTCTCAGAGGGATCGTCAGAGGGGGCAGTTTGTAATAGAAACCCACCTGAAATCCAGTAGTGATCCTCCGGTCTGATTCTCTACAGCTGGGTTCAAGAACAGCTGCCCTGGATGGGATGCAGCTTCCAAGGTGCCTGCGGAAGGGTCAGAGGGGGAGTTTCCCTTCCGGGCAGGCTTTTATACTGATTCAAGGTCACGTGACCTCGTTAAGGGGAGCTCAGTCAATCCATCTCATCTACCCACCTTTGACGTAAGCAGGTCTTGAAGCCGTAAACCGTCCTGTGTCGCTTAGCATTTTCAGGCATTTTAAAATGCCAGGCACTCCTGGGCATACTTTGAAGAATATCTGTTTTCTGTAAGGAAAAGAAACCTCTGTGCTAATGCCTCTATCTTTCTCCACTTTGCACTTTTGTTCTTGTGGCGAATTATGTGTAACGTGGTAGTTCTTCTTGGAAGGCATTGAAGTGTAGACTTCTACCGCCCTCAGTACATTCACCTCGTTGTGCAAACATCACCATCGTCCGTCTCCCCAGCTTTTCATATTCTGCAACTGAAAGTCCCTATCTATTAAACACCCACTCTTCATTCTTCCCTCCCTGCAGACCCCTCTTCCACCATTCTCCTTTCGATGTCTATGCATGGGACTGCTCTAGGAATCCACAGAGAAGGCATTGTGCGATCTGCGTCCTGCTGGGACTGGCTTCTTTTGCACTGTGTCTTGTGACTCAAGTAATTGTTCCTGCCAGGTCCCTTTGGTTGAGCCAGGCAGCTCCACTCGGCTCAGTCTCTTAGTCCTGTGCTCGGTAGTATGTAGATGACGTGGGACTTTCTTTTTCTAGCCTCATCTCCCTTTGGTTGATATTTGTGTGACTTTCACAACTTCCCGCTAGTGGTCAGGCCCAGGAGACGGTTAGGCACAGGTCTGTGTTTTGATGATGGGACGGTTGGGAATGA
Organism: Diceros bicornis minor; assembly: GCF_020826845.1. NCBI lineage: Eukaryota > Metazoa > Chordata > Mammalia > Perissodactyla > Rhinocerotidae > Diceros > Diceros bicornis. Next base: position 294,409 of record NW_026690896.1, on the reverse strand, counting down.
AAATGCCCTGTGATCTCGTCTGGGTAGTTGCTCATTGATTCAAAGGGACCAGCTTGACCTCCAAAGCGGGTGACTATGTACAACCGCCAGTAACGTGGGTGGAGTGTCTCCGTTGTTCCAGATTATTGGTACCCTGGGGAGTTTCCGCAGTTTGTGGTTTGCAGAGGTTTGCAACCGTATGGACTTTGAAAATTGCATTACATTAATAATTTATGAACTTGGCAAAATGCCCTAGGTCCTGGCTCCGTAGCCACGGCTTGATCCCATCCTCCTGCCCTGGAACCTGGGCAGCAGGGGCCCCTCCCTGATCTCCCTCCGCAGCCTTGGGCCTCCTGGTGGCCTCTCCCCGCTCCAAGGATCGCGTGCCCCCCGTGATTCTCACACCACTGGCCTGAATTGCCCCTTACCCACCCTCCACGTAATTGGAGTAGCACTTGCCACTCTCACGACTGGCTTCCCAAGGCAGAATAAACTGCGTACTTTCGGAAAAATAAAGGTATCCCTTTCACACCAGGAATTATTCCAATTTGCGTAGACTCTTTTTGGTTCTGTTCTTTTAATTCTTAATTTGTCAATTGCCTCCTCAGCATTGCAGAGAAAATCCCTTGGGATTTAGAGCGGAATCGATGAGAACTTATACGAGAAAGTGTTTTGTGTTGAATTTCCCCAACTAAGATATGTGTTAACTGCTCCTAATTTATACGGCCGTTTATTTCAATTAGGGGTATTTTATATTTTTCCTAAAACTCTACAGAGTTTTTCCTAGATTTCATATTTATAGCTCTTTCTTTGCAGAAGGAAGGATATTGTCAGTAACTCTTCTCCTCCATTGTAGTATTTTAGTTTATTGCTGTTAGACGTGAATGCTACCAATTTGGGAAGTTGGATTGCCGTAGTTGGAGTGTTGGTTGAAAGCAGCTGTTCGTTTCCAGACTTTTTCTCTGATTTTGCTAGGATGTGCCTCGTGGAGCATCGTATCACCAGCCAATACCAAAAAAGATTCAGGTGTAATTTCCAAGAGTACACAGTGCCCTCATTTCTCATGTGTCATGGCCCTGGCAGTGTGTGCAGCACAGTGTGGAGAGGAAGCCAACCCTGGGGGCTCCTTCTCAGATTCTCTGGCTTTTGAGGCAGGAAGTTGACCTGAAAGCCTCCTGTTGGCTAGACCAATGTGGAATGTTTCAGTCGACTGTAATTCTTGAAGAGAATCTGCACATTATTTGCCCTCCTCAGAGGCTGAGCATGATCTCCAATACTATAATGATTGGGAGTAGCATCATCGTTGGGTCGATGAAACCCATTGTTATCATTACTATTCACTGTTATTTTTATTATTTTACCTGTTGTCTTTATGGCTTATAGATCTGGTTATCTTTAGTCGACAATGACTAGCGTTTCTCTGTTTCTCAAGTGGTTCCGATTGACTGAAGATATGCATGCAGGTTCCCAAAGAGACCGCTATAGAGAGTGCAGCTCCCAGACTCTCCCTCTATGGCAAAGAACCTGTCTGTCTGAGGACGTTCCTGAAAAATTTGTTGTTCATCTGGCGGGCGGAGGCCATTGCGTGCCAGAAGCAGAGAATCAGGACGGGTGTCCTTGGCTGCCTGAGTCTCTGGACAAATCTCGAACTACGTCCGAGGCCCAGCAGTGGCTTGCAGCTGCCAGAAAGACCAGTGTGGGCGTCCTTAGCGAGCCAGCGCCACCATCAATTTTTCACTTGAGCTCAGGGACCCCAGAATGCCTCTCGATGACGTTGAAGGCTAGTGAATGTTGGGCAGGAGCCCCCAGAATTTTTTCCATGATGCACTGGGGGCACCGGAACTGCTCCTGCCAGCCTGGAAAGGCTGCAGAGGAAAGCGTCGTCCTCGTGCAGAATTTTCTATTTCCCTTCAAGTGCCCAGGAACTGCCATTGGCCAAAATGATGGTGCGAGGATGGCTTCCTAACTGTGCCTGAGCTGTTGAAAGTCTTCCAGGTCCCAATAGCGGTCTGCCACCAATTCGCCTGTCTCCCCTCAATGTCCTTGCTCCCTCTTCTCGCTTTTCCACGTCTTCCTTCCTGGCGTGGGCTTTAGAGTACTAACTACCAAGGTAGAGCAGAGTTAAATTTTCTAATGAATTGAGGTTCCCAGCTCAATTCCTTGTACCCAGGGAGCCCTAAGGAACATGTGACTGCACACTAGATGCTCAAGCAAGGTCGTCTGAATGTAGTATGGCGTGCTGTTTCCTGAAGGTGGTCCTGCTGAGACCCTATCGCCTCCTGTATACTTCTCTCAACGTCCTGAGAATACGCGAGTACTGTAGGCTTTCTGCGAGACCATGGGTGATCTTCACGGAAACCCACTGTGTTTGTAGCGAGATGATGGTTGGCTGTCAGGGCTTGTGTGTCCTGTGCTTTCTTTCCCAGGCTGAGTGCTAGTGGAAGTGGGTCTTGAAAGAGCAGCATCAGCGTCCCCAGGGAACTTGTGAGAAATAGAAACAGATGGATCCGTCCAGGACATCCAAACTCCTAATTCCCTGGTGTTGAGTCTTGTACATTGAAGAAATTTCTGTGTGCACGAGACTGTGAAAAGGAGTATTAGCTAAAGTGTTCTCCACTCTGGGCTGCCATTTGAAATCCCCTAGGTCGATCTAGGGAATGCAGTCATCTCAGCACTGGCGTGTGGTTGTTCAGTGGTGGGCCTGCGTGAATGGGGTTGTCAGAATCTCTAAGAGAGTTATGGGGCAGGACGGAGGCCGTGAGACCAGACCAGGGCCTATGCCGAAAGGAGGGAAGTCTGTCCCGGGTCCCAAGGAGACTGGAGCACTTCAGTAGCTATGGCAGGCTGGGGTATTGCCGAAATGTGCCATCTTGACTTTTCCCTTCTTTTTGGTGACCTTGTGCGTTCACCCAGGGGCTGCCCTCCTTGGAAGGCACAGAAGGCTGCAGACTGAAAGAAGCACTCGCCAACGGATGTCCTACAAGGAGGTAGGAGCAGTCATTTGTTCTTCCTATGGAAATGTTCCTTACCGAGGCATGGGAGTTTTCTGGATCCTACTCAGAGCTTTTCCCGAAGGAGAAAATGGAGATCACAGGTGACTCAGGTGAAATCTTTGCTCACCACCTCCAGTGGATCTCAAACTTTGCTGCCCACTGTTATCACGTCGGGAGATTTCCAAAGCTCCCAGTGCCCAGGCCGCAATAAACACACCCTCAATTTGCATCTCTTGCAGTAGGCTTCAGGCACAGGTATTTGCTAACCACCCCGCCCTGAGTCCCATGTGGGCCACCGTGCGAATAAGTCTGCAGGCACGCTTGTCTCACTGAAATCTGCCTAAGATTCCCTGGGGCTCACTGTCAAAATGCATGTAATGATGCCGTGGGGCTGAGTGTGCCTGAGAATCTGTGTTTCTAAAAAGCCCTAGGTCCTGCCAAACAGTGCTTCACCCAGTCACTTTAACTTGGATGAGTCAAAGAAATTTTTAAAATGGTCTGCATGCCTAGAAATCAAAAGTGCGTACCACAGGTCACCTTTGGGAGAATTTTATTAATAACAAAAGAACATTTTAAAACACAACTTTCTAATGACGTTTAGTAACCCAAAGGAACAAAGGCATGAGAATATCCCGCATCAGGATTTCCACAGAAATAACCCCACAGAGTCAAAATATCTCATCCCAGGTCAGGGAAGTCTTTACAATTTGCCACGGACTCTTTTGAGCCCTTTACCCATTTTCCCCAAATTCTGAAATCGGAGGAGAGATACAGATCCATTTCCTATTATCTTTTAGTTGAGACCTTACCCCTGCAATCGAACTCACTAGTATCCAATGGATTTCAGTGTCAAACAACTTCCTATTCCAGTTTGATTACCGCCCTTTGAATCGTCACTTCTGCTTCCATCATGAAAGAGGGCAGTGTTTGCCTGTGTGTTTCCACAAGCATCGCCTGGGCTTCCACCATGTGTAGCCAGAGCAGAGATGGGGAATGGCTGATTCGCGAGAAAAACCTTGCTCCTTGTGACTTCTCCTCCTCACTGGACAGTCAGTTCCAGGTGTCCTGGGGTGGGAGGACGTGTCTTCCTTGGCAGGAGGTGTCTCCCTCCGAGTCACTCTCTTCCGAGGAAGAGGAAACCTGGAGGTCATTCTCCAGGACACTCAGTGGGACTTGGGCACAGTGTCCCTCAGACGTCTCTTGTGTGAGAGGGCTCTGCCCGGGAGGGCTTGGCTTCTCAGCTGGAAGGCAGGAGGGAGCAGTCAGGAGTCTGGAGCTCCACCAGCCATTGTCTAATCTCCTGAAGAGCATTCTGAGGGGCTGGCCTGGGTCACGGTTCAGTGCTGGGCGATGGGCCACAGTGCAGGGCTGAGCGGTATTCAGGTGAGGTCTGTGGTGTGGAGGCGGGAGGTCAATGCTTTTCCCCTGGGCATGCATCTTTCTGGTCACCTGGCATCCCGCAGTGGGTCTCCGTCCAGTTGTCCGTGGTGGAGGCTGGGGAGTCTGGAAAACCCCCAGATGTGGTCTCTGAGTGCTCTTCTTAGGTGCTTGGAAGGGAGTGAGTCTCGGTTTATTTGGGAGCGTCTGGAAAGCCTGCACTGGCACCTGGGCAGGTCTCTTGCCTGGTGCCTTGATGCTGATTTTGGCATCCCGGTCCACAGTAGGTCCAGCAGCCTGTGGGCTGGGATAGGAGTTGACATCCAGATACATGGCTTGTGCCTGGGGCTGGTGAGCGTGGCCCAGGCCATGTGTCTTAGAGGGAGCCTGGGGATCTTCCAGGGAGGAAAAATGGGGCTTCTTGTCCCTCAGCTGGACAATGAGGGTAGGATCCTGGGCAAAGTGCTTGAATGCTGCGTGAGGCGTGTCAGGGACAGGCACTTCCTGACCATTCTGAATTCCACGAGGTGAGAAGAGGCTCAGTTCAGGTCTTTGGATGGCAGACACTGCGGGTCCGCTGGACCTCACGTCAGGTGTCTTCGAAGGTGGCCTACATGTGAGACTGAGGCCCAGGGCAGATTTCCTCTCGCCTCTGTAGAGGGGTCTTGGCCTGTTTGCATGCTGGAAGACAAGACAAAGACACACAAAGACTACATATTAGAACGTCCTCACCAAGGGAGAGAAATTACAACTAACCCAATAAAATAGGTGAAAACCAGAACTTGTACCATGAAATTGAATATTATGAGATATAAAGGTGTTGAGTTTAAAAATGATGAGGGACTCAACCTCAGTGGTGGCCAGGATAAAACAAACTGCACCGTCACCTTGCTACGTGTTTGCGGCAGGTAGGAGAATCGAAAGGTTCTTCCCAGTGTCTCTCTTGAAGGAAGTGTACATGAGCACTCTCCAAAATTTTTCTAGGGAATGTGCACAGCTCCTGCTGTTTTGGAGGCGGTTTCATGAGTAAGGAGTGTTGAGGAACAATTTGGGGGTGTGCACCACCATTGCAATGCTATCTCTTACATCAAGGATTCCACCTTGTGGAGACCTGTGATGAAACCGCTTCCACAGCCCCCACCTGCATCTTGGTGACAGACATGCAAGGAGTAGTGCCAAACCCTAAACAGCAAGAAAAATGAGATCTGGCAAGTACACGAACTGATCACATTGGCTGGCATGGAATTGAAGAGTTCCCTCACAGAGAAGGGGGTTGAGGCAGATTGGGCTTCCCCCGAAGAGAACAAGAGGGGGCCCCAGGGGAGACTCACCCTCATGTAGTCACAGGACCCTGTCAATTCCTTCCAATTCGTCTGCGGACTCCCTTGAGCTCTCCTGGGAAATCTCTGCAGTAGAGCATTGCTGTGCTGCTCTTGTTGCCTGCAAACAAAAGCATGTCAAGTGCAGGGCACACAATTTCCTGGAGCCAGTTGGGACAGATATTCCTGTGTCCCAGGCTCCTTCAGTGTTGGGTTTTGAGACAGGTCGTGAAGCCCTGGGCCTTTGCCTCACCTCAGATTATTCCCCCAACTGCAGAGAACCCTGCGGGTTTTCTCATGCAGTCCTTTCCTTTTTCTCCATTGCTTCTCTCCCTGTCGTGGGCAGAATTCTGAAATGTTCCCCACCCCCTTGACTGACTCCCGAGGAGTTGAGTGAGCACCTGAGTGTGGACCCTGGAGGAGAGTGAGCTCCTATCTCGTTGTCTCCACCCCCCTGTCCTGGCCTGGAGGTGGCTGTGCACACCATGTGGAGCTGGGGAGACACGTGAGTCTCCTTGGATTTCAGCCCAAAGATTGGTTACAAGCTCCCAGGTTCCTCACCTTTGTCTTTGCTGCTTCTCTCTCTCTGGCTTCTGCAAGAGCCGTGGGTTTGGCTGCACCTGCAGATTCCCCGGTTTCACATTCTCCTTGCAAATACTGGAGCCCAAGGGCAGGGGGGCTATGGCCCCTTGCCAACGCTTCATGGGGCACCTGGTACTTCTTCTGTTGTGCCCAAAGGCTCCGCAGTCCTTGCACTTCACCTGTGGGTGGAGGAGGAAATGGTCTCTGAGTCAGCGGGAATCACAAGCACTTTTCCACAGTGAATAGAAGGACAGAGTTTGAGAGGTGAATATTGGTTTTGGAGAGGGGACAGGACATATGGCAGTAGCTGTGAGGACACTGAGCATATTAGGGTGCCTTCCAAAAGCTTCTGCTATGGATAGACAGTGGAGGAAGGATTGGAGCTCTCAAGGTGAGCAGATGAGTCATAAGTGAAGATTGAGGCAAAATCCAAGCTAGACAGGACAGCAAAGAGGAAGTGAGGTTGTTCCTCCGGGTCTGTGAATGGGCCTGTGCCTGGTGATGTGGTCTCAAGGCAAGAAATCGTCTCATGGGAAAGGACAAGGGAGTGCTGGCCACAGAAGTGGCCATGTTCAAACCCTGTCTCTGGATTCCATGCACATCCCTGGTGCCCCACAGACCCAAGCCTCCACGCTTACCCTGGGATCCTCCTCCTCTGGTAGGGGAGCCTTCTTTGCCGCCGGTCCCTTCACTTGCTTCTTGCCGTTCTGGACATTAGAGAGTCTGGAGGGCCCGTGCTGGGTGGAACGGCCCGCCATCTTCCTCACCTCCTTGGTTTGTCACCTCAGTGTTTCTGGGGACTTGATATTCGGATTTCCTGAATCAAAAGCAGAAGAAAACTTTCAGATTGACACAGAGAGTAAAGTCCTCATGCACCTTCTTCTCCAAGTGGGGATGAAGGGACCTCATGAGCACTCAGTCAAAACACATTTCTCACAAGGTGATGTCTCCCTCCCAGAGATTTTGTCCTTCTCCCTGACTCACTCGCCCGACAAAAGCTCGCTGCCCAAGACCAGACACGGGAGGCAGCCTTTGTCAATTTGCATTTCCATCCTTCAAAGAGTGATTTGAGAGACTTTGGTGAAGTCTATCACAATGCACTCTATTTGGACAAAGAAAGGCAAAATTTCCCCAGGTGTACACAATAATCCATGCCCCGGGAATGATGCAATGAATGCCGGGGCACACGTCTTGGAATGTCAAAAGCAAAGTAAGCTTTCCTATCGAAAACTGGAAGTTCCTCTTGGACACGAGAGGAGGCACTTTTCACATTCCAATTCAGATAGGAAAAATGTTTTCTCCTCTACTGGCCTGGAGACCTGCCAGGGTCAGCATGGTCAGAACTGCATTGTTTTATTTGTCATCTTCATGACCCTATTTTAACGACTTTCCAAGAAATCTGAACTGAATATGTTTGAACTAAGTGTGAACTAATCTATTGTCTAGGCTTTAAGGCCCATAGCCAAAGCCAGCGAGTTTCCATTCCTGCTCACTCACTGCCCCATGCACATCAGGGACTGGGGTCTATTCCCTCTGGAATTTGAACTTTGTCTGATAATGAGCATTGAAAAGGATGTATCTCATGGATCTCTTTCTCTAAATTCCTGTGAAAATTAAAGAATCAATACCCCTGTGCCTCAAGACACATCGCTCCCTCTTTTTCCTACTGTCCTCCCTCTCAGAGGGATCGTCAGAGGGGGCAGTTTGTAATGGAAACCCACCTGAAATCCAGTAGTGATCCTCCGGTCTGATTCTCTACAGCTGGGTTCAACAACAGCTGCCCTGGATGGGATGCAGCTTCCAAGGTGCCTGCGGAAGGGTCAGAGGGGGAGTTTCCCTTCCGGGCAGGCTTTTATACTGATTCAAGGTCACGTGACCTCGTTAAGGGGATCTCAGTCAATCCATCTCATCTACCCACCTTTGACGTAAGCAGGTCTTGAAGCCATAAACCGTCCTGTGTCGCTTAGCATTTTAAGGCATTTTAAAATGCCGGGCACTCCTGGGCATACTTTGAAGAATGTCTGTTTTCTGTAAGGAAAAGAAACCTCTGTGCTAATGCCTCTATCTTTCTCCACTTTGCACTTCTGTTCTTGTGGCGAATTATGTGTAACGTGGTAGTTCTTCTTGGAAGGCATTGAAGTGTAGACTTCTACCGCCCTCAGTACATTCACCTCGTTGTGCAAACATCACCATCGTCCGTCTCCCCAGCTTTTCATATTCTGCAACTGAAAGTCCCTATCTATTAAACACCCACTCTTCATTCTTCCCTCCCTGCAGACCCCTCTTCCACCATTCTCCTTTCGATGTCTATGCATGGGACTGCTCTAGGAATCCACAGAGAAGGCATTGTGCGATCTGCGTCCTGCTGGGACTGGCTTCTTTTGCACTGTGTCTTGTGACTCAAGTAATTGTTCCTGCCAGGTCCCTTTGGTTGAGCCAGGCAGCTCCACTCGGCTCAGTCTCTTAGTCCTGTGCTCGGTAGTATGTAGATGACGTGGGACTTTCTTTTTCTAGCCTCATCTCCCTTTGGTTGATATTTGTGTGACTTTCACAACTTCCCGCTAGTGGTCAGGCCCAGGAGACGGTTAGGCACAGGTCTGTGTTTTGATGATGGGACGGTTGGGAATGAAAATGCCCTGTGATCTCGTCTGGGTAGTTGCTCATTGATTCAAAGGGACCAGCTTGACCTCCAAAGCGGGTGACTATGTACAACCGCCAGTAACGTGGGTGGAGTGTCTCCGTTGTTCCAGATTATTGGTACCCTGGGGAGTTTCCGCAGTTTGTGGTTTGCAGAGGTTTGCAACCGTATGGACTTTGAAAATTGCATTACATTAATAATTTATGAACTTGGCAAAATGCCCTAGGTCCTGGCTCCGTAGCCACGGCTTGATCCCATCCTCCTGCCCTGGAACCTGGGCAGCAGGGGCCCCTCCCTGATCTCCCACCGCAGCCTTGGGCCTCCTGGTGGCCTCTCCCCGCTCCAAGGATCGCGTGCCCCCCGTGATTCTCACACCACTGGCCTGAATTGCCCCTTACCCACCCTCCACGTAATTGGAGTAGCACTTGCCACTCTCACGACTGGCTTCCCAAGGCAGAATAAACTGCGTACTTTCGGAAAAATAAAGGTATCCCTTTCACACCAGGAATTATTCCAATTTGCGTAGACTCTTTTTGGTTCTGTTCTTTTAATTCTTAATTTGTCAATTGCCTCCTCAGCATTGCAGAGAAAATCCCTTGGGATTTAGAGCGGAATCGATGAGAACTTATACGAGAAAGTGTTTTGTGTTGACTTTCCCCAACTAAGATATGTGCTAACTGCTCCTAATTTATACGGCCGTTTATTTCAATTAGGGGTATTTTATATTTTTCCTAAAACTCTACAGAGTTTTTCCTAGATTTCATATTTATAGCTCTTTCTTTGCAGAAGGAAGGATATTGTCAGTAACTCTTCTCCTCCATTGTAGTATTTTAGTTTATTGCTGTTAGACGTGAATGCTACCAATTTGGGAAGTTGGATTGCCGTAGTTGGAGTGTTGGTTGAAAGCAGCTGTTCGTTTCCAGACTTTTTCTCTGATTTTGCTAGGATGTGCCTCGTGGAGCATCGTATCACCAGCCAATACCAAAAAAGATTCAGGTGTAATTTCCAAGATTACACAGTGCCCTCATTTCTCATGTGTCATGGCCCTGGCAGTGTGTGCAGCACAGTGTGGAGAGGAAGCCAACCCTGGGGGCTCCTTCTCAGTTTCTCTGGCTTTGGAGGCAGGAAGTTGACCTGAAAGCCTCCTGTTGGCTAGACCAATGTGGAATGTTTCAGTCGACTGTAATTCTTGAAGAGAATCTGCACATTATTTGCCCTCCTCAGAGGCTGAGCATGATCTCCAATACTATAATGATTGGGAGTAGCATCATCGTTGGGTCGATGAAACCCATTGTTATCATTACTATTCACTGTTATTTTTATTATTTTACCTGTTGTCTTTATGGCTTATAGATCTGGTTATCTTTAGTCGACAATGACTAGCGTTTCTCTGTTTCTCAAGTGGTTCCGATTGACTGAAAACATGCATGCAGGTTCCCAAAGAGACCGCTATAGAGAGTGCAGCTCCCAGACTCTCCCTCTATGGCAAAGAACCTGTCTGTCTGAGGACGTTCCTGAAAAATTTGTTGTTCATCTGGCGGGCGGAGGCCATTGCGTGCCAGAAGCAGAGAATCAGGACGGGTGTCCTTGGCTGCCTGAGTCTCTGGACAAATCTCGAACTACGTCCGAGGCCCAGCAGTGGCTTGCAGCTGCCAGAAAGACCAGTGTGGGCATCCTTAGCGAGCCAGCGCCACCATCAATTTTTCACTTGAGCTCAGGGACCCCAGAATGCCTCTCGATGACGTTGAAGGCTAGTGAATGTTGGGCAGGAGCCCCCAGAATTTTTTCCATGATGCACTGGGGGCACCGGAACTGCTCCTGCCAGCCTGGAAAGGCTGCAGAGGAAACCGTCGTCCTCGTGCAGAATTTTCTATTTCCCTTCAAGTGCCCAGGAACTGCCATTGGCCAAAATGATGGTGCGAGGATGGCTTCCTAACTGTGCCTGAGCTGTTGAAAGTCTTCCAGGTCCCAATAGCGGTCTGCCACCAATTCGCCTGTCTCCCCTCAATGTCCTTGCTCCCTCTTCTCGCTTTTCCACGTCTTCCTTCCTGGCGTGGGCTTTAGAGTACTAACTACCAAGGTAGAGCAGAGTTAAATTTTCTAATGAATTGAGGTTCCCAGCTCAATTCCTTGTACCCAGGGAGCCCTAAGGAACATGTGACTGCACACTAGATGCTCAAGCAAGGTCGTCTGAATGTAGTATGGCGTGCTGTTTCCTGAAGGTGGTCCTGCTGAGACCCTATCGCCTCCTGTATACTTCTCTCAACGTCCTGAGAATACGCGAGTACTGTAGGCTTTCTGCGAGACCATGGGTGATCTTCACGGAAACCCACTGTGTTTGTAGCGAGATGATGGTTGGCTGTCAGGGCTTGTGTGTCCTGTGCTTTCGTTCCCAGGCTGAGTGCTAGTGGAAGTGGGTCTTGAAAGAGCAGCATCAGCGTCCCCAGGGAACTTGTGAGAAATAGAAACAGATGGATCCTTCCTAGACATCCAAACTCCTAATTCCCTGGTGTTGAGTCTTGTACATTGAAGAAATTTCTGTGTGCACGAGACTGTGAAAAGGAGTATTAGCTAAAGTGTTCTCCACTCTGGGCTGCCATTTGAAATCCCCTAGGTCGATCTAGGGAATGCAGTCATCTCAGCACTGGCGTGTGGTTGTTCAGTGGTGGGCCTGCGTGAATGCGGTTGTCAGAATCTCTAAGAGAGTTATGGGGCAGGACGGAGGCCGTGAGACCAGACCAGGGCCTATGCCGAAAGGAGGGAAGTCTGTCCCGGGTCCCAAGGAGACTGGAGCACTTCAGTAGCTATGGCAGGCTGGGGTATTGCCGAAATGTGCCATCTTGACTTTTCCCTTCTTTTGGGTGACCTTGTGCGTTCACCCAGGGGCTGCCCTCCTTGGAAGGCACAGAAGGCTGCAGACTGAAAGAAGCACTCGCCAACGGATGTCCTACAAGGAGGTAGGAGCAGTCATTTGTTCTTCCTATGGAAATGTTCCTTACCGAGGCATGGGAGTTTTCTGGATCCTACTCAGAGCTTTTCCCGAATGAGAAAATGGAGATCACAGGTGACTCAGGTGAAATCTTTGCTCACCACCTCCAGTGGATCTCAAACTTTGCTGCCCACTCTTATCACGTCGGGAGATTTCCAAGGCTCCCAGTGCCCAGGCCGCAATAAACACACCCTCAATTTGCATCTCTTGCGGTAGGCTTCAGGCACAGGTATTTGCTAACCACCCCGCCCTGAGTCCCATGTGGGCCACCGTGCGAATAAGTCTGCAGGCACGCTTGTCTCACTGAAATCTGCCTAAGATTCCCTGGGGCTCACTGTCAAAATGCATGTAATGATGCCGTGGGGCTGAGTGTGCCTGAGAATCTGTGTTTCTAAAAAGCCCTAGGTCCTGCCAAACAGTGCTTCACCCAGTCACTTTAACTTGGATGAGTCAAAGAAATTTTTAAAATGGTCTGCATGCCTAGAAATCAAAAGTGCGTACCACAGGTCACCTTTGGGAGAATTTTATTAATAACAAAAGAACATTGTAAAACACAACTTTCTAATGACGTTTAATAACCCAAAGGAACAAAGCCATGAGAATATCCCGCATCAGGATTTCCACAGAAATAACCCCACAGAGTCAAAATATCTCATCCCAGGTCAGGGAAGTCTTTACAATTTGCCACGGACTCTTTTGAGCCCTTTACCCATTTTCCCCAAATTCTGAAATCGGAGGAGAGATACAGATCCATTTCCTATTATCTTTTAGTTGAGACCTTACCCCTGCAATCGAACTCACTAGTATCCAATGGATTTCAGTGTCAAACAACTTCCTATTCCAGTTTGATTACCGCCCTTTGAATCGTCACTTCTGCTTCCATCATGAAAGAGGGCAGTGTTTGCCTGTGTGTTTCCACAAGCATCGCCTGGGCTTCCACCATGTGTAGCCAGAGCAGAGATGGGGAATGGCTGATTCGCGAGAAAAACCTTGCTCCTTGTGACTTCTCCTCCTCACTGGACAGTCACTTCCAGGTGTCCTGGGGTGGGAGGACGTGTCTTCCTTGGCAGGAGGTGTCTCCCTCCGAGTCACTCTCTTCCGAGGAAGAGGAAACCTGGAGGTCATTGTCCAGGACACTCAGTGGGACTTGGGCACAGTGTCCCTCAGACGTCTCTTGTGTGAGAGGGCTCTGCCCGGGAGGGCTTGGCTTCTCAGCTGGAAGGCAGGAGGGAGCAGTCAGGAGTCTGGAGCTCCACCAGCCATTGTCTAATCTCCTGAAGAGCATTCTGAGGGGCTGGCCTGGGTCACGGTTCAGTGCTGGGCGATGGGCCACAGTGCAGGGCTGAGCGGTATTCAGGTGAGGTCTGTGGTGTGGAGGCGGGAGGTCAATGCTTTTCCCCTGGGCATGCATCTTTCTGGTCACCTGGCATCCCGCAGTGGGTCTCCGTCCAGTTGTCCGTGGTGGAGGCTGGGGAGTCTGGAAAACCCCCGGATGTGGTCTCTGAGTGCTCTTCTTAGGTGCTTGGAAGGGAGTGAGTCTCGGTTTCTTTGGGAGCGTCTGGAAAGCCTGCACTGGCACCTGGGCAGGTCTCTTGCCTGGTGCCTTGATGCTGATTTTGGCATCCCGGTCCACAGTAGGTCCAGCAGCCTGTGGGCTGGGATAGGAGTTGACATCCAGATACATGGCTTGTGCCTGGGGCTGGTGAGCGTGGCCCAGGCCATGTGTCTTAGAGGGAGCCTGGGGATCTTCCAGGGAGGAAAAATGGGGCTTCTTGTCCCTCAGCTGGACAATGAGGGTAGGATCCGGGGCAAAGTGCTTGAATGCTGCGTGAGGCGTGTCAGGGACAGGCACTTCCTGACCATTCTGAATTCCACGAGGTGAGAAGAGGCTCAGTTCAGGTCTTTGGATGGCAGACACTGCGGGTCCGCTGGACCTCACGTCAGGTGTCTTCGAAGGTGGCCTACATGTGAGACTGAGGCCCAGGGCAGATTTCCTCTCGCCTCTGTAGAGGGGTCTTGGCCTGTTTGCATGCTGGAAGACAAGACAAAGACACACAAAGACTACATATTAGAACGTCCTCACCAAGGGAGAGAAATTACAACTAACCCAATAAAATAGGTGAAAACCAGAACTTGTACCATGAAATTGAATATTATGAGATATAAAGGTGTTGAGTTTAAAAATGATGAGGGACTCAACCTCAGTGGTGGCCAGGATAAAACAAACTGCACCGTCACCTTGCTACGTGTTTGCGGCAGGTAGGAGAATCGAAAGGTTCTTCCCAGTGTCTCTCTTGAAGGAAGTGTACATGAGCACTCTCCAAAATTTTTCTAGGGAATGTGCACAGCTCCTGCTGTTGTGGAGGCGGTTTCATGAGTAAGGAGTGTTGAGGAACAATTTGGGGGTGTGCACCACCATTGCAATGCTATCTCTTACATCAAGGATTCCACCTTGTGGAGACCTGTGATGAAAGCGCTTCCACAGCCCCCACCTGCATCTTGGTGACAGACATGCAAGGAGTAGTGCCAAACCCTAAACAGCAAGAAAAATGAGATCTGGCAAGTACACGAACTGATCACATTGGCTGGCATGGAATTGAAGAGTTCCCTCACAGAGAAGGGGGTTGAGGCAGATTGGGCTTCCCCCGAAGAGAACAAGAGGGGGCCCCAGGGGAGACTCACCCTCATGTAGTCACAGGACCCTGTCAATTCCTTCCAATTCGTCTGCGGACTCCCTTGAGCTCTCCTGGGAAATCTCTGCAGTAGAGCATTGCTGTGCTGCTCTTGTTGCCTGCAAACAAAAGCATGTCAAGTGCAGGGCACACAATTTCCTGGAGCCAGTTGGGACAGATATTCCTGTGTCCCAGGCTCCTTCAGTGTTGGGTTTTGAGACAGGTCGTGAAGCCCTGGGCCTTTGCCTCACCTCAGATTATTCCCCCAACTGCAGAGAACCCTGCGGGTTTTCTCATGCAGTCCTTTCCTTTTTCTCCATTGCTTCTCTCCCTGTCGTGGGGAGAATTCTGAAATGTTCCCCACCCCCTTGACTGACTCCCGAGGAGTTGAGTGAGCACCTGAGTGTGGACCCTGGAGGAGAGTGAGCTCCTATCTCGTTGTCTCCACCCCCCTGTCCTGGCCTGGAGGTGGCTGTGCACACCATGTGGAGCTGGGGAGACACGTGAGTCTCCTTGGATTTCAGCCCAAAGATTTGTTACAAGCTCCCAGGTTCCTCACCTTTGTCTTTGCTGCTTCTCTCTCTCTGGCTTCTGCAAGAGCCGTGGGTTTGGCTGCACCTGCAGATTCCCCGGTTTCACATTCTCCTTGCAAATGCTGGAGCCCAAGGGCAAGGGGGCTATGGCCCCTTGCCAACGCTTCATGGGGCACCTGGTACTTCTTCTGTTGTGTCCAAAGGCTCCGCAGTCCTTGCACTTCACCTGTGGGTGGAGGAGGAAATGGTCTCTGAGTCAGCGGGAATCACAAGCACTTTTCCACAGTGAATAGAAGGACAGAGTTTGAGAGGTGAGTATTGGTTTTGGAGAGGGGACAGGACATATGGCAGTAGCTGTGAGGACACTGAGCATATTAGGGTGCCTTCCAAAAGCTTCTGCTATGGATAGACAGTGGAGGAAGGATTGGAGCTCTCAAGGTGAGCAGATGAGTCATAAGTGAAGATTGAGGCAAAATCCAAGCTAGACAGGACAGCAAAGAGGAAGTGAGGTTGTTCCTCCGGGTCTGTGAATGGGCCTGTGCCTGGTGATGTGGTCTCAAGGCAAGAAATCGTCTCATGGGAAAGGACAAGGGAGTGCTGGCCACAGAAGTGGCCATGTTCAAACCCTGTCTCTGGATTCCATGCACATCCCTGGTGCCCCACAGACCCAAGCCTCCACGCTTACCCTGGGATCCTCCTCCTCTGGTAGGGGAGCCTTCTTTGCCGCCGGTCCCTTCACTTGCTTCTTGCCGTTCTGGACATTAGAGAGTCTGGAGGGCCCGTGCTGGGTGGAACGGCCCGCCATCTTCCTCACCTCCTTGGTTTGTCACCTCAGTGTTTCTGGGGACTTGATATTCGGATTTCCTGAATCAAAAGCAGAAGAAAACTTTCAGATTGACACAGAGACTAAAGTCCTCATGCACCTTCTTCTCCAAGTGGGGATGAAGGGACCTCATGAGCACTCAGTCAAAACACATTTCTCACAAGGTGATGTCTCCCTCCCAGAGATTTTGTCCTTCTCCCTGACTCCCTCGCCCGACAAAAGCTCGCTGCCCAAGACCAGACACGGGAGGCAGCCTTTGTCAATTTGCATTTCCATCCTTCAAAGAGTGATTTGAGAGACTTTGGTGAAGTCTATCACAACGCACTCTATTTGGACAAAGAAAGGCAAAATTTCCCCAGGTGTACACAATAATCCATGCCCCGGGAATGATGCAATGAATGCCGGGGCACACGTCTTGGAATGTCAAAAGCAAAGTAAGCTTTCCTATCGAAAACTGGAAGTTCCTCTTTGACACGAGAGGAGGCACTTTTCACATTCCAATTCAGATAGGAAAAATGTTTTCTCCTCTACTGGCCTGGAGACCTGCCAGGGTCAGCATGGTCAGAACTGTATTGTTATATTTGTCATCTTCATGACCCTATTTTAACGACTTTCCAAGAAATCTGAACTGAATATGTTTGAACTAAGTGTGAACTAATCTATTGTCTAGGCTTTAAGGCCCATAGCCAAAGCCAGCGAGTTTCCATTCCTGCTCTCTCACTGCCCCATGCACATCAGGGACTGGGGTCTATTTCCTCTGGAATTTGAACTTTGTCTGATAATGAGCATTGAAAAGGATGTATCTCATGGATCTCTTTCTCAAAATTCCTGTGAAAATTAAAGAATCAATACCCCTGTGCCTCAAGACACATCGCTCCCTCTTTTTCCTACTGTCCTCCCTCTCAGAGGGATCGTCAGAGGGGGCAGTTTGTAATAGAAACCCACCTGAAATCCAGTAGTGATCCTCCGGTCTGATTCTCTACAGCTGGGTTCAAGAACAGCTGCCCTGGATGGGATGCAGCTTCCAAGGTGCCTGCGGAAGCGTCAGAGGGGGAGTTTCCCTTCCGGGCAGGCTTTTATACTGATTCAAGGTCACGTGACCTCGTTAAGTGGAGCTCAGTCAATCCATCTCATCTACCCACCTTTGACGTAAGCAGGTCTTGAAGCCATAAACCGTCCTGTGTCGCTTAGCATTTTAAGGCATTTTAAAATGCCAGGCACTCCTGGGCATACTTTGAAGAATATCTGTTTTCTGTAAGGAAAAGAAACCTCTGTGCTAATGCCTCTATCTTTCTCCACTTTGCACTTTTGTTCTTGTGGCGAATTATGTGTAACGTGGTAGTTCTTCTTGGAAGGCATTGAAGTGTAGACTTCTACCGCCCTCAGTACATTCACCTCGTTGTGCAAACATCACCATCGTCCGTCTCCCCAGCTTTTCATATTCTGCAACTGAAAGTCCCTATCTATTAAACACCCACTCTTCATTCTTCCCTCCCTGCAGACCCCTCTTCCACCATTCTCCTTTCGATGTCTATGCATGGGACTGCTCTAGGAATCCACAGAGAAGGCATTGGTCGATCTGCGTCCTGCTGGGACTGGCTTCTTTTGCACTGTGTCTTGTGACTCAAGTAATTGTTCCTGCCAGGTCCCTTTGGTTGAGCCAGGCAGCTCCACTCGGCTCAGTCTCTTAGTCCTGTGCTCGGTAGTATGTAGATGACGTGGGACTTTCTTTTTCTAGCCTCATCTCCCTTTGGTTGATATTTGTGTGACTTTCACAACTTCCCGCTAGTGGTCAGGCCCAGGAGACGGTTAGGCACAGGTCTGTGTTTTGATGATGGGACGGTTGGGAATGAAAATGCCCTGTGATCTCGTCTGGGTAGTTTCTCATTGATTCAAAGGGACCAGCTTGACCTCCAAAGCGGGTGACTATGTACACCCGCCAGTAACGTGGGTGGAGTGTCTCCGTTGTTCCAGATTATTGGTACCCTGGGGAGTTTCCGCAGTTTGTGGTTTGCAGAGGTTTGCAACCGTATGGACTTTGAAAATTGCATTACATTAATAATTTATGAACTTGGCAAAATGCCCTAGGTCCTGGCTCCGTAGCCACGGCTTGATCCCATCCTCCTGCCCTGGAACCTGGGCAGCAGGGGCCCCTCCCTGATCTCCCTCCGCAGCCTTGGGCCTCCTGGTGGCCTCTCCCCGCTCCAAGGATCGCGTGCCCCCCGTGATTCTCACACCACTGGCCTGAATTGCCCCTTACCCACCCTCCACGTAATTGGAGTAGCACTTGCCACTCTCACGACTGGCTTCCCAAGGCAGAATAAACTGCGTACTTTCGGAAAAATAAAGGTATCCCTTTCACACCAGGAATTATTCCAATTTGCGTAGACTCTTTTTGGTTCTGTTCTTTTAATTCTTAATTTGTCAATTGCCTCCTCAGCATTGCAGAGAAAATCCCTTGGGATTTAGAGCGGAATCGATGAGAACTTATACGAGAAAGTGTTTTGTGTTGAATTTCCCCAACTAAGATATGTGTTAACTGCTCCTAATTTATACGGCCGTTTATTTCAATTAGGGGTATTTTATATTTTTCCTAAAACTCTACAGAGTTTTTCCTAGATTTCATATTTATAGCTCTTTCTTTGCAGAAGGAAGGATATTGTCAGTAACTCTTCTCCTCCATTGTAGTATTTTAGTTTATTGCTGTTAGACGTGAATGCTACCAATTTGGGAAGTTGGATTGCCGTAGTTGGAGTGTTGGTTGAAAGCAGCTGTTCGTTTCCAGACTTTTTCTCTGATTTTGCTAGGATGTGCCTCGTGGAGCATCGTATCACCAGCCAATACCAAAAAAGATTCAGGTGTAATTTCCAAGAGTACACAGTGCCCTCATTTCTCATGTGTCATGGCCCTGGCAGTGTGTGCAGCACAGTGTGGAGAGGAAGCCAACCCTGGGGGCTCCTTCTCAGTTTCTCTGGCTTTGGAGGCAGGAAGTTGACCTGAAAGCCTCCTGTTGGGTAGACCAATGTGGAATGTTTCAGTCGACTGTAATTCTTGAAGAGAATCTGCACATTATTTGCCCTCCTCAGAGGCTGAGCATGATCTCCAATACTATAATGATTGGGAGTAGCATCATCGTTGGGTCGATGAAACCCATTGTTATCATTACTATTCACTGTTATTTTTATTATTTTACCTGTTGTCTTTATGGCTTATAGATCTGGTTATCTTTAGTCGACAATGACTAGCGTTTCTCTGTTTCTCAAGTGGTTCCGATTGACTGAAGATATGCATGCAGGTTCCCAAAGAGACCGCTATAGAGAGTGCAGCTCCCAGACTCTCCCTCTATGGCAAAGAACCTGTCTGTCTGAGGACGTTCCTGAAAAATTTGTTGTTCATCTGGCGGGCGGAGGCCATTGCGTGCCAGAAGCAGAGAATCAGGACGGGTGTCCTTGGCTGCCTGAGTCTCTGGACAAATCTCGAACTACGTCCGAGGCCCAGCAGTGGCTTGCAGCTGCCAGAAAGACCAGTGTGGGCGTCCTTAGCGAGCCAGCGCCACCATCAATTTTTCACTTGAGCTCAGGGACCCCAGAATGCCTCTCGATGACGTTGAAGGCTAGTGAATGTTGGGCAGGAGCCCCCAGAATTTTTTCCATGATGCACTGGGGGCACCGGAACTGCTCCTGCCAGCCTGGAAAGGCTGCAGAGGAAACCGTCGTCCTCGTGCAGAATTTTCTATTTCCCTTCAAGTGCCCAGGAACTGCCATTGGCCAAAATGATGGTGCGAGGATGGCTTCCTAACTGTGCCTGAGCTGTTGAAAGTCTTCCAGGTCCCAATAGCGGTCTGCCACCAATTCGCCTGTCTCCCCTCAATGTCCTTGCTCCCTCTTCTCGCTTTTCCACGTCTTCCTTCCTGGCGTGGGCTTTAGAGTACTAACTACCAAGGTAGAGCAGAGTTAAATTTTCTAATGAATTGAGGTTCCCAGCTCAATTCCTTGTACCCAGGGAGCCCTAAGGAACATGTGACTGCACACTAGATGCTCAAGCAAGGTCGTCTGAATGTAGTATGGCGTGCTGTTTCCTGAAGGTGGTCCTGCTGAGACCCTATCGCCTCCTGTATACTTCTCTCAACGTCCTGAGAATACGCGAGTACTGTAGGCTTTCTGCGAGACCATGGGTGATCTTCACGGAAACCCACTGTGTTTGTAGCGAGATGATGGTTGGCTGTCAGGGCTTGTGTGTCCTGTGCTTTCTTTCCCAGGCTGAGTGCTAGTGGAAGTGGGTCTTGAAAGAGCAGCATCAGCGTCCCCAGGGAACTTGTGAGAAATAGAAACAGATGGATCCTTCCAGGACATCCAAAATCCTAATTCCCTGGTGTTGAGTCTTGTACATTGAAGAAATTTCTGTGTGCACGAGACTGTGAAAAGGAGTATTAGCTAAAGTGTTCTCCACTCTGGGCTGCCATTTGAAATCCCCTAGGTCGATCTAGGGAATGCAGTCATCTCAGCACTGGCGTGTGGTTGTTCAGTGGTGGGCCTGCGTGAATGCGGTTGTCAGAATCTCTAAGAGAGTTATGGGGCAGGACGGAGGCCGTGAGACCAGACCAGGGCCTATGCCGAAAGGAGGGAAGTCTGTCCCGGGTCCCAAGGAGACTGGAGCACTTCAGTAGCTATGGCAGGCTGGGGTATTGCCGAAATGTGCCATCTTGACTTTTCCCTTCTTTTGGGTGACCTTGTGCGTTCACCCAGGGGCTGCCCTCCTTGGAAGGCACAGAAGGCTGCAGACTGAAAGAAGCACTCGCCAACGGATGTCCTACAAGGAGGTAGGAGCAGTCATTTGTTCTTCCTATGGAAATGTTCCTTACCGAGGCATGGGAGTTTTCTGGATCCTACTCAGAGCTTTTCCCGAAGGAGAAAATGGAGATCACAGGTGACTCAGGTGAAATCTTTGCTCACCACCTCCAGTGGATCTCAAACTTTGCTGCCCACTGTTATCACGTCGGGAGATTTCCAAAGCTCCCAGTGCCCAGGCCGCAATAAACACACCCTCAATTTGCATCTCTTGCAGTAGGCTTCAGGCACAGGTATTTGCTAACCACCCCGCCCTGAGTCCCATGTGGGCCACCGTGCGAATAAGTCTGCAGGCACGCTTGTCTCACTGAAATCTGCCTAAGATTCCCTGGGGCTCACTGTCAAAATGCATGTAATGATGCCGTGGGGCTGAGTGTGCCTGAGAATCTGTGTTTCTAAAAAGCCCTAGGTCCTGCCAAACAGTGCTTCACCCAGTCACTTTAACTTGGATGAGTCAAAGAAATTTTTAAAATGGTCTGCATGCCTAGAAATCAAAAGTGCGTACCACAGGTCACCTTTGGGAGAATTTTATTAATAACAAAAGAACATTTTAAAACACAACTTTCTAATGACGTTTAGTAACCCAAAGGAACAAAGGCATGAGAATATCCCGCATCAGGATTTCCACAGAAATAACCCCACAGAGTCAAAATATCTCATCCCAGGTCAGGGAAGTCTTTACAATTTGCCACGGACTCTTTTGAGCCCTTTACCCATTTTCCCCAAATTCTGAAATCGGAGGAGAGATACAGATCCATTTCCTATTATCTTTTAGTTGAGACCTTACCCCTGCAATCGAACTCACTAGTATCCAATGGATTTCAGTGTCAAACAACTTCCTATTCCAGTTTGATTACCGCCCTTTGAATCGTCACTTCTGCTTCCATCATGAAAGAGGGCAGTGTTTGCCTGTGTGTTTCCACAAGCATCGCCTGGGCTTCCACCATGTGTAGCCAGAGCAGAGATGGGGAATGGCTGATTCGCGAGAAAAACCTTGCTCCTTGTGACTTCTCCTCCTCACTGGACAGTCAGTTCCAGGTGTCCTGGGGTGGGAGGACGTGTCTTCCTTGGCAGGAGGTGTCTCCCTCCGAGTCACTCTCTTCCGAGGAAGAGGAAACCTGGAGGTCATTGTCCAGGACACTCAGTGGGACTTGGGCACAGTGTCCCTCAGACGTCTCTTGTGTGAGAGGGCTCTGCCCGGGAGGGCTTGGCTTCTCAGCTGGAAGGCAGGAGGGAGCAGTCAGGAGTCTGGAGCTCCACCAGCCATTGTCTAATCTCCTGAAGAGCATTCTGAGGGGCTGGCCTGGGTCACGGTTCAGTGCTGGGCGATGGGCCACAGTGCAGGGCTGAGCGGTATTCAGGTGAGGTCTGTGGTGTGGAGGCGGGAGGTCAATGCTTTTCCCCTGGGCATGCATCTTTCTGGTCACCTGGCATCCCGCAGTGGGTCTCCGTCCAGTTGTCCGTGGTGGAGGCTGGGGAGTCTGGAAAACCCCCAGATGTGGTCTCTGAGTGCTCTTCTTAGGTGCTTGGAAGGGAGTGAGTCTCGGTTTCTTTGGGAGCGTCTGGAAAGCCTGCACTGGCACCTGGGCAGGTCTCTTGCCTGGTGCCTTGATGCTGATTTTGGCATCCCGGTCCACAGTAGGTCCAGCAGCCTGTGGGCTGGGATAGGAGTTGACATCCAGATACATGGCCTGTTCCTGGGGCTGGTGAGCGTGGCCCAGGCCATGTGTCTTAGAGGGAGCCTGGGGATCTTCCAGGGAGGAAAAATGGGGCTTCTTGTCCCTCAGCTGGACAATGAGGGTAGGATCCGGGGCAAAGTGCTTGAATGCTGCGTGAGGCGTGTCAGGGACAGGCACTTCCTGACCATTCTGAATTCCACGAGGTGAGAAGAGGCTCAGTTCAGGTCTTTGGATGGCAGACACTGCGGGTCCGCTGGACCTCACGTCAGGTGTCTTCGAAGGTGGCCTACATGTGAGACTGAGGCCCAGGGCAGATTTCCTCTCGCCTCTGTAGAGGGGTCTTGGCCTGTTTGCATGCTGGAAGACAAGACAAAGACACACAAAGACTGCATATTAGAACGTCCTCACCAAGGGAGAGAAATTACAACTAACCCAATAAAATAGGTGAAAACCAGAACTTGTAACATGAAATTGAATATTATGAGATATAAAGGTGTTGAGTTTAAAAATGATGAGGGACTCAACCTCAGTGGTGGCCAGGATAAAACAAACTGCACCGTCACCTTGCTACGTGTTTGGGGCAGGTAGGAGAATCGAAAGGTTCTTCCCAGTGTCTCTCTTGAAGGAAGTGTACATGAGCACTCTCCAAAATTTTTCTAGGGAATGTGCACAGCTCCTGCTGTTGTGGAGGCGGTTTCATGAGTAAGGAGTGTTGAGGAACAATTTGGGGGTGTGCACCACCATTGCAATGCTATCTCTTACATCAAGGATTCCACCTTGTGGAGACCTGTGATGAAACCGCTTCCACAGCCCCCACCTGCATCTTGGTGACAGACATGCAAGGAGTAGTGCCAAACCCTAAACAGCAAGAAAAATGAGATCTGGCAAGTACACGAACTGATCACATTGGCTGGCATGGAATTGAAGAGTTCCCTCACAGAGAAGGGGGTTGAGGCTGATTGGGCTTCCCCCGAAGAGAACAAGAGGGGGCCCCAGGGGAGACTCACCCTCATGTAGTCACAGGACCCTGTCAATTCCTTCCAATTCGTCTGCGGACTCCCTTGAGCTCTCCTGGGAAATCTCTGCAGTAGAGCATTGCTGTGCTGCTCTTGTTGCCTGCAAACAAAAGCATGTCAAGTGCAGGGCACACAATTTCCTGGAGCCAGTTGGGACAGATATTCCTGTGTCCCAGGCTCCTTCAGTGTGGGGTTTTGAGACAGGTCGTGAAGCCCTGGGCCTTTGCCTCACCTCAGATTATTCCCCCAACTGCAGAGAACCCTGCGGGTTTTCTCATGCAGTCCTTTCCTTTTTCTCCATTGCTTCTCTCCCTGTCGTGGGGAGAATTCTGAAGTGTTCCCCACCCCCTTGACTGACTCCCGAGGAGTTGAGTGAGCACCTGAGTGTGGACCCTGGAGGAGAGTGAGCTCCTATCTCGTTGTCTCCACCCCCCTGTCCTGGCCTGGAGGTGGCTGTGCACACCATGTGGAGCTGGGGAGACACGTGAGTCTCCTTGGATTTCAGCCCAAAGATTGGTTACAAGCTCCCAGGTTCCTCACCTTTGTCTTTGCTGCTTCTCTCTCTCTGGCTTCTGCAAGAGCCGTGGGTTTGGCTGCACCTGCAGATTCCCCGGTTTCACATTCTCCTTGCAAATACTGGAGCCCAAGGGCAGGGGGGCTATGGCCCCTTGCCAACTCTTCATGGGGCACCTGGTACTTCTTCTGTTGTGCCCAAAGGCTCCGCAGTCCTTGCACTTCACCTGTGGGTGGAGGAGGAAATGGTCTCCGAGTCAGCGGGAATCACAAGCACTTTTCCACAGTGAATAGAAGGACAGGGTTTGAGAGGTGAGTATTGGTTTTGGAGAGGGGACAGGACATATGGCAGTAGCTATGAGGACACTGAGCATATTAGGGTGCCTTCCAAAAGCTTCTGCTATGGATAGACAGTGGAGGAAGGATTGGAGCTCTCAAGGTGAGCAGATGAGTCATAAGTGAAGATTGAGGCAAAATCCAAGCTAGACAGGACAGCAAAGAGGAAGTGAGGTTGTTCCTCCGGGTCTGTGAATGGGCCTGTGCCTGGTGATGTGGTCTCAAGGCAAGAAATCGTCTCATGGGAAAGGACAAGGGAGTGCTGGCCACAGAAGTGGCCATGTTCAAACCCTGTCTCTGGATTCCATGCACATCCCTGGTGCCCCACAGACCCAAGCCTCCACGCTTACCCTGGGATCCTCCTCCTCTGGTAGGGGAGCCTTCTTTGCCGCCGGTCCCTTCACTTGCTTCTTGCCCTTCTGGACATTAGAGAGTCTGGAGGGCCCGTGCTGGGTGGAACGGCCCGCCATCTTCCTCACCTCCTTGGTTTGTCACCTCAGTGTTTCTGGGGACTTGATATTCGGATTTCCTGAATCAAAAGCAGAAGAAAACTTTCAGATTGACACAGAGACTAAAGTCCTCATGCAGCTTCTTCTCCAAGTGGGGATGAAGGGACCTCATGAGCACTCAGTCAAAGCACATTTCTCACAAGGTGATGTCTCCCTCCCAGAGATTTTGTCCTTCTCCCTGACTCCCTCGCCCGACAAAAGCTCGCTGCCCAAGACCAGACACGGGAGGCAGCCTTTGTCAATTTGCATTTCCATCCTTCAAAGAGTGATTTGAGAGACTTTGGTGAAGTCTATCACAACGCACTCTATTTGGACAAAGAAAGGCAAAATTTCCCCAGGTGTACACAATAATCCATGCCCCGGGAATGATGCAATGAATGCCGGGGCACACGTCTTGGAATGTCAAAAGCAAAGTAAGCTTTCCTATCGAAAACTGGAAGTTCCTCTTTGACACGAGAGGAGGCACTTTTCACATTCCAATTCAGATAGGAAAAATGTTTTCTCCTCTACTGGCCTGGAGACCTGCCAGGGTCAGCATGGTCAGAACTGTATTGTTTTATTTGTCATCTTCATGACCCTATTTTAACGACTTTCCAAGAAATCTGAACTGAATATGTTTGAACTAAGTGTGAACTAATCTATTGTCTAGGCTTTAAGGCCCATAGCCAAAGGCAGCGAGTTTCCATTCCTGCTCACTCACTGCCCCATGCACATCAGGGACTGGGGTCTATTTCCTCTGGAATTTGAACTTTGTCTGATAATGAGCATTGAAAAGGATGTATCTCATGGATCTCTTTCTCAAAATTCCTGTGAAAATTAAAGAATCAATACCCCTGTGCCTCAAGACACATCGCTCCCTCTTTTTCCTACTGTCCTCCCTCTCAGAGGGATCGTCAGAGGGGGCAGTTTGTAATGGAAACCCACCTGAAATCCAGTAGTGATCCTCCGGTCTGATTCTCTACAGCTGGGTTCAAGAACAGCTGCCCTGGATGGGATGCAGCTTCCAAGGTGCCTGCGGAAGGGTCAGAGGGGGAGTTTCCCTTCCGGGCAGGCTTTTATACTGATTCAAGGTCACGTGACCTCGTTAAGGGGATCTCAGTCAATCCATCTCATCTACCCACCTTTGACGTAAGCAGGTCTTGAAGCCGTAAACCGTCCTGTGTCGCTTAGCATTTTCAGGCATTTTAAAATGCCAGGCACTCCTGGGCATACTTTGAAGAATATCTGTTTTCTGTAAGGAAAAGAAACCTCTGTGCTAATGCCTCTATCTTTCTCCACTTTGCACTTTTGTTCTTGTGGCGAATTATGTGTAACGTGGTAGTTCTTCTTGGAAGGCATTGAAGTGTAGACTTCTACCGCCCTCAGTACATTCACCTCGTTGTGCAAACATCACCATCGTCCGTCTCCCCAGCTTTTCATATTCTGCAACTGAAAGTCCCTATCTATTAAACACCCACTCTTCATTCTTCCCTCCCTGCAGACCCCTCTTCCACCATTCTCCTTTCGATGTCTATGCATGGGACTGCTCTAGGAATCCACAGAGAAGGCATTGTGCGATCTGCGTCCTGCTGGGACTGGCTTCTTTTGCACTGTGTCTTGTGACTCAAGTAATTGTTCCTGCCAGGTCCCTTTGGTTGAGCCAGGCAGCTCCACTCGGCTCAGTCTCTTAGTCCTGTGCTCGGTAGTATGTAGATGACGTGGGACTTTCTTTTTCTAGCCTCATCTCCCTTTGGTTGATATTTGTGTGACTTTCACAACTTCCCGCTAGTGGTCAGGCCCAGGAGACGGTTAGGCACAGGTCTGTGTTTTGATGATGGGACGGTTGGGAATGAAAATGCCCTGTGATCTCGTCTGGGTAGTTGCTCATTGATTCAAAGGGACCAGCTTGACCTCCAAAGCGGGTGACTATGTACAACCGCCAGTAACGTGGGTGGAGTGTCTCCGTTGTTCCAGATTATTGGTACCCTGGGGAGTTTCCGCAGTTTGTGGTTTGCAGAGGTTTGCAACCGTATGGACTTTGAAAATTGCATTACATTAATAATTTATGAACTTGGCAAAATGCCCTAGGTCCTGGCTCCGTAGCCACGGCTTGATCCCATCCTCCTGCCCTGGAACCTGGGCAGCAGGGGCCCCTCCCTGATCTCCCACCGCAGCCTTGGGCCTCCTGGTGGCCTCTCCCCGCTCCAAGGATCGCGTGCCCCCCGTGATTCTCACACCACTGGCCTGAATTGCCCCTTACCCACCCTCCACGTAATTGGAGTAGCACTTGCCACTCTCACGACTGGCTTCCCAAGGCAGAATAAACTGCGTACTTTCGGAAAAATAAAGGTATCCCTTTCACACCAGGAATTATTCCAATTTGCGTAGACTCTTTTTGGTTCTGTTCTTTTAATTCTTAATTTGTCAATTGCCTCCTCAGCATTGCAGAGAAAATCCCTTGGGATTTAGAGCGGAATCGATGAGAACTTATACGAGAAAGTGTTTTGTGTTGAATTTCCCCAACTAAGATATGTGTTAACTGCTCCTAATTTATACGGCCGTTTATTTCAATTAGGGGTATTTTATATTTTTCCTAAAACTCTACAGAGTTTTTCCTAGATTTCATATTTATAGCTCTTTCTTTGCAGAAGGAGGGATATTGTCAGTAACTCTTCTCCTCCATTGTAGTATTTTAGTTTATTGCTGTTAGACGTGAATGCTACCAATTTGGGAAGTTGGATTGCCGTAGTTGGAGTGTTGGTTGAAAGCAGCTGTTCGTTTCCAGACTTTTTCTCTGATTTTGCTAGGATGTGCCTCGTGGAGCATCGTATCACCAGCCAATACCAAAAAAGATTCAGGTGTACTTTCCAAGAGTACACAGTGCCCTCATTTCTCATGTGTCATGGCCCTGGCAGTGTGTGCAGCACAGTGTGGAGAGGAAGCCAACCCTGGGGGCTCCTTCTCAGTTTCTCTGGCTTTGGAGGCAGGAAGTTGACCTGAAAGCCTCCTGTTGGCTAGACCAATGTGGAATGTTTCAGTCGACTGTAATTCTTGAAGAGAATCTGCACATTATTTGCCCTCCTCAGAGGCTGAGCATGATCTCCAATACTATAATGATTGGGAGTAGCATCATCGTTGGGTCGATGAAACCCATTGTTATCATTACTATTCACTGTTATTTTTATTATTTTACCTGTTGTCTTTATGGCTTATAGATCTGGTTATCTTTAGTCGACAATGACTAGCGTTTCTCTGTTTCTCAAGTGGTTCCGATTGACTGAAGATATGCATGCAGGTTCCCAAAGAGACCGCTATAGAGAGTGCAGCTTCCAGACTCTCCCTCTATGGCAAAGAACCTGTCTGTCTGAGGACGTTCCTGAAAAATTTGTTGTTCATCTGGCGGGCGGAGGCCATTGCGTGCCAGAAGCAGAGAATCAGGACGGGTGTCCTTGGCTGCCTGAGTCTCTGGACAAATCTCGAACTACGTCCGAGGCCCAGCAGTGGCTTGCAGCTGCCAGAAAGACCAGTGTGGGCGTCCTTAGCGAGCCAGCGCCACCATCAATTTTTCACTTGAGCTCAGGGACCCCAGAATGCCTCTCGATGACGTTGAAGGGTAGTGAATGTTGGGCAGGAGCCACCAGAATTTTTTCCATGATGCACTGGGGGCACCGGAACTGCTCCTGCCAGCCTGGAAAGGCTGCAGAGGAAACCGTCGTCCTCGTGCAGAATTTTCTATTTCCCTTCAAGTGCCCAGGAACTGCCATTGGCCAAAATGATGGTGCGAGGATGGCTTCCTAACTGTGCCTGAGCTGTTGAAAGTCTTCCAGGTCCCAATAGCGGTCTGCCACCAATTCGCCTGTCTCCCCTCAATGTCCTTGCTCCCTCTTCTCGCTTTTCCACGTCTTCCTTCCTGGCGTGGGCTTTAGAGTACTAACTACCAAGGTAGAGCAGAGTTAAATTTTCTAATGAATTGAGGTTCCCAGCTCAATTCCTTGTACCCAGGGAGCCCTAAGGAACATGTGACTGCACACTAGATGCTCAAGCAAGGTCGTCTGAATGTAGTATGGCGTGCTGTTTCCTGAAGGTGGTCCTGCTGACACCCTATCGCCTCCTGTATACTTCTCTCAACGTCCTGAGAATACGCGAGTACTGTAGGCTTTCTGCGAGACCATGGGTGATCTTCACGGAAACCCACTGTGTTTGTAGCGAGATGATGGTTGGCTGTCAGGGCTTGTGTGTCCTGTGCTTTCTTTCCCAGGCTGAGTGCTAGTGGAAGTGGGTCTTGAAAGAGCAGCATCAGCGTCCCCAGGGAACTTGTGAGAAATAGAAACAGATGGATCCGTCCAGGACATCCAAACTCCTAATTCCCTGGTGTTGAGTCTTGTACATTGAAGAAATTTCTGTGTGCACGAGACTGTGAAAAGGAGTATTAGCTAAAGTGTTCTCCACTCTGGGCTGCCATTTGAAATCCCCTACGTCGATCTAGGGAATGCAGTCATCTCAGCACTGGCGTGTGGTTGTTCAGTGGTGGGCCTGCGTGAATGGGGTTGTCAGAATCTCTAAGAGAGTTATGGGGCAGGACGGAGGCCATGAGACCAGACCAGGGCCTATGCCGAAAGGAGGGAAGTCTGTCCCGGGTCCCAAGGAGACTGGAGCACTTCAGTAGCTATGGCAGGCTGGGGTATTGCCGAAATGTGCCATCTTGACTTTTCCCTTCTTTTTGGTGACCTTGTGCGTTCACCCAGGGGCTGCCCTCCTTGGAAGGCACAGAAGGCTGCAGACTGAAAGAAGCACTCGCCAACGGATGTCCTACAAGGAGGTAGGAGCAGTCATTTGTTCTTCCTATGGAAATGTTCCTTACCGAGGCATGGGAGTTTTCTGGATCCTACTCAGAGCTTTTCCCGAAGGAGAAAATGGAGATCACAGGTGACTCAGGTGAAATCTTTGCTCACCACCTCCAGTGGATCTCAAACTTTGCTGCCCACTGTTATCACGTCGGGAGATTTCCAAAGCTCCCAGTGCCCAGGCCGCAATAAACACACCCTCAATTTGCATCTCTTGCCGTAGGCTTCAGGCACAGGTATTTGCTAACCACCCCGCCCTGAGTCCCATGTGGGCCACCGTGCGAATAAGTCTGCAGGCACGCTTGTCTCACTGAAATCTGCCTAAGATTCCCTGGGGCTCACTGTCAAAATGCATGTAATGATGCCGTGGGGCTGAGTGTGCCTGAGAATCTGTGTTTCTAAAAAGCCCTAGGTCCTGCCAAACAGTGCTTCACCCAGTCACTTTAACTTGGATGAGTCAAAGAAATTTTTAAAATGGTCTGCATGCCTAGAAATCAAAAGTGCGTACCACAGGTCACCTTTGGGAGAATTTTATTAATAACAAAAGAACATTTTAAAACACAACTTTCTAATGACGTTTAGTAACCCAAAGGAACAAAGGCATGAGAATATCCCGCATCAGGATTTCCACAGAAATAACCCCACAGAGTCAAAATATCTCATCCCAGGTCAGGGAAGTCTTTACAATTTGCCACGGACTCTTTTGAGCCCTTTACCCACTTTCCCCAAATTCTGAAATCGGAGGAGAGATACAGATCCATTTCCTATTATCTTTTAGTTGAGACCTTACCCCTGCAATCGAACTCACTAGTATCCAATGGATTTCAGTGTCAAACAACTTCCTATTCCAGTTTGATTACCGCCCTTTGAATCGTCACTTCTGCTTCCATCATGAAAGAGGGCAGTGTTTGCCTGTGTGTTTCCACAAGCATCGCCTGGGCTTCCACCATGTGTAGCCAGAGCAGAGATGGGGAATGGCTGATTCGCGAGAAAAACCTTGCTCCTTGTGACTTCTCCTCCTCACTGGACAGTCAGTTCCAGGTGTCCTGGGGTGGGAGGACGTGTCTTCCTTGGCAGGAGGTGTCTCCCTCCGAGTCACTCTCTTCCGAGGAAGAGGAAACCTGGAGGTCATTCTCCAGGACACTCAGTGGGACTTGGGCACAGTGTCCCTCAGACGTCTCTTGTGTGAGAGGGCTCTGCCCGGGAGGGCTTGGCTTCTCAGCTGGAAGGCAGGAGGGAGCAGTCAGGAGTCTGGAGCTCCACCAGCCATTGTCTAATCTCCTGAAGAGCATTCTGAGGGGCTGGCCTGGGTCACGGTTCAGTGCTGGGCGATGGGCCACAGTGCAGGGCTGAGCGGTATTCAGGTGAGGTCTGTGGTGTGGAGGCGGGAGGTCAATGCTTTTCCCCTGGGCATGCATCTTTCTGGTCACCTGGCATCCCGCAGTGGGTCTCCGTCCAGTTGTCCGTGGTGGAGGCTGGGGAGTCTGGAAAACCCCCAGATGTGGTCTCTGAGTGCTCTTCTTAGGTGCTTGGAAGGGAGTGAGTCTCGGTTTCTTTGGGAGCGTCTGGAAAGCCTGCACTGGCACCTGGGCAGGTCTCTTGTCTGGTGCCTTGATGCTGATTTTGGCATCCCGGTCCACAGTAGGTCCAGCAGCCTGTGGGCTGGGATAGGAGTTGACATCCAGATACATGGCCTGTTCCTGGGGCTGGTGAGCGTGGCCCAGGCCATGTGTCTTAGAGGGAGCCTGGGGATCTTCCAGGGAGGAAAAATGGGGCTTCTTGTCCCTCAGCTGGACAATGAGGGTAGGATCCGGGGCAAAGTGCTTGAATGCTGCGTGAGGCGTGTCAGGGACAGGCACTTCCTGACCATTCTGAATTCCACGAGGTGAGAAGAGGCTCAGTTCAGGTCTTTGGATGGCAGACACTGCGGGTCCGCTGGACCTCACGTCAGGTGTCTTCGAAGGTGGTCTACATGTGAGACTGAGGCCCAGGGCAGATTTCCTCTCGCCTCTGTAGAGGGGTCTTGGCCTGTTTGCATGCTGGAAGACAAGACAAAGACACACAAAGACTGCATATTAGAACGTCCTCACCAAGGGAGAGAAATTACAACTAACCCAATAAAATAGGTGAAAACCAGAACTTGTAACATGAAATTGAATATTATGAGATATAAAGGTGTTGAGTTTAAAAATGATGAGGGACTCAACCTCAGTGGTGGCCAGGATAAAACAAACTGCACCGTCACCTTGCTACGTGTTTGGGGCAGGTAGGAGAATCGAAAGGTTCTTCCCAGTGTCTCTCTTGAAGGAAGTGTACATGAGCACTCTCCAAAATTTTTCTAGGGAATGTGCACAGCTCCTGCTGTTTTGGAGGCGGTTTCATGAGTAAGGAGTGTTGAGGAACAATTTGGGGGTGTGCACCACCATTGCAATGCTATCTCTTACATCAAGGATTCCACCTTGTGGAGACCTGTGATGAAACCGCTTCCACAGCCCCCACCTGCATCTTGGTGACAGACATGCAAGGAGTAGTGCCAAACCCTAAACAGCAAGAAAAATGAGATCTGGCAAGTACACGAACTGATCACATTGGCTGGCATGGAATTGAAGAGTTCCCTCACAGAGAAGGGGGTTGAGGCAGATTGGGCTTCCCCCGAAGAGAACAAGAGGGGGCCCCAGGGGAGACTCACCCTCATGTAGTCACAGGACCCTGTCAATTCCTTCCAATTCGTCTGCGGACTCCCTTGAGCTCTCCTGGGAAATCTCTGCAGTAGAGCATTGCTGTGCTGCTCTTGTTGCCTGCAAACAAAAGCATGTCAAGTGCAGGGCACACAATTTCCTGGAGCCAGTTGGGACAGATATTCCTGTGTCCCAGGCTCCTTCAGTGTGGGGTTTTGAGACAGGTCGTGAAGCCCTGGGCCTTTGCCTCACCTCAGATTATTCCCCCAACTGCAGAGAACCCTGCGGGTTTTCTCATGCAGTCCTTTCCTTTTTCTCCATTGCTTCTCTCCCTGTCGTGGGCAGAATTCTGAAATGTTCCCCACCCCCTTGACTGACTCCCGAGGAGTTGAGTGAGCACCTGAGTGTGGACCCTGGAGGAGAGTGAGCTCCTATCTCGTTGTCTCCACCCCCCTGTCCTGGCCTGGAGGTGGCTGTGCACACCATGTGGAGCTGGGGAGACACGTGAGTCTCCTTGGATTTCAGCCCAAAGATTGGTTACAAGCTCCCAGGTTCCTCACCTTTGTCTTTGCTGCTTCTCTCTCTCTGGCTTCTGCAAGAGCCGTGGGTTTGGCTGCACCTGCAGATTCCCCGGTTTCACATTCTCCTTGCAAATACTGGAGCCCAAGGGCAAGGGGGCTATGGCCCCTTGCCAACGCTTCCTGGGGCACCTGGTACTTCTTCTGTTGTGCCCAAAGTCTCCGCAGTCCTTGCACTTCACCTGTGGGTGGAGGAGGAAATGGTCTCTGAGTCAGCGGGAATCACAAGCACTTTTCCACAGTGAATAGAAGGACAGAGTTTGAGAGGTGAATATTGGTTTTGGAGAGGGGACAGGACATATGGCAGTAGCTGTGAGGACACTGAGCATATTAGGGTGCCTTCCAAAAGCTTCTGCTATGGATAGACAGTGGAGGAAGGATTGGAGCTCTCAAGGTGAGCAGATGAGTCATAAGTGAAGATTGAGGCAAAATCCAAGCTAGACAGGACAGCAAAGAGGAAGTGAGGTTGTTCCTCCGGGTCTGTGAATGGGCCTGTGCCTGGTGATGTGGTCTCAAGGCAAGAAATCGTCTCATGGGAAAGGACAAGGGA
Organism: Diceros bicornis minor; assembly: GCF_020826845.1. Lineage (NCBI taxonomy): Eukaryota > Metazoa > Chordata > Mammalia > Perissodactyla > Rhinocerotidae > Diceros > Diceros bicornis. The sequence goes on along the minus strand of NW_026690896.1, from coordinate 260,975 downwards.
GTGCTGGCCACAGAAGTGGCCATGTTCAAACCCTGTCTCTGGATTCCATGCACATCCCTGCTGCCCCACAGACCCAAGCCTCCACGCTTACCCTGGGATCCTCCTCCTCTGGTAGGGGAGCCTTCTTTGCCGCCGGTCCCTTCACTTGCTTCTTGCCGTTCTGGACATTAGAGAGTCTGGAGGGCCCGTGCTGGGTGGAACGGCCCGCCATCTTCCTCACCTCCTTGGTTTGTCACCTCAGTGTTTCTGGGGACTTGATATTCGGATTTCCTGAATCAAAAGCAGAAGAAAACTTTCAGATTGACACAGAGACTAAAGTCCTCATGCACCTTCTTCTCCAAGTGGGGATGAAGGGACCTCATGAGCACTCAGTCAAAACACATTTCTCACAAGGTGATGTCTCCCTCCCAGAGATTTTGTCCTTCTCCCTGACTCCCTCGCCCGACAAAAGCTCGCTGCCCAAGACCAGACACGGGAGGCAGCCTTTGTCAATTTGCATTTCCATCCTTCAAAGAGTGATTTGAGAGACTTTGGTGAAGTCTATCACAACGCACTCTATTTGGACAAAGAAAGGCAAAATTTCCCCAGGTGTACACAATAATCCATGCCCCGGGAATGATGCAATGAATGCCGGGGCACACGTCTTGGAATGTCAAAAGCAAAGTAAGCTTTCCTATCGAAAACTGGAAGTTCCTCTTTGACACGAGAGGAGGCACTTTTCACATTCCAATTCAGATAGGAAAAATGTTTTCTCCTCTACTGGCCTGGAGACCTGCCAGGGTCAGCATGGTCAGAACTGTATTGTTTTATTTGTCATCTTCATGACCCTATTTTAACGACTTTCCAAGAAATCTGAACTGAATATGTTTGAACTAAGTGTGAACTAATCTATTGTCTAGGCTTTAAGGCCCATAGCCAAAGCCAGCGAGTTTCCATTCCTGCTCACTCACTGCCCCATGCACATCAGGGACTGGGGTCTATTTCCTCTGGAATTTGAACTTTGTCTGATAATGAGCATTGAAAAGGATGTATCTCATGGATCTCTTTCTCAAAATTCCTGTGAAAATTAAAGAATCAATACCCCTGTGCCTCAAGACACATCGCTCCCTCTTTTTCCTACTGTCCTCCCTCTCAGAGGGATCGTCAGAGGGGGCAGTTTGTAATGGAAACCCACCTGAAATCCAGTAGTGATCCTCCGGTCTGATTCTCTACAGCTGGGTTCAACAACAGCTGCCCTGGATGGGATGCAGCTTCCAAGGTGCCTGCGGAAGGGTCAGAGGGGGAGTTTCCCTTCCGGGCAGGCTTTTATACTGATTCAAGGTCACGTGACCTCGTTAAGGGGATCTCAGTCAATCCATCTCATCTACCCACCTTTGACGTAAGCAGTTCTTGAAGCCGTAAACCGTCCTGTGTCGCTTAGCATTTTCAGGCATTTTAAAATGCCAGGCACTCCTGGGCATACTTTGAAGAATATCTGTTTTCTGTAAGGAAAAGAAACCTCTGTGCTAATGCCTCTATCTTTCTCCACTTTGCACTTTTGTTCTTGTGGCGAATTATGTGTAACGTGGTAGTTCTTCTTGGAAGGCATTGAAGTGTAGACTTCTACCGCCCTCTGTACATTCACCTCGTTGTGCAAACATCACCATCGTCCGTCTCCCCAGCTTTTCATATTCTGCAACTGAAAGTCCCTATCTATTAAACACCCACTCTTCATTCTTCCCTCCCTGCAGACCCCTCTTCCACCATTCTCCTTTCGATGTCTATGCATGGGACTGCTCTAGGAATCCACAGAGAAGGCATTGTGCGATCTGCGTCCTGCTGGGACTGGCTTCTTTTGCACTGTGTCTTGTGACTCAAGTAATTGTTCCTGCCAGGTCCCTTTGGTTGAGCCAGGCAGCTCCACTCGGCTCAGTCTCTTAGTCCTGTGCTCGGTAGTATGTAGATGACGTGGGACTTTCTTTTTCTAGCCTCATCTCCCTTTGGTTGATATTTGTGTGACTTTCACAACTTCCCGCTAGTGGTCAGGCCCAGGAGACGGTTAGGCACAGGTCTGTGTTTTGATGATGGGACGGTTGGGAATGAAAATGCCCTGTGATCTCGTCTGGGTAGTTGCTCATTGATTCAAAGGGACCAGCTTGACCTCCAAAGCGGGTGACTATGTACAACCGCCAGTAACGTGGGTGGAGTGTCTCCGTTGTTCCAGATTATTGGTACCCTGGGGAGTTTCCGCAGTTTGTGGTTTGCAGAGGTTTGCAACCGTATGGACTTTGAAAATTGCATTACATTAATAATTTATGAACTTGGCAAAATGCCCTAGGTCCTGGCTCCGTAGCCACGGCTTGATCCCATCCTCCTGCCCTGGAACCTGGGCAGCAGGGGCCCCTCCCTGATCTCCCACCGCAGCCTTGGGCCTCCTGGTGGCCTCTCCCCGCTCCAAGGATCGCGTGCCCCCCGTGATTCTCACACCACTGGCCTGAATTGCCCCTTACCCACCCTCCACGTAATTGGAGTAGCACTTGCCACTCTCACGACTGGCTTCCCAAGGCAGAATAAACTGCGTACTTTCGGAAAAATAAAGGTATCCCTTTCACACCAGGAATTATTCCAATTTGCATAGACTCTTTTTGGTTCTGTTCTTTTAATTCTTAATTTGTCAATTGCCTCCTCAGCATTGCAGAGAAAATCCCTTGGGATTTAGAGCGGAATCGATGAGAACTTATACGAGAAAGTGTTTTGTGTTGAATTTCCCCAACTAAGATATGTGTTAACTGCTCCTAATTTATACGGCCGTTTATTTCAATTAGGGGTATTTTATATTTTTCCTAAAACTCTACAGAGTTTTTCCTAGATTTCATATTTATAGCTCTTTCTTTGCAGAAGGAAGGATATTGTCAGTAACTCTTCTCCTCCATTGTAGTATTTTAGTTTATTGCTGTTAGACGTGAATGCTACCAATTTGGGAAGTTGGATTGCCGTAGTTGGAGTGTTGGTTGAAAGCAGCTGTTCGTTTCCAGACTTTTTCTCTGATTTTGCTAGGATGTGCCTCGTGGAGCATCGTATCACCAGCCAATACCAAAAAAGATTCAGGTGTAATTTCCAAGAGTACACAGTGCCCTCATTTCTCATGTGTCATGGCCCTGGCAGTGTGTGCAGCACAGTGTGGAGAGGAAGCCAACCCTGGGGGCTCCTTCTCAGTTTCTCTGGCTTTGGAGGCAGGAAGTTGACCTGAAAGCCTCCTGTTGGCTAGACCAATGTGGAATGTTTCAGTCGACTGTAATTCTTGAAGAGAATCTGCACATTATTTGCCCTCCTCAGAGGCTGAGCATGATCTCCAATACTATAATGATTGGGAGTAGCATCATCGTTGGGTCGATGAAACCCATTGTTATCATTACTATTCACTGTTATTTTTATTATTTTACCTGTTGTCTTTATGGCTTATAGATCTGGTTATCTTTAGTCGACAATGACTAGCGTTTCTCTGTTTCTCAAGTGGTTCCGATTGACTGAAGATATGCATGCAGGTTCCCAAAGAGACCGCTATAGAGAGTGCAGCTTCCAGACTCTCCCTCTATGGCAAAGAACCTGTCTGTCTGAGGACGTTCCTGAAAAATTTGTTGTTCATCTGGCGGGCGGAGGCCATTGCGTGCCAGAAGCAGAGAATCAGGACGGGTGTCCTTGGCTGCCTGAGTCTCTGGACAAATCTCGAACTACGTCCGAGGCCCAGCAGTGGCTTGCAGCTGTGGGAAAGACCAGTGTGGGCGTCCTTAGCGAGCCAGCGCCACCATCAATTTTTCACTTGAGCTCAGGGACCCCAGAATGCCTCTCGATGACGTTGAAGGGTAGTGAATGTTGGGCAGGAGCCACCAGAATATTTTCCATGATGCACTGGGGGCACCGGAACTGCTCCTGCCAGCCTGGAAAGGCTGCAGAGGAAACCGTCGTCCTCGTGCAGAATTTTCTATTTCCCTTCAAGTGCCCAGGAACTGCCATTGGCCAAAATGATGGTGCGAGGATGGCTTCCTAACTGTGCCTGAGCTGTTGAAAGTCTTCCAGGTCCCAATAGCGGTCTGCCACCAATTCGCCTGTCTCCCCTCAATGTCCTTGCTCCCTCTTCTCGCTTTTCCACGTCTTCCTTCCTGGCGTGGGCTTTAGAGTACTAACTACCAAGGTAGAGCAGAGTTAAATTTTCTAATGAATTGAGGTTCCCAGCTCAATTCCTTGTACCCAGGGAGCCCTAAGGAACATGTGACTGCACACTAGATGCTCAAGCAAGGTCGTCTGAATGTAGTATGGCGTGCTGTTTCCTGAAGGTGGTCCTGCTGAGACCCTATCGCCTCCTGTATACTTCTCTCAACGTCCTGAGAATACGCGAGTACTGTAGGCTTTCTGCGAGACCATGGGTGATCTTCACGGAAACCCACTGTGTTTGTAGCGAGATGATGGTTGGCTGTCAGGGCTTGTGTGTCCTGTGCTTTCTTTCCCAGGCTGAGTGCTAGTGGAAGTGGGTCTTGAAAGAGCAGCATCAGCGTCCCCAGGGAACTTGTGAGAAATAGAAACAGATGGATCCGTCCAGGACATCCAAACTCCTAATTCCCTGGTGTTGAGTCTTGTACATTGAAGAAATTTCTGTGTGCACGAGACTGTGAAAAGGAGTATTAGCTAAAGTGTTCTCCACTCTGGGCTGCCATTTGAAATCCCCTACGTCGATCTAGGGAATGCAGTCATCTCAGCACTGGCGTGTGGTTGTTCAGTGGTGGGCCTGCGTGAATGGGGTTGTCAGAATCTCTAAGAGAGTTATGGGGCAGGACGGAGGCCGTGAGACCAGACCAGGGCCTATGCCGAAAGGAGGGAAGTCTGTCCCGGGTCCCAAGGAGACTGGAGCACTTCAGTAGCTATGGCAGGCTGGGGTATTGCCGAAATGTGCCATCTTGACTTTTCCCTTCTTTTTGGTGACCTTGTGCGTTCACCCAGGGGCTGCCCTCCTTGGAAGGCACAGAAGGCTGCAGACTGAAAGAAGCACTCGCCAACGGATGTCCTACAAGGAGGTAGGAGCAGTCATTTGTTCTTCCTATGGAAATGTTCCTTACCGAGGCATGGGAGTTTTCTGGATCCTACTCAGAGCTTTTCCCGAAGGAGAAAATGGAGATCACAGGTGACTCAGGTGAAATCTTTGCTCACCACCTCCAGTGGATCTCAAACTTTGCTGCCCACTGTTATCACGTCGGGAGATTTCCAAAGCTCCCAGTGCCCAGGCCGCAATAAACACACCCTCAATTTGCATCTCTTGCCGTAGGCTTCAGGCACAGGTATTTGCTAACCACCCCGCCCTGAGTCCCATGTGGGCCACCGTGCGAATAAGTCTGCAGGCACGCTTGTCTCACTGAAATCTGCCTAAGATTCCCTGGGGCTCACTGTCAAAATGCATGTAATGATGCCGTGGGGCTGAGTGTGCCTGAGAATCTGTGTTTCTAAAAAGCCCTAGGTCCTGCCAAACAGTGCTTCACCCAGTCACTTTAACTTGGATGAGTCAAAGAAATTTTTAAAATGGTCTGCATGCCTAGAAATCAAAAGTGCGTACCACAGGTCACCATTGGGAGAATTTTATTAATAACAAAAGAACATTTTAAAACACAACTTTCTAATGACGTTTAGTAACCCAAAGGAACAAAGCCATGAGAATATCCCGCATCAGGATTTCCACAGAAATAACCCCACAGAGTCAAAATATCTCATCCCAGGTCAGGGAAGTCTTTACAATTTGCCACGGACTCTTTTGAGCCCTTTACCCACTTTCCCCAAATTCTGAAATCGGAGGAGAGATACAGATCCATTTCCTATTATCTTTTAGTTGAGACCTTACCCCTGCAATCGAACTCACTAGTATCCAATGGATTTCAGTGTCAAACAACTTCCTATTCCAGTTTGATTACCGCCCTTTGAATCGTCACTTCTGCTTCCATCATGAAAGAGGGCAGTGTTTGCCTGTGTGTTTCCACAAGCATCGCCTGGGCTTCCACCATGTGTAGCCAGAGCAGAGATGGGGAATGGCTGATTCGCGAGAAAAACCTTGCTCCTTGTGACTTCTCCTCCTCACTGGACAGTCAGTTCCAGGTGTCCTGGGGTGGGAGGACGTGTCTTCCTTGGCAGGAGGTGTCTCCCTCCGAGTCACTCTCTTCCGAGGAAGAGGAAACCTGGAGGTCATTCTCCAGGACACTCAGTGGGACTTGGGCACAGTGTCCCTCAGACGTCTCTTGTGTGAGAGGGCTCTGCCCGGGAGGGCTTGGCTTCTCAGCTGGAAGGCAGGAGGGAGCAGTCAGGAGTCTGGAGCTCCACCAGCCATTGTCTAATCTCCTGAAGAGCATTCTGAGGGGCTGGCCTGGGTCACGGTTCAGTGCTGGGCGATGGGCCACAGTGCAGGGCTGAGCGGTATTCAGGTGAGGTCTGTGGTGTGGAGGCGGGAGGTCAATGCTTTTCCCCTGGGCATGCATCTTTCTGGTCACCTGGCATCCCGCAGTGGGTCTCCGTCCAGTTGTCCGTGGTGGAGGCTGGGGAGTCTGGAAAACCCCCAGATGTGGTCTCTGAGTGCTCTTCTTAGGTGCTTGGAAGGGAGTGAGTCTCGGTTTCTTTGGGAGCGTCTGGAAAGCCTGCACTGGCACCTGGGCAGGTCTCTTGCCTGGTGCCTTGATGCTGATTTTGGCATCCCGGTCCACAGTAGGTCCAGCAGCCTGTGGGCTGGGATAGGAGTTGACATCCAGATACATGGCCTGTTCCTGGGGCTGGTGAGCGTGGCCCAGGCCATGTGTCTTAGAGGGAGCCTGGGGATCTTCCAGGGAGGAAAAATGGGGCTTCTTGTCCCTCAGCTGGACAATGAGGGTAGGATCCGGGGCAAAGTGCTTGAATGCTGCGTGAGGCGTGTCAGGGACAGGCACTTCCTGACCATTCTGAATTCCACGAGGTGAGAAGAGGCTCAGTTCAGGTCTTTGGATGGCAGACACTGCGGGTCCGCTGGACCTCACGTCAGGTGTCTTCGAAGGTGGCCTACATGTGAGACTGAGGCCCAGGGCAGATTTCCTCTCGCCTCTGTAGAGGGGTCTTGGCCTGTTTGCATGCTGGAAGACAAGACAAAGACACACAAAGACTGCATATTAGAACGTCCTCACCAAGGGAGAGAAATTACAACTAACCCAATAAAATAGGTGAAAACCAGAACTTGTAACATGAAATTGAATATTATGAGATATAAAGGTGTTGAGTTTAAAAATGATGAGGGACTCAACCTCAGTGGTGGCCAGGATAAAACAAACTGCACCGTCACCTTGCTACGTGTTTGGGGCAGGTAGGAGAATCGAAAGGTTCTTCCCAGTGTCTCTCTTGAAGGAAGTGTACATGAGCACTCTCCAAAATTTTTCTAGGGAATGTGCACAGCTCCTGCTGTTGTGGAGGCGGTTTCATGAGTAAGGAGTGTTGAGGAACAATTTGGGGGTGTGCACCACCATTGCAATGCTATCTCTTACATCAAGGATTCCACCTTGTGGAGACCTGTGATGAAACCGCTTCCACAGCCCCCACCTGCATCTTGGTGACAGACATGCAAGGAGTAGTGCCAAACCCTAAACAGCAAGAAAAATGAGATCTGGCAAGTACACGAACTGATCACATTGGCTGGCATGGAATTGAAGAGTTCCCTCACAGAGAAGGGGGTTGAGGCAGATTGGGCTTCCCCCGAAGAGAACAAGAGGGGGCCCCAGGGGAGACTCACCCTCATGTAGTCACAGGACCCTGTCAATTCCTTCCAATTCGTCTGCGGACTCCCTTGAGCTCTCCTGGGAAATCTCTGCAGTAGAGCATTGCTGTGCTGCTCTTGTTCCCTGCAAACAAAAGCATGTCAAGTGCAGGGCACACAATTTCCTGGAGCCAGTTGGGACAGATATTCCTGTGTCCCAGGCTCCTTCAGTGTTGGGTTTTGAGACAGGTCGTGAAGCCCTGGGCCTTTGCCTCACCTCAGATTATTCCCCCAACTGCAGAGAACCCTGCGGGTTTTCTCATGCAGTCCTTTCCTTTTTCTCCATTGCTTCTCTCCCTGTCGTGGGGAGAATTCTGAAATGTTCCCCACCCCATTGACTGACTCCCGAGGAGTTGAGTGAGCACCTGAGTGTGGACCCTGGAGGAGAGTGAGCTCCTATCTCGTTGTCTCCACCCCCCTGTCCTGGCCTGGAGGTGGCTGTGCACACCATGTGGATCTGGGGAGACACGTGAGTCTCCTTGGATTTCAGCCCAAAGATTGGTTACAAGCTCCCAGGTTCCTCACCTTTGTCTTTGCTGCTTCTCTCTCTCTGGCTTCTGCAAGAGCCGTGGGTTTGGCTGCACCTGCAGATTCCCCGGTTTCACATTCTCCTTGCAAATACTGGAGCCCAAGGGCAAGGGGGCTATGGCCCCTTGCCAACGCTTCCTGGGGCACCTGGTACTTCTTCTGTTGTGCCCAAAGGCTCCGCAGTCCTTGCACTTCACCTGTGGGTGGAGGAGGAAATGGTCTCTGAGTCAGCGGGAATCACAAGCACTTTTCCACAGTGAATAGAAGGACAGAGTTTGAGAGGTGAATATTGGTTTTGGAGAGAGGACAGGACATATGGCAGTAGCTGTGAGGACACTGAGCATATTAGGGTGCCTTCCAAAAGCTTCTGCTATGGATAGACTCTGGAGGAAGGATTGGAGCTCTCAAGGTGAGCAGATGAGTCATAAGTGAAGATTGAGGCAAAATCCAAGCTAGACAGGACAGCAAAGAGGAAGTGAGGTTGTTCCTCCGGGTCTGTGAATGGGCCTGTGCCTGGTGATGTGGTCTCAAGGCAAGAAATCGTCTCATGGGAAAGGACAAGGGAGTGCTGGCCACAGAAGTGGCCATGTTCAAACCCTGTCTCTGGATTCCATGCACATCCCTGGTGCCCCACAGACCCAAGCCTCCACGCTTACCCTGGGATCCTCCTCCTCTGGTAGGGGAGCCTTCTTTGCCGCCGGTCCCTTCACTTGCTTCTTGCCCTTCTGGACATTAGAGAGTCTGGAGGGCCCGTGCTGGGTGGAACGGCCCGCCATCTTCCTCACCTCCTTGGTTTGTCACCTCAGTGTTTCTGGGGACTTGATATTCGGATTTCCTGAATCAAAAGCAGAAGAAAACTTTCAGATTGACACAGAGACTAAAGTCCTCATGCACCTTCTTCTCCAAGTGGGGATGAAGGGACCTCATGAGCACTCAGTCAAAACACATTTCTCACAAGGTGATGTCTCCCTCCCAGATATTTTGTCCTTCTCCCTGACTCCCTCGCCCGACAAAAGCTCGCTGCCCAAGACCAGACACGGGAGGCAGCCTTTGTCAATTTGCATTTCCATCCTTCAAAGAGTGATTTGAGAGACTTTGGTGAAGTCTATCACAACGCACTCTATTTGGACAAAGAAAGGCAAAATTTCCCCAGGTGTACACAATAATCCATGCCCCGGGAATGATGCAATGAATGCCGGGGCACACGTCTTGGAATGTCAAAAGCAAAGTAAGCTTTCCTATCGAAAACTGGAAGTTCCTCTTTGACACGAGAGGAGGCACTTTTCACATTCCAATTCAGATAGGAAAAATGTTTTCTCCTCTACTGGCCTGGAGACCTGCCAGGGTCAGCATGGTCAGAACTGTATTGTTTTATTTGTCATCTTCATGACCCTATTTTAACGACTTTCCAAGAAATCTGAACTGAATATGTTTGAACTAAGTGTGAACTAATCTATTGTCTAGGCTTTAAGGCCCATAGCCAAAGCCAGCGAGTTTCCATTCCTGCTCACTCACTGCCCCATGCACATCAGGGACTGGGGTCTATTTCCTCTGGAATTTGAACTTTGTCTGATAATGAGCATTGAAAAGGATGTATCTCATGGATCTCTTTCTCAAAATTCCTGTGAAAATTAAAGAATCAATACCCCTGTGCCTCAAGACACATCGCTCCCTCTTTTTCCTACTGTCCTCCCTCTCAGAGGGATCGTCAGAGGGGGCAGTTTGTAATGGAAACCCACCTGAAATCCAGTAGTGATCCTCCGGTCTGATTCTCTACAGCTGGGTTCAAGAACAGCTGCCCTGGATGGGATGCAGCTTCCAAGGTGCCTGCGGAAGGGTCAGAGGGGGAGTTTCCCTTCCGGGCAGGCTTTTATACTGATTCAAGGTCACGTGACCTCGTTAAGGGGATCTCAGTCAATCCATCTCATCTACCCACCTTTGACGTAAGCAGGTCTTGAAGCCGTAAACCGTCCTGTGTCGCTTAGCATTTTCAGGCATTTTAAAATGCCAGGCACTCCTGGGCATACTTTGAAGAATATCTGTTTTCTGTAAGGAAAAGAAACCTCTGTGCTAATGCCTCTATCTTTCTCCACTTTGCACTTTTGTTCTTGTGGCGAATTATGTGTAACGTGGTAGTTCTTCTTGGAAGGCATTGAAGTGTAGACTTCTACCGCCCTCAGTACATTCACCTCGTTGTGCAAACATCACCATCGTCCGTCTCCCCAGCTTTTCATATTCTGCAACTGAAAGTCCCTATCTATTAAACACCCACTCTTCATTCTTCCCTCCCTGCAGACCCCTCTTCCACCATTCTCCTTTCGATGTCTATGCATGGGACTGCTCTAGGAATCCACAGAGAAGGCATTGTGCGATCTGCGTCCTGCTGGGACTGGCTTCTTTTGCACTGTGTCTTGTGACTCAAGTAATTGTTCCTGCCAGGTCCCTTTGGTTGAGCCAGGCAGCTCCACTCGGCTCAGTCTCTTAGTCCTGTGCTCGGTAGTATGTAGATGACGTGGGACTTTCTTTTTCTAGCCTCATCTCCCTTTGGTTGATATTTGTGTGACTTTCACAACTTCCCGCTAGTGGTCAGGCCCAGGAGACGGTTAGGCACAGGTCTGTGTTTTGATGATGGGACGGTTGGGAATGAAAATGCCCTGTGATCTCGTCTGGGTAGTTGCTCATTGATTCAAAGGGACCAGCTTGACCTCCAAAGCGGGTGACTATGTACAACCGCCAGTAACGTGGGTGGAGTGTCTCCGTTGTTCCAGATTATTGGTACCCTGGGGAGTTTCCGCAGTTTGTGGTTTGCAGAGGTTTGCAACCGTATGGACTTTGAAAATTGCATTACATTAATAATTTATGAACTTGGCAAAATGCCCTAGGTCCTGGCTCCGTAGCCACGGCTTGATCCCATCCTCCTGCCCTGGAACCTGGGCAGCAGGGGCCCCTCCCTGATCTCCCACCGCAGCCTTGGGCCTCCTGGTGGCCTCTCCCCGCTCCAAGGATCGCGTGCCCCCCGTGATTCTCACACCACTGGCCTGAATTGCCCCTTACCCACCCTCCACGTAATTGGAGTAGCACTTGCCACTCTCACGACTGGCTTCCCAAGGCAGAATAAACTGCGTACTTTCGGAAAAATAAAGGTATCCCTTTCACACCAGGAATTATTCCAATTTGCATAGACTCTTTTTGGTTCTGTTCTTTTAATTCTTAATTTGTCAATTGCCTCCTCAGCATTGCAGAGAAAATCCCTTGGGATTTAGAGCGGAATCGATGAGAACTTATACGAGAAAGTGTTTTGTGTTGAATTTCCCCAACTAAGATATGTGTTAACTGCTCCTAATTTATACGGCCGTTTATTTCAATTAGGGGTATTTTATATTTTTCCTAAAACTCTACAGAGTTTTTCCTAGATTTCATATTTATAGCTCTTTCTTTGCAGAAGGAAGGATATTGTCAGTAACTCTTCTCCTCCATTGTAGTATTTTAGTTTATTGCTGTTAGACGTGAATGCTACCAATTTGGGAAGTTGGATTGCCGTAGTTGGAGTGTTGGTTGAAAGCAGCTGTTCGTTTCCAGACTTTTTCTCTGATTTTGCTAGGATGTGCCTCGTGGAGCATCGTATCACCAGCCAATACCAAAAAAGATTCAGGTGTAATTTCCAAGAGTACACAGTGCCCTCATTTCTCATGTGTCATGGCCCTGGCAGTGTGTGCAGCACAGTGTGGAGAGGAAGCCAACCCTGGGGGCTCCTTCTCAGTTTCTCTGGCTTTGGAGGCAGGAAGTTGACCTGAAAGCCTCCTGTTGGGTAGACCAATGTGGAATGTTTCAGTCGACTGTAATTCTTGAAGAGAATCTGCACATTATTTGCCCTCCTCAGAGGCTGAGCATGATCTCCAATACTATAATGATTGGGAGTAGCATCATCGTTGGGTCGATGAAACCCATTGTTATCATTACTATTCACTGTTATTTTTATTATTTTACCTGTTGTCTTTATGGCTTATAGATCTGGTTATCTTTAGTCGACAATGACTAGCGTTTCTCTGTTTCTCAAGTGGTTCCGATTGACTGAAGATATGCATGCAGGTTCCCAAAGAGACCGCTATAGAGAGTGCAGCTTCCAGACTCTCCCTCTATGGCAAAGAACCTGTCTGTCTGAGGACGTTCCTGAAAAATTTGTTGTTCATCTGGCGGGCGGAGGCCATTGCGTGCCAGAAGCAGAGAATCAGGACGGGTGTCCTTGGCTGCCTGAGTCTCTGGACAAATCTCGAACTACGTCCGAGGCCCAGCAGTGGCTTGCAGCTGTGGGAAAGACCAGTGTGGGCGTCCTTAGCGAGCCAGCGCCACCATCAATTTTTCACTTGAGCTCAGGGACCCCAGAATGCCTCTCGATGACGTTGAAGGGTAGTGAATGTTGGGCAGGAGCCACCAGAATTTTTTCCATGATGCACTGGGGGCACCGGAACTGCTCCTGCCAGCCTGGAAAGGCTGCAGAGGAAACCGTCGTCCTCGTGCAGAATTTTCTATTTCCCTTCAAGTGCCCAGGAACTGCCATTGGCCAAAATGATGGTGCGAGGATGGCTTCCTAACTGTGCCTGAGCTGTTGAAAGTCTTCCAGGTCCCAATAGCGGTCTGCCACCAATTCGCCTGTCTCCCCTCAATGTCCTTGCTCCCTCTTCTCGCTTTTCCACGTCTTCCTTCCTGGCGTGGGCTTTAGAGTACTAACTACCAAGGTAGAGCAGAGTTAAATTTTCTAATGAATTGAGGTTCCCAGCTCAATTCCTTGTACCCAGGGAGCCCTAAGGAACATGTGACTGCACACTAGATGCTCAAGCAAGGTCGTCTGAATGTAGTATGGCGTGCTGTTTCCTGAAGGTGGTCCTGCTGACACCCTATCGCCTCCTGTATACTTCTCTCAACGTCCTGAGAATACGCGAGTACTGTAGGCTTTCTGCGAGACCATGGGTGATCTTCCCGGAAACCCACTGTGTTTGTAGCGAGATGATGGTTGGCTGTCAGGGCTTGTGTGTCCTGTGCTTTCTTTCCCAGGCTGAGTGCTAGTGGAAGTGGGTCTTGAAAGAGCAGCATCAGCGTCCCCAGGGAACTTGTGAGAAATAGAAACAGATGGATCCGTCCAGGACATCCAAACTCCTAATTCCCTGGTGTTGAGTCTTGTACATTGAAGAAATTTCTGTGTGCACGAGACTGTGAAAAGGAGTATTAGCTAAAGTGTTCTCCACTCTGGGCTGCCATTTGAAATCCCCTACGTCGATCTAGGGAATGCAGTCATCTCAGCACTGGCGTGTGGTTGTTCAGTGGTGGGCCTGCGTGAATGCGGTTGTCAGAATCTCTAAGAGAGTTATGGGGCAGGACGGAGGCCGTGAGACCAGACCAGGGCCTATGCCGAAAGGAGGGAAGTCTGTCCCGGGTCCCAAGGAGACTGGAGCACTTCAGTAGCTATGGCAGGCTGGGGTATTGCCGAAATGTGCCATCTTGACTTTTCCCTTCTTTTGGGTGACCTTGTGCGTTCACCCAGGGGCTGCCCTCCTTGGAAGGCACAGAAGGCTGCAGACTGAAAGAAGCACTCGCCAACGGATGTCCTACAAGGAGGTAGGAGCAGTCATTTGTTCTTCCTATGGAAATGTTCCTTACCGAGGCATGGGAGTTTTCTGGATCCTACTCAGAGCTTTTCCCGAAGGAGAAAATGGAGATCACAGGTGACTCAGGTGAAATCTTTGCTCACCACCTCCAGTGGATCTCAAACTTTGCTGCCCACTGTTATCACGTCGGGAGATTTCCAAAGCTCCCAGTGCCCAGGCCGCAATAAACACACCCTCAATTTGCATCTCTTGCAGTAGGCTTCAGACACAGGTATTTGCTAACCACCCCGCCCTGAGTCCCATGTGGGCCACCGTGCGAATAAGTCTGCAGGCACGCTTGTCTCACTGAAATCTGCCTAAGATTCCCTGGGGCTCACTGTCAAAATGCATGTAATGATGCCGTGGGGCTGAGTGTGCCTGAGAATCTGTGTTTCTAAAAAGCCCTAGGTCCTGCCAAACAGTGCTTCACCCAGTCACTTTAACTTGGATGAGTCAAAGAAATTTTTAAAATGGTCTGCATGCCTAGAAATCAAAAGTGCGTACCACAGGTCACCTTTGGGAGAATTTTATTAATAACAAAAGAACATTTTAAAACACAACTTTCTAATGACGTTTAGTAACCCAAAGGAACAAAGGCATGAGAATATCCCGCATCAGGATTTCCACAGAAATAACCCCACAGAGTCAAAATATCTCATCCCAGGTCAGGGAAGTCTTTACAATTTGCCACGGACTCTTTTGAGCCCTTTACCCACTTTCCCCAAATTCTGAAATCGGAGGAGAGATACAGATCCATTTCCTATTATCTTTTAGTTGAGACCTTACCCCTGCAATCGAACTCACTAGTATCCAATGGATTTCAGTGTCAAACAACTTCCTATTCCAGTTTGATTACCGCCCTTTGAATCGTCACTTCTGCTTCCATCATGAAAGAGGGCAGTGTTTGCCTGTGTGTTTCCACAAGCATCGCCTGGGCTTCCACCATGTGTAGCCAGAGCAGAGATGGGGAATGGCTGATTCGCGAGAAAAACCTTGCTCCTTGTGACTTCTCCTCCTCACTGGACAGTCAGTTCCAGGTGTCCTGGGGTGGGAGGACGTGTCTTCCTTGGCAGGAGGTGTCTCCCTCCGAGTCACTCTCTTCCGAGGAAGAGGAAACCTGGAGGTCATTCTCCAGGACACTCAGTGGGACTTGGGCACAGTGTCCCTCAGACGTCTCTTGTGTGAGAGGGCTCTGCCCGGGAGGGCTTGGCTTCTCAGCTGGAAGGCAGGAGGGAGCAGTCAGGAGTCTGGAGCTCCACCAGCCATTGTCTAATCTCCTGAAGAGCATTCTGAGGGGCTGGCCTGGGTCACGGTTCAGTGCTGGGCGATGGGCCACAGTGCAGGGCTGAGCGGTATTCAGGTGAGGTCTGTGGTGTGGAGGCGGGAGGTCAATGCTTTTCCCCTGGGCATGCATCTTTCTGGTCACCTGGCATCCCGCAGTGGGTCTCCGTCCAGTTGTCCGTGGTGGAGGCTGGGGAGTCTGGAAAACCCCCAGATGTGGTCTCTGAGTGCTCTTCTTAGGTGCTTGGAAGGGAGTGAGTCTCGGTTTCTTTGGGAGCGTCTGGAAAGCCTGCACTGGCACCTGGGCAGGTCTCTTGCCTGGTGCCTTGATGCTGATTTTGGCATCCCGGTCCACAGTAGGTCCAGCAGCCTGTGGGCTGGGATAGGAGTTGACATCCAGATACATGGCCTGTTCCTGGGGCTGGTGAGCGTGGCCCAGGCCATGTGTCTTAGAGGGAGCCTGGGGATCTTCCAGGGAGGAAAAATGGGGCTTCTTGTCCCTCAGCTGGACAATGAGGGTAGGATCCGGGGCAAAGTGCTTGAATGCTGCGTGAGGCGTGTCAGGGACAGGCACTTCCTGACCATTCTGAATTCCACGAGGTGAGAAGAGGCTCAGTTCAGGTCTTTGGATGGCAGACACTGCGGGTCCGCTGGACCTCACGTCAGGTGTCTTCGAAGGTGGCCTACATGTGAGACTGAGGCCCAGGGCAGATTTCCTCTCGCCTCTGTAGAGGGGTCTTGGCCTGTTTGCATGCTGGAAGACAAGACAAAGACACACAAAGACTGCATATTAGAACGTCCTCACCAAGGGAGAGAAATTACAACTAACCCAATAAAATAGGTGAAAACCAGAACTTGTAACATGAAATTGAATATTATGAGATATAAAGGTGTTGAGTTTAAAAATGATGAGGGACTCAACCTCAGTGGTGGCCAGGATAAAACAAACTGCACCGTCACCTTGCTACGTGTTTGGGGCAGGTAGGAGAATCGAAAGGTTCTTCCCAGTGTCTCTCTTGAAGGAAGTGTACATGAGCACTCTCCAAAATTTTTCTAGGGAATGTGCACAGCTCCTGCTGTTGTGGAGGCGGTTTCATGAGTAAGGAGTGTTGAGGAACAATTTGGGGGTGTGCACCACCATTGCAATGCTATCTCTTACATCAAGGATTCCACCTTGTGGAGACCTGTCATGAAACCGCTTCCACAGCCCCCACCTGCATCTTGGTGACAGACATGCAAGGAGTAGTGCCAAACCCTAAACAGCAAGAAAAATGAGATCTGGCAAGTACACGAACTGATCACATTGGCTGGCATGGAATTGAAGAGTTCCCTCACAGAGAAGGGGGTTGAGGCAGATTGGGCTTCCCCCGAAGAGAACAAGATGGGGCCCCAGGGGAGACTCACCCTCATGTAGTCACAGGACCCTGTCAATTCCTTCCAATTCGTCTGCGGACTCCCTTGAGCTCTCCTGGGAAATCTCTGCAGTAGAGCATTGCTGTGCTGCTCTTGTTCCCTGCAAACAAAAGCATGTCAAGTGCAGGGCACACAATTTCCTGGAGCCAGTTGGGACAGATATTCCTGTGTCCCAGGCTCCTTCAGTGTTGGGTTTTGAGACAGGTCGTGAAGCCCTGGGCCTTTGCCTCACCTCAGATTATTCCCCCAACTGCAGAGAACCCTGCGGGTTTTCTCATGCAGTCCTTTCCTTTTTCTCCATTGCTTCTCTCCCTGTCGTGGGGAGAATTCTGAAATGTTCCCCACCCCATTGACTGACTCCCGAGGAGTTGAGTGAGCACCTGAGTGTGGACCCTGGAGGAGAGTGAGCTCCTATCTCGTTGTCTCCACCCCCCTGTCCTGGCCTGGAGGTGGCTGTGCACACCATGTGGAGCTGGGGAGACACGTGAGTCTCCTTGGATTTCAGCCCAAAGATTGGTTACAAGCTCCCAGGTTCCTCACCTTTGTCTTTGCTGCTTCTCTCTCTCTGGCTTCTGCAAGAGCCGTGGGTTTGGCTGCACCTGCAGATTCCCCGGTTTCACATTCTCCTTGCAAATACTGGAGCCCAAGGGCAAGGGGGCTATGGCCCCTTGCCAACGCTTCCTGGGGCACCTGGTACTTCTTCTGTTGTGCCCAAAGGCTCCGCAGTCCTTGCACTTCACCTGTGGGTGGAGGAGGAAATGGTCTCTGAGTCAGCGGGAATCACAAGCACTTTTCCACAGTGAATAGAAGGACAGAGTTTGAGAGGTGAATATTGGTTTTGGAGAGAGGACAGGACATATGGCAGTAGCTGTGAGGACACTGAGCATATTAGGGTGCCTTCCAAAAGCTTCTGCTATGGATAGACAGTGGAGGAAGGATTGGAGCTCTCAAGGTGAGCAGATGAGTCATAAGTGAAGATTGAGGCAAAATCCAAGCTAGACAGGACAGCAAAGAGGAAGTGAGGTTGTTCCTCCGGGTCTGTGAATGGGCCTGTGCCTGGTGATGTGGTCTCAAGGCAAGAAATCGTCTCATGGGAAAGGACAAGGGAGTGCTGGCCACAGAAGTGGCCATGTTCAAACCCTGTCTCTGGATTCCATGCACATCCCTGCTGCCCCACAGACCCAAGCCTCCACGCTTACCCTGGGATCCTCCTCCTCTGGTAGGGGAGCCTTCTTTGCCGCCGGTCCCTTCACTTGCTTCTTGCCCTTCTGGACATTAGAGAGTCTGGAGGGCCCGTGCTGGGTGGAACGGCCCGCCATCTTCCTCACCTCCTTGGTTTGTCACCTCAGTGTTTCTGGGGACTTGATATTCGGATTTCCTGAATCAAAAGCAGAAGAAAACTTTCAGATTGACACAGAGACTAAAGTCCTCATGCACCTTCTTCTCCAAGTGGGGATGAAGGGACCTCATGAGCACTCAGTCAAAACACATTTCTCACAAGGTGATGTCTCCCTCCCAGATATTTTGTCCTTCTCCCTGACTCCCTCGCCCGACAAAAGCTCGCTGCCCAAGACCAGACACGGGAGGCAGCCTTTGTCAATTTGCATTTCCATCCTTCAAAGAGTGATTTGAGAGACTTTGGTGAAGTCTATCACAACGCACTCTATTTGGACAAAGAAAGGCAAAATTTCCCCAGGTGTACACAATAATCCATGCCCCGGGAATGATGCAATGAATGCCGGGGCACACGTCTTGGAATGTCAAAAGCAAAGTAAGCTTTCCTATCGAAAACTGGAAGTTCCTCTTTGACACGAGAGGAGGCACTTTTCACATTCCAATTCAGATAGGAAAAATGTTTTCTCCTCTACTGGCCTGGAGACCTGCCAGGGTCAGCATGGTCAGAACTGTATTGTTTTATTTGTCATCTTCATGACCCTATTTTAACGACTTTCCAAGAAATCTGAACTGAATATGTTTGAACTAAGTGTGAACTAATCTATTGTCTAGGCTTTAAGGCCCATAGCCAAAGCCAGCGAGTTTCCATTCCTGCTCACTCACTGCCCCATGCACATCAGGGACTGGGGTCTATTTCCTCTGGAATTTGAACTTTGTCTGATAATGAGCATTGAAAAGGATGTATCTCATGGATCTCTTTCTCAAAATTCCTGTGAAAATTAAAGAATCAATACCCCTGTGCCTCAAGACACATCGCTCCCTCTTTTTCCTACTGTCCTCCCTCTCAGAGGGATCGTCAGAGGGGGCAGTTTGTAATGGAAACCCACCTGAAATCCAGTAGTGATCCTCCGGTCTGATTCTCTACAGCTGGGTTCAAGAACAGCTGCCCTGGATGGGATGCAGCTTCCAAGGTGCCTGCGGAAGGGTCAGAGGGGGAGTTTCCCTTCCGGGCAGGCTTTTATACTGATTCAAGGTCACGTGACCTCGTTAAGGGGATCTCAGTCAATCCATCTCATCTACCCACCTTTGACGTAAGCAGGTCTTGAAGCCGTAAACCGTCCTGTGTCGCTTAGCATTTTCAGGCATTTTAAAATGCCAGGCACTCCTGGGCATACTTTGAAGAATATCTGTTTTCTGTAAGGAAAAGAAACCTCTGTGCTAATGCCTCTATCTTTCTCCACTTTGCACTTTTGTTCTTGTGGCGAATTATGTGTAACGTGGTAGTTCTTCTTGGAAGGCATTGAAGTGTAGACTTCTACCGCCCTCAGTACATTCACCTCGTTGTGCAAACATCACCATCGTCCGTCTCCCCAGCTTTTCATATTCTGCAACTGAAAGTCCCTATCTATTAAACACCCACTCTTCATTCTTCCCTCCCTGCAGACCCCTCTTCCACCATTCTCCTTTCGATGTCTATGCATGGGACTGCTCTAGGAATCCACAGAGAAGGCATTGTGCGATCTGCGTCCTGCTGGGACTGGCTTCTTTTGCACTGTGTCTTGTGACTCAAGTAATTGTTCCTGCCAGGTCCCTTTGGTTGAGCCAGGCAGCTCCACTCGGCTCAGTCTCTTAGTCCTGTGCTCGGTAGTATGTAGATGACGTGGGACTTTCTTTTTCTAGCCTCATCTCCCTTTGGTTGATATTTGTGTGACTTTCACAACTTCCCGCTAGTGGTCAGGCCCAGGAGACGGTTAGGCACAGGTCTGTGTTTTGATGATGGGACGGTTGGGAATGAAAATGCCCTGTGATCTCGTCTGGGTAGTTGCTCATTGATTCAAAGGGACCAGCTTGACCTCCAAAGCGGGTGACTATGTACAACCGCCAGTAACGTGGGTGGAGTGTCTCCGTTGTTCCAGATTATTGGTACCCTGGGGAGTTTCCGCAGTTTGTGGTTTGCAGAGGTTTGCAACCGTATGGACTTTGAAAATTGCATTACATTAATAATTTATGAACTTGGCAAAATGCCCTAGGTCCTGGCTCCGTAGCCACGGCTTGATCCCATCCTCCTGCCCTGGAACCTGGGCAGCAGGGGCCCCTCCCTGATCTCCCACCGCAGCCTTGGGCCTCCTGGTGGCCTCTCCCCGCTCCAAGGATCGCGTGCCCCCCGTGATTCTCACACCACTGGCCTGAATTGCCCCTTACCCACCCTCCACGTAATTGGAGTAGCACTTGCCACTCTCACGACTGGCTTCCCAAGGCAGAATAAACTGCGTACTTTCGGAAAAATAAAGGTATCCCTTTCACACCAGGAATTATTCCAATTTGCATAGACTCTTTTTGGTTCTGTTCTTTTAATTCTTAATTTGTCAATTGCCTCCTCAGCATTGCAGAGAAAATCCCTTGGGATTTAGAGCGGAATCGATGAGAACTTATACGAGAAAGTGTTTTGTGTTGAATTTCCCCAACTAAGATATGTGTTAACTGCTCCTAATTTATACGGCCGTTTATTTCAATTAGGGGTATTTTATATTTTTCCTAAAACTCTACAGAGTTTTTCCTAGATTTCATATTTATAGCTCTTTCTTTGCAGAAGGAAGGATATTGTCAGTAACTCTTCTCCTCCATTGTAGTATTTTAGTTTATTGCTGTTAGACGTGAATGCTACCAATTTGGGAAGTTGGATTGCCGTAGTTGGAGTGTTGGTTGAAAGCAGCTGTTCGTTTCCAGACTTTTTCTCTGATTTTGCTAGGATGTGCCTCGTGGAGCATCGTATCACCAGCCAATACCAAAAAAGATTCAGGTGTAATTTCCAAGAGTACACAGTGCCCTCATTTCTCATGTGTCATGGCCCTGGCAGTGTGTGCAGCACAGTGTGGAGAGGAAGCCAACCCTGGGGGCTCCTTCTCAGTTTCTCTGGCTTTGGAGGCAGGAAGTTGACCTGAAAGCCTCCTGTTGGCTAGACCAATGTGGAATGTTTCAGTCGACTGTAATTCTTGAAGAGAATCTGCACATTATTTGCCCTCCTCAGAGGCTGAGCATGATCTCCAATACTATAATGATTGGGAGTAGCATCATCGTTGGGTCGATGAAACCCATTGTTATCATTACTATTCACTGTTATTTTTATTATTTTACCTGTTGTCTTTATGGCTTATAGATCTGGTTATCTTTAGTCGACAATGACTAGCGTTTCTCTGTTTCTCAAGTGGTTCCGATTGACTGAAGATATGCATGCAGGTTCCCAAAGAGACCGCTATAGAGAGTGCAGCTTCCAGACTCTCCCTCTATGGCAAAGAACCTGTCTGTCTGAGGACGTTCCTGAAAAATTTGTTGTTCATCTGGCGGGCGGAGGCCATTGCGTGCCAGAAGCAGAGAATCAGGACGGGTGTCCTTGGCTGCCTGAGTCTCTGGACAAATCTCGAACTACGTCCGAGGCCCAGCAGTGGCTTGCAGCTGTGGGAAAGACCAGTGTGGGCGTCCTTAGCGAGCCAGCGCCACCATCAATTTTTCACTTGAGCTCAGGGACCCCAGAATGCCTCTCGATGACGTTGAAGGGTAGTGAATGTTGGGCAGGAGCCACCAGAATTTTTTCCATGATGCACTGGGGGCACCGGAACTGCTCCTGCCAGCCTGGAAAGGCTGCAGAGGAAACCGTCGTCCTCGTGCAGAATTTTCTATTTCCCTTCAAGTGCCCAGGAACTGCCATTGGCCAAAATGATGGTGCGAGGATGGCTTCCTAACTGTGCCTGAGCTGTTGAAAGTCTTCCAGGTCCCAATAGCGGTCTGCCACCAATTCGCCTGTCTCCCCTCAATGTCCTTGCTCCCTCTTCTCGCTTTTCCACGTCTTCCTTCCTGGCGTGGGCTTTAGAGTACTAACTACCAAGGTAGAGCAGAGTTAAATTTTCTAATGAATTGAGGTTCCCAGCTCAATTCCTTGTACCCAGGGAGCCCTAAGGAACATGTGACTGCACACTAGATGCTCAAGCAAGGTCGTCTGAATGTAGTATGGCGTGCTGTTTCCTGAAGGTGGTCCTGCTGAGACCCTATCGCCTCCTGTATACTTCTCTCAATGTCCTGAGAATACGCGAGTACTGTAGGCTTTCTGCGAGACCATGGGTGATCTTCACGGAAACCCACTGTGTTTGTAGCGAGATGATGGTTGGCTGTCAGGGCTTGTGTGTCCTGTGCTTTCTTTCCCAGGCTGAGTGCTAGTGGAAGTGGGTCTTGAAAGAGCAGCATCAGCGTCCCCAGGGAACTTGTGAGAAATAGAAACAGATGGATCCGTCCAGGACATCCAAACTCCTAATTCCCTGGTGTTGAGTCTTGTACATTGAAGAAATTTCTGTGTGCACGAGACTGTGAAAAGGAGTATTAGCTAAAGTGTTCTCCACTCTGGGCTGCCATTTGAAATCCCCTACGTCGATCTAGGGAATGCAGTCATCTCAGCACTGGCGTGTGGTTGTTCAGTGGTGGGCCTGCGTGAATGGGGTTGTCAGAATCTCTAAGAGAGTTATGGGGCAGGACGGAGGCCGTGAGACCAGACCAGGGCCTATGCCGAAAGGAGGGAAGTCTGTCCCGGGTCCCAAGGAGACTGGAGCACTTCAGTAGCTATGGCAGGCTGGGGTATTGCCGAAATGTGCCATCTTGACTTTTCCCTTCTTTTTGGTGACCTTGTGCGTTCACCCAGGGGCTGCCCTCCTTGGAAGGCACAGAAGGCTGCAGACTGAAAGAAGCACTCGCCAACGGATGTCCTACAAGGAGGTAGGAGCAGTCATTTGTTCTTCCTATGGAAATGTTCCTTACCGAGGCATGGGAGTTTTCTGGATCCTACTCAGAGCTTTTCCCGAAGGAGAAAATGGAGATCACAGGTGACTCAGGTGAAATCTTTGCTCACCACCTCCAGTGGATCTCAAACTTTGCTGCCCACTGTTATCACGTCGGGAGATTTCCAAAGCTCCCAGTGCCCAGGCCGCAATAAACACACCCTCAATTTGCATCTCTTGCAGTAGGCTTCAGGCACAGGTATTTGCTAACCACCCCGCCCTGAGTCCCATGTGGGCCACCGTGCGAATAAGTCTGCAGGCACGCTTGTCTCACTGAAATCTGCCTAAGATTCCCTGGGGCTCACTGTCAAAATGCATGTAATGATGCCGTGGGGCTGAGTGTGCCTGAGAATCTGTGTTTCTAAAAAGCCCTAGGTCCTGCCAAACAGTGCTTCACCCAGTCACTTTAACTTGGATGAGTCAAAGAAATTTTTAAAATGGTCTGCATGCCTAGAAATCAAAAGTGCGTACCACAGGTCACCTTTGGGAGAATTTTATTAATAACAAAAGAACATTTTAAAACACAACTTTCTAATGACGTTTAGTAACCCAAAGGAACAAAGGCATGAGAATATCCCGCATCAGGATTTCCACAGAAATAACCCCACAGAGTCAAAATATCTCATCCCAGGTCAGGGAAGTCTTTACAATTTGCCACGGACTCTTTTGAGCCCTTTACCCACTTTCCCCAAATTCTGAAATCGGAGGAGAGATACAGATCCATTTCCTATTATCTTTTAGTTGAGACCTTACCCCTGCAATCGAACTCACTAGTATCCAATGGATTTCAGTGTCAAACAACTTCCTATTCCAGTTTGATTACCGCCCTTTGAATCGTCACTTCTGCTTCCATCATGAAAGAGGGCAGTGTTTGCCTGTGTGTTTCCACAAGCATCGCCTGGGCTTCCACCATGTGTAGCCAGAGCAGAGATGGGGAATGGCTGATTCGCGAGAAAAACCTTGCTCCTTGTGACTTCTCCTCCTCACTGGACAGTCAGTTCCAGGTGTCCTGGGGTGGGAGGACGTGTCTTCCTTGGCAGGAGGTGTCTCCCTCCGAGTCACTCTCTTCCGAGGAAGAGGAAACCTGGAGGTTATTCTCCAGGACACTCAGTGGGACTTGGGCACAGTGTCCCTCAGACGTCTCTTGTGTGAGAGGGCTCTGCCCGGGAGGGCTTGGCTTCTCAGCTGGAAGGCAGGAGGGAGCAGTCAGGAGTCTGGAGCTCCACCAGCCATTGTCTAATCTCCTGAAGAGCATTCTGAGGGGCTGGCCTGGGTCACGGTTCAGTGCTGGGCGATGGGCCACAGTGCAGGGCTGAGCGGTATTCAGGTGAGGTCTGTGGTGTGGAGGCGGGAGGTCAATGCTTTTCCCCTGGGCATGCATCTTTCTGGTCACCTGGCATCCCGCAGTGGGTCTCCGTCCAGTTGTCCGTGGTGGAGGCTGGGGAGTCTGGAAAACCCCCAGATGTGGTCTCTGAGTGCTCTTCTTAGGTGCTTGGAAGGGAGTGAGTCTCGGTTTCTTTGGGAGCGTCTGGAAAGCCTGCACTGGCACCTGGGCAGGTCTCTTGCCTGGTGCCTTGATGCTGATTTTGGCATCCCGGTCCACAGTAGGTCCAGCAGCCTGTGGGCTGGGATAGGACTTGACATCCAGATACATGGCTTGTGCCTGGGGCTGGTGAGCGTGGCCCAGGCCATGTGTCTTAGAGGGAGCCTGGGGATCTTCCAGGGAGGAAAAATGGGGCTTCTTGTCCCTCAGCTGGACAATGAGGGTAGGATCCGGGGCAAAGTGCTTGAATGCTGCGTGAGGCGTGTCAGGGACAGGCACTTCCTGAACATTCTGAATTCCACGAGGTGAGAAGAGGCTCAGTTCAGGTCTTTGGATGGCAGACACTGCGGGTCCGCTGGACCTCACGTCAGGTGTCTTCGAAGGTGGCCTACATGTGAGACTGAGGCCCAGGGCAGATTTCCTCTCGCCTCTGTAGAGGGGTCTTGGCCTGTTTGCATGCTGGAAGACAAGACAAAGACACACAAAGACTACATATTAGAACGTCCTCACCAAGGGAGAGAAATTACAACTAACCCAATAAAATAGGTGAAAACCAGAACTTGTAACATGAAATTGAATATTATGAGATATAAAGGTGTTGAGTTTAAAAATGATGAGGGACTCAACCTCAGTGGTGGCCAGGATAAAACAAACTGCACCGTCACCTTGCTACGTGTTTGCGGCAGGTAGGAGAATCGAAAGGTTCTTTCCAGTGTCTCTCTTGAAGGAAGTGTACATGAGCACTCTCCAAAATTTTTCTAGGGAATGTGCACAGCTCCTGCTGTTGTGGAGGCGGTTTCATGAGTAAGGAGTGTTGAGGAACAATTTGGGGGTGTGCACCACCATTGCAATGCTATCTCTTACATCAAGGATTCCACCTTGTGGAGACCTGTGATGAAAGCGCTTCCACAGCCCCCACCTGCATCTTGGTGACAGACATGCAAGGAGTAGTGCCAAACCCTAAACAGCAAGAAAAATGAGATCTGGCAAGTACACGAACTGATCACATTGGCTGGCATGGAATTGAAGAGTTCCCTCACAGAGAAGGGGGTTGAGGCAGATTGGGCTTCCCCCGAAGAGAACAAGAGGGGGCCCCAGGGGAGACTCACCCTCATGTAGTCACAGGACCCTGTCAATTCCTTCCAATTCGTCTGCGGACTCCCTTGAGCTCTCCTGGGAAATCTCTGCAGTAGAGCATTGCTGTGCTGCTCTTGTTGCCTGCAAACAAAAGCATGTCAAGTGCAGGGCACACAATTTCCTGGAGCCAGTTGGGACAGATATTCCTGTGTCCCAGGCTCCTTCAGTGTTGGGTTTTGAGACAGGTCGTGAAGCCCTGGGCCTTTGCCTCACCTCAGATTATTCCCCCAACTGCAGAGAACCCTGCGGGTTTTCTCATGCAGTCCTTTCCTTTTTCTCCATTGCTTCTCTCCCTGTCGTGGGGAGAATTCTGAAGTGTTCCCCACCCCCTTGACTGACTCCCGAGGAGTTGAGTGAGCACCTGAGTGTGGACCCTGGAGGAGAGTGAGCTCCTATCTCGTTGTCTCCACCCCCCTGTCCTGGCCTGGAGGTGGCTGTGCACACCATGTGGAGCTGGGGAGACACGTGAGTCTCCTTGGATTTCAGCCCAAAGATTGGTTACAAGCTCCCAGGTTCCTCACCTTTGTCTTTGCTGCTTCTCTCTCTCTGGCTTCTGCAAGAGCCGTGGGTTTGGCTGCACCTGCAGATTCCCCGGTTTCACATTCTCCTTGCAAATACTGGAGCCCAAGGGCAGGGGGGCTATGGCCCCTTGCCAACGCTTCATGGGGCACCTGGTACTTCTTCTGTTGTGCCCAAAGGCTCCGCAGTCCTTGCACTTCACCTGTGGGTGGAGGAGGAAATGGTCTCTGAGTCAGCGGGAATCACAAGCACTTTTCCACAGTGAATAGAAGGACAGAGTTTGAGAGGTGAGTATTGGTTTTGGAGAGGGGACAGGACATATGGCAGTAGCTGTGAGGACACTGAGCATATTAGGGTGCCTTCCAAAAGCTTCTGCTATGGATAGACAGTGGAGGAAGGATTGGAGCTCTCAAGGTGAGCAGATGAGTCATAAGTGAAGATTGAGGCAAAATCCAAGCTAGACAGGACAGCAAAGAGGAAGTGAGGTTGTTCCTCCGGGTCTGTGAATGGGCCTGTGCCTGGTGATGTGGTCTCAAGGCAAGAAATCGTCTCATGGGAAAGGACAAGGGAGTGCTGGCCACAGAAGTGGCCATGTTCAAACCCTGTCTCTGGATTCCATGCACATCCCTGGTGCCCCACAGACCCAAGCCTCCACGCTTACCCTGGGATCCTCCTCCTCTGGTAGGGGAGCCTTCTTTGCCGCCAGTCCCTTCACTTGCTTCTTGCCGTTCTGGACATTAGAGAGTCTGGAGGGCCCGTGCTGGGTGGAACGGCCCGCCATCTTCCTCACCTCCTTGGTTTGTCACCTCAGTGTTTCTGGGGACTTGATATTCGGATTTCCTGAATCAAAAGCAGAAGAAAACTTTCAGATTGACACAGAGAGTAAAGTCCTCATGCACCTTCTTCTCCAAGTGGGGATGAAGGGACCTCATGAGCACTCAGTCAAAACACATTTCTCACAAGGTGATGTCTCCCTCCCAGAGATTTTGTCCTTCTCCCTGACTCCCTCGCCCGACAAAAGCTCGCTGCCCAAGACCAGACACGGGAGGCAGCCTTTGTCAATTTGCATTTCCATCCTTC
Source organism: Diceros bicornis minor (assembly GCF_020826845.1). Lineage (NCBI taxonomy): Eukaryota > Metazoa > Chordata > Mammalia > Perissodactyla > Rhinocerotidae > Diceros > Diceros bicornis. The sequence continues at coordinate 233,828 of NW_026690896.1, read as the reverse complement.
AAAGAGTGATTTGAGAGACTTTGGTGAAGTCTATCACAATGCACTCTATTTGGACAAAGAAAGGCAAAATTTCCCCAGGTGTACACAATAATCCATGCCCCGGGAATGATGCAGTGAATGCCGGGGCACACGTCTTGGAATGTCAAAAGCAAAGTAAGCTTTCCTATCGAAAACTGGAAGTTCCTCTTGGACACGAGAGGAGGCACTTTTCACATTCCAATTCAGATAGGAAAAATGTTTTCTCCTCTACTGGCCTGGAGACCTGCCAGGGTCAGCATGGTCAGAACTGTATTGTTTTATTTGTCATCTTCATGACCCTATTTTAACGACTTTCCAAGAAATCTGAACTGAATATGTTTGAACTAAGTGTGAACTAATCTATTGTCTAGGCTTTAAGGCCCATAGCCAAAGCCAGCGAGTTTCCATTCCTGCTCACTCACTGCCCCATGCACATCAGGGACTGGGGTCTATTTCCTCTGGAATTTGAACTTTGTCTGATAATGAGCATTGAAAAGGATGTATCTCATGGATCTCTTTCTCAAAATTCCTGTGAAAATTAAAGAATCAATACCCCTGTGCCTCAAGACACATCGCTCCCTCTTTTTCCTACTGTCCTCCCTCTCAGAGGGATCGTCAGAGGGGGCAGTTTGTAATGGAAACCCACCTGAAATCCAGTAGTGATCCTCCGGTCTGATTCTCTACAGCTGGGTTCAAGAACAGCTGCCCTGGATGGGATGCAGCTTCCAAGGTGCCTGCGGAAGGGTCAGAGGGGGAGTTTCCCTTCCGGGCAGGCTTTTATACTGATTCAAGGTCACGTGACCTCGTTAAGGGGATCTCAGTCAATCCATCTCATCTACCCACCTTTGACGTAAGCAGGTCTTGAAGCCATAAACCGTCCTGTGTCGCTTAGCATTTTCAGGCATTTTAAAATGCCAGGCACTCCTGGGCATACTTTGAAGAATATCTGTTTTCTGTAAGGAAAAGAAACCTCTGTGCTAATGCCTCTATCTTTCTCCACTTTGCACTTTTGTTCTTGTGGCGAATTATGTGTAACGTGGTAGTTCTTCTTGGAAGGCATTGAAGTGTAGACTTCTACCGCCCTCAGTACATTCACCTCGTTGTGCAAACATCACCATCGTCCGTCTCCCCAGCTTTTCATATTCTGCAACTGAAAGTCCCTATCTATTAAACACCCACTCTTCATTCTTCCCTCCCTGCAGACCCCTCTTCCACCATTCTCCTTTCGATGTCTATGCATGGGACTGCTCTAGGAATCCACAGAGAAGGCATTGTGCGATCTGCGTCCTGCTGGGACTGGCTTCTTTTGCACTGTGTCTTGTGACTCAAGTAATTGTTCCTGCCAGGTCCCTTTGGTTGAGCCAGGCAGCTCCACTCGGCTCAGTCTCTTAGTCCTGTGCTCGGTAGTATGTAGATGACGTGGGACTTTCTTTTTCTAGCCTCATCTCCCTTTGGTTGATATTTGTGTGACTTTCACAACTTCCCGCTAGTGGTCAGGCCCAGGAGACGGTTAGGCACAGGTCTGTGTTTTGATGATGGGACGGTTGGGAATGAAAATGCCCTGTGATCTCGTCTGGGTAGTTGCTCATTGATTCAAAGGGACCAGCTTGACCTCCAAAGCGGGTGACTATGTACAACCGCCAGTAACGTGGGTGGAGTGTCTCCGTTGTTCCAGATTATTGGTACCCTGGGGAGTTTCCGCAGTTTGTGGTTTGCAGAGGTTTGCAACCGTATGGACTTTGAAAATTGCATTACATTAATAATTTATGAACTTGGCAAAATGCCCTAGGTCCTGGCTCCGTAGCCACGGCTTGATCCCATCCTCCTGCCCTGGAACCTGGGCAGCAGGGGCCCCTCCCTGATCTCCCACCGCAGCCTTGGGCCTCCTGGTGGCCTCTCCCCGCTCCAAGGATCGCGTGCCCCCCGTGATTCTCACACCACTGGCCTGAATTGCCCCTTACCCACCCTCCACGTAATTGGAGTAGCACTTGCCACTCTCACGACTGGCTTCCCAAGGCAGAATAAACTGCGTACTTTCGGAAAAATAAAGGTATCCCTTTCACACCAGGAATTATTCCAATTTGCATAGACTCTTTTTGGTTCTGTTCTTTTAATTCTTAATTTGTCAATTGCCTCCTCAGCATTGCAGAGAAAATCCCTTGGGATTTAGAGCGGAATCGATGAGAACTTATACGAGAAAGTGTTTTGTGTTGACTTTCCCCAACTAAGATATGTGCTAACTGCTCCTAATTTATACGGCCGTTTATTTCAATTAGGGGTATTTTATATTTTTCCTAAAACTCTACAGAGTTTTTCCTAGATTTCATATTTATAGCTCTTTCTTTGCAGAAGGAAGGATATTGTCAGTAACTCTTCTCCTCCATTGTAGTATTTTAGTTTATTGCTGTTAGACGTGAATGCTACCAATTTGGGAAGTTGGATTGCCGTAGTTGGAGTGTTGGTTGAAAGCAGCTGTTCGTTTCCAGACTTTTTCTCTGATTTTGCTAGGATGTGCCTCGTGGAGCATCGTATCACCAGCCAATACCAGAAAAGATTCAGGTGTAATTTCCAAGATTACACAGTGCCCTCATTTCTCATGTGTCATGGCCCTGGCAGTGTGTGCAGCACAGTGTGGAGAGGAAGCCAACCCTGGGGGCTCCTTCTCAGTTTCTCTGGCTTTGGAGGCAGGAAGTTGACCTGAAAGCCTCCTGTTGGGTAGACCAATGTGGAATGTTTCAGTCGACTGTAATTCTTGAAGAGAATCTGCACATTATTTGCCCTCCTCAGAGGCTGAGCATGATCTCCAATACTATAATGATTGGGAGTAGCATCATCGTTGGGTCGATGAAACCCATTGTTATCATTACTATTCACTGTTATTTTTATTATTTTACCTGTTGTCTTTATGGCTTATAGATCTGGTTATCTTTAGTCGACAATGACTAGCGTTTCTCTGTTTCTCAAGTGGTTCCGATTGACTGAAGACATGCATGCAGGTTCCCAAAGAGACCGCTATAGAGAGTGCAGCTCCCAGACTCTCCCTCTATGGCAAAGAACCTGTCTGTCTGAGGACGTTCCTGAAAAATTTGTTGTTCATCTGGCGGGCGGAGGCCATTGCGTGCCAGAAGCAGAGAATCAGGACGGGTGTCCTTGGCTGCCTGAGTCTCTGGACAAATCTCGAACTACGTCCGAGGCCCAGCAGTGGCTTGCAGCTGCCAGAAAGACCAGTGTGGGCGTCCTTAGCGAGCCAGCGCCACCATCAATTTTTCACTTGAGCTCAGGGACCCCAGAATGCCTCTCGATGACGTTGAAGGCTAGTGAATGTTGGGCAGGAGCCCCCAGAATTTTTTCCATGATGCACTGGGGGCACCGGAACTGCTCCTGACAGCCTGGAAAGGCTGCAGAGGAAAGCGTCGTCCTCGTGCAGAATTTTCTATTTCCCTTCAAGTGCCCAGGAACTGCCATTGGCCAAAATGATGGTGCGAGGATGGCTTCCTAACTGTGCCTGAGCTGTTGAAAGTCTTCCAGGTCCCAATAGCGGTCTGCCACCAATTCGCCTGTCTCCCCTCAATGTCCTTGCTCCCTCTTCTCGCTTTTCCACGTCTTCCTTCCTGGCGTGGGCTTTAGAGTACTAACTACCAAGGTAGAGCAGAGTTAAATTTTCTAATGAATTGAGGTTCCCAGCTCAATTCCTTGTACCCAGGGAGCCCTAAGGAACATGTGACTGCACACTAGATGCTCAAGCAAGGTCGTCTGAATGTAGTATGGCGTGCTGTTTCCTGAAGGTGGTCCTGCTGAGACCCTATCGTCTCCTGTATACTTCTCTCAACGTCCTGAGAATACGCGAGTACTGTAGGCTTTCTGCGAGACCATGGGTGATCTTCACGGAAACGCACTGTGTTTGTAGCGAGATGATGGTTGGCTGTCAGGGCTTGTGTGTCCTGTGCTTTCTTTCCCAGGCTGAGTGCTTGTGGAAGTGGGTCTTGAAAGAGCAGCATCAGCGTCCCCAGGGAACTTGTGAGAAATAGAAACAGATGGATCCTTCCTAGACATCCAAACTCCTAATTCCCTGGTGTTGAGTCTTGTACATTGAAGAAATTTCTGTGTGCACGAGACTGTGAAAAGGAGTATTAGCTAAAGTGTTCTCCACTCTGGGCTGCCATTTGAAATCCCCTACGTCGATCTAGGGAATGCAGTCATCTCAGCACTGGCGTGTGGTTGTTCAGTGGTGGGCCTGCCTGAATGCGGTTGTCAGAATCTCTAAGAGAGTTATGGGGCAGGACGGAGGCCGTGAGACCAGACCAGGGCCTATGCCGAAAGGAGGGAAGTCTGTCCCGGGTCCCAAGGAGACTGGAGCACTTCAGTAGCTATGGCAGGCTGGGGTATTGCCGAAATGTGCCATCTTGACTTTTCCCTTCTTTTTGGTGACCTTGTGCGTTCACCCAGGGGCTGCCCTCCTTGGAAGGCACAGAAGGCTGCAGACTGAAAAAAGCACTCGCCAACGGATGTCCTACAAGGAGGTAGGAGCAGTCATTTGTTCTTCCTATGGAAATGTTCCTTACCGAGGCATGGGAATTTTCTGGATCCTACTCAGAGCTTTTCCCGAATGAGAAAATGGAGATCACAGGTGACTCAGGTGAAATCTTTGCTCACCACCTCCAGTGGATCTCAAACTTTGCTGCCCACTGTTATCACCTCGGGAGATTTCCAAGGCTCCCAGTGCCCAGGCCGCAATAAACACACCCTCAATTTGCATCTCTTGCAGTAGGCTTCAGGCACAGGTATTTGCTAACCACCCCGCCCTGAGTCCCATGTGGGCCACCGTGCGAATAAGTCTGCAGGCACGCTTGTCTCACTGAAATCTGCCTAAGATTCCCTGGGGCTCACTGTCAAAATGCATGTAATGATGCCGTGGGGCTGAGTGTGCCTGAGAATCTGTGTTTCTAAAAAGCCCTAGGTCCTGCCAAACAGTGCTTCACCCAGTCACTTTAACTTGGATGAGTCAAAGAAATTTTTAAAATGGTCTGCATGCCTAGAAATCAAAAGTGCTTACCACAGGTCACCTTTGGGAGAATTTTATTAATAACAAAAGAACATTTTAAAACACAACTTTCTAATGACGTTTAATAACCCAAAGGAACAAAGCCATGAGAATATCCCGCATCAGGATTTCCACAGAAATAACCCCACAGAGTCAAAATATCTCATCCCAGGTCAGGGAAGTCTTTACAATTTGCCACGGACTCTTTTGAGCCCTTTACCCATTTTCCCCAAATTCTGAAATCGGAGGAGAGATACAGATCCATTTCCTATTATCTTTTAGTTGAGACCTTACCCCTGCAATCGAACTCACTAGTATCCAATGGATTTCAGTGTCAAACAACTTCCTATTCCAGTTTGATTACCGCCCTTTGAATCGTCACTTCTGCTTCCATCATGAAAGAGGGCAGTGTTTGCCTGTGTGTTTCCACAAGCATCGCCTGGGCTTCCACCATGTGTAGCCAGAGCAGAGATGGGGAATGGCTGATTCGCGAGAAAAACCTTGCTCCTTGTGACTTCTCCTCCTCACTGGACAGTCGGTTCCAGGTGTCCTGGGGTGGGAGGACGTGTCTTCCTTGGCAGGAGGTGTCTCCCTCCGAGTCACTCTCTTCCGAGGAAGAGGAAACCTGGAGGTCATTGTCCAGGACACTCAGTGGGACTTGGGCACAGTGTCCCTCAGACGTCTCTTGTGTGAGAGGGCTCTGCCCGGGAGGGCTTGGCTTCTCAGCTGGAAGGCAGGAGGGAGCAGTCAGGAGTCTGGAGCTCCACCAGCCATTGTCTAATCTCCTGAAGAGCATTCTGAGGGGCTGGCCTGGGTCACGGTTCAGTGCTGGGCGATGGGCCACAGTGCAGGGCTGAGCGGTATTCAGGTGAGGTCTGTGGTGTGGAGGCGGGAGGTCAATGCTTTTCCCCTGGGCATGCATCTTTCTGGTCACCTGGCATCCCGCAGTGGGTCTCCGTCCAGTTGTCCGTGGTGGAGGCTGGGGAGTCTGGAAAACCCCCAGATGTGGTCTCTGAGTGCTCTTCTTAGGTGCTTGGAAGGGAGTGAGTCTCGGTTTCTTTGGGAGCGTCTGGAAAGCCTGCACTGGCACCTGGGCAGGTCTCTTGCCTGGTGCCTTGATGCTGATTTTGGCATCCCGGTCCACAGTAGGTCCAGCAGCCTGTGGGCTGGGATAGGAGTTGACATCCAGATACATGGCTTGTGCCTGGGGCTGGTGAGCGTGGCCCAGGCCATGTGTCTTAGAGGGAGCCTGGGGATCTTCCAGGGAGGAAAAATGGGGCTTCTTGTCCCTCAGCTGGACAATGAGGGTAGGATCCGGGGCAAAGTGCTTGAATGCTGCGTGAGGCGTGTCAGGGACAGGCACTTCCTGACCATTCTGAATTCCACGAGGTGAGAAGAGGCTCAGTTCAGGTCTTTGGATGGCAGACACTGCGGGTCCGCTGGACCTCACGTCAGGTGTCTTCGAAGGTGGCCTACATGTGAGACTGAGGCCCAGGGCAGATTTCCTCTCGCCTCTGTAGAGGGGTCTTGGCCTGTTTGCATGCTGGAAGACAAGACAAAGACACACAAAGACTACATATTAGAACGTCCTCACCAAGGGAGAGAAATTACAACTAACCCAATAAAATAGGTGAAAACCAGAACTTGTAACATGAAATTGAATATTATGAGATATAAAGGTGTTGAGTTTAAAAATGATGAGGGACTCAACCTCAGTGGTGGCCAGGATAAAACAAACTGCACCGTCACCTTGCTACGTGTTTGCGGCAGGTAGGAGAATCGAAAGGTTCTTCCCAGTGTCTCTCTTGAAGGAAGTGTACATGAGCACTCTCCAAAATTTTTCTAGGGAATGTGCACAGCTCCTGCTGTTGTGGAGGTGGTTTCATGAGTAAGGAGTGTTGAGGAACAATTTGGGGGTGTGCACCACCATTGCAATGCTATCTCTTACATCAAGGATTCCACCTTGTGGAGACCTGTGATGAAAGCGCTTCCACAGCCCCCACCTGCATCTTGGTGACAGACATGCAAGGAGTAGTGCCAAACCCTAAACAGCAAGAAAAATGAGATCTGGCAAGTACACGAACTGATCACATTGGCTGGCATGGAATTGAAGAGTTCCCTCACAGAGAAGGGGGTTGAGGCAGATTGGGCTTCCCCCGAAGAGAACAAGAGGGGGCGCCAGGGGAGACTCACCCTCATGTAGTCACAGGACCCTGTCAATTCCTTCCAATTCGTCTGCGGACTCCCTTGAGCTCTCCTGGGAAATCTCTGCAGTAGAGCATTGCTGTGCTGCTCTTGTTGCCTGCAAACAAAAGCATGTCAAGTGCAGGGCACACAATTTCCTGGAGCCAGTTGGGACAGATATTCCTGTGTCCCAGGCTCCTTCAGTGTTGGGTTTTGAGACAGGTCGTGAAGCCCTGGGCCTTTGCCTCACCTCAGATTATTCCCCCAACTGCAGAGAACCCTGCGGGTTTTCTCATGCAGTCCTTTCCTTTTTCTCCATTGCTTCTCTCCCTGTCGTGGGCAGAATTCTGAAATGTTCCCCACCCCCTTGACTGACTCCCGAGGAGTTGAGTGAGCACCTGAGTGTGGACCCTGGAGGAGAGTGAGCTCCTATCTCGTTGTCTCCACCCCCCTGTCCTGGCCTGGAAGTGGCTGTGCACACCATGTGGAGCTGGGGAGACACGTGAGTCTCCTTGGATTTCAGCCCAAAGATTGGTTACAAGCTCCCAGGTTCCTCACCTTTGTCTTTGCTGCTTCTCTCTCTCTGGCTTCTGCAAGAGCCGTGGGTTTGGCTGCACCTGCAGATTCCCCGGTTTCACATTCTCCTTGCAAATACTGGAGCCCAAGGGCAGGGGGGCTATGGCCCCTTGCCAACGCTTCATGGGGCACCTGGTACTTCTTCTGTTGTGCCCAAAGGCTCCGCAGTCCTTGCACTTCACCTGTGGATGGAGGAGGAAATGGTCTCTGAGTCAGCGGGAATCACAAGCACTTTTCCACAGTGAATAGAAGGACAGAGTTTGAGAGGTGAATATTGGTTTTGGAGAGGGGACAGGACATATGGCAGTAGCTGTGAGGACACTGAGCATATTAGGGTGCCTTCCAAAAGCTTCTGCTATGGATAGACAGTGGAGGAAGGTTTGGAGCTCTGAAGGTGAGCAGATGAGTCATAAGTGAAGATTGAGGCAAAATCCAAGCTAGACAGGACAGCAAAGAGGAAGTGAGGTTGTTCCTCCGGGTCTGTGAATGGGCCTGTGCCTGGTGATGTGGTCTCAAGGCAAGAAATCGTCTCATGGGAAAGGACAAGGGAGTGCTGGCCACAGAAGTGGCCATGTTCAAACCCTGTCTCTGGATTCCATGCACATCCCTGGTGCCCCACAGACCCAAGCCTCCACGCTTACCCTGGGATCCTCCTCCTCTGGTAGGGGAGCCTTCTTTGCCGCCGGTCCCTTCACTTGCTTCTTGCCGTTCTGGACATTAGAGAGTCTGGAGGGCCCGTGCTGGGTGGAACGGCCCGCCATCTTCCTCACCTCCTTGGTTTGTCACCTCAGTGTTTCTGGGGACTTGATATTCGGATTTCCTGAATCAAAAGCAGAAGAAAACTTTCAGATTGACACAGAGACTAAAGTCCTCATGCACCTTCTTCTCCAAGTGGGGATGAAGGGACCTCATGAGCACTCAGTCAAAACACATTTCTCACAAGGTGATGTCTCCCTCCCAGAGATTTTGTCCTTCTCCCTGACTCCCTCGCCCGACAAAAGCTCGCTGCCCAAGACCAGACACGGGAGGCAGCCTTTGTCAATTTGCATTTCCATCCTTCAAAGAGTGATTTGAGAGACTTTGGTGAAGTCTATCACAATGCACTCTATTTGGACAAAGAAAGGCAAAATTTCCCCAGGTGTACACAATAATCCATGCCCCGGGAATGATGCAATGAATGCCGGGGCACACGTCTTGGAATGTCAAAAGCAAAGTAAGCTTTCCTATCGAAAACTGGAAGTTCCTCTTGGACACGAGAGGAGGCACTTTTCACATTCCAATTCAGATAGGAAAAATGTTTTCTCCTCTACTGGCCTGGAGACCTGCCAGGGTCAGCATGGTCAGAACTCTATTGTTTTATTTGTCATCTTCATGACCCTATTTTAACGACTTCCCAGGAAATCTGAACTGAATATGTTTGAACTAAGTGTGAACTAATCTATTGTCTAGGCTTTAAGGCCCATAGCCAAAGCCAGCGAGTTTCCATTCCTGCTCACTCACTGCCCCATGCACATCAGGGACTGGGGTCTATTTCCTCTGGAATTTGAACTTTGTCTGATAATGAGCATTGAAAAGGATGTATCTCATGGATCTCTTTCTCTAAATTCCTGTGAAAATTAAAGAATCAATACCCCTGTGCCTCAAGACACATCGCTCCCTCTTTTTCCTACTGTCCTCCCTCTCAGAGGGATCGTCAGAGGGGGCAGTTTGTAATGGAAACCCACCTGAAATCCAGTAGTGATCCTCCGGTCTGATTCTCTACAGCTGGGTTCAAGAACAGCTGCCCTGGATGGGATGCAGCTTCCAAGGTGCCTGCGGAAGCGTCAGAGGGGGAGTTTCCATTCCGGGCAGGCTTTTATACTGATTCAAGGTCACGTGACCTCGTTAAGGGGATCTCAGTCAATCCATCTCATCTACCCACCTTTGACGTAAGCAGGTCTTGAAGCCATAAACCGTCCTGTGTCGCTTAGCATTTTAAGGCATTTTAAAATGCCAGGCACTCCTGGGCATACTTTGAAGAATGTCTGTTTTCTGTAAGGAAAAGAAACCTCTGTGCTAATGCCTCTATCTTTCTCCACTTTGCACTTTTGTTCTTGTGGCGAATTATGTGTAACGTGGTAGTTCTTCTTGGAAGGCATTGAAGTGTAGACTTCTACCGCCCTCAGTACATTCACCTCGTTGTGCAAACATCACCATCGTCCGTCTCCCCAGCTTTTCATATTCTGCAACTGAAAGTCCCTATCTATTAAACACCCACTCTTCATTCTTCCCTCCCTGCAGACCCCTCTTCCACCATTCTCCTTTCGATGTCTATGCATGGGACTGCTCTAGGAATCCACAGAGAAGGCATTGTGCGATCTGCGTCCTGCTGGGACTGGCTTCTTTTGCACTGTGTCTTGTGACTCAAGTAATTGTTCCTGCCAGGTCCCTTTGTTTGAGCCAGGCAGCTCCACTCAGCTCAGTCTCTTAGTCCTGTACTCGGTAGTATGTAGATGACGTGGGACTTTCTTTTTCTAGCCTCATCTCCCTTTGGTTGATATTTGTGTGACTTTCACAACTTCCCGCTAGTGGTCAGGCCCAGGAGACGGTTAGGCACAGGTCTGTGTTTTGATGATGGGACGGTTGGGAATGAAAATGCCCTGTGATCTCGTCTGGGTAGTTGCTCATTGATTCAAAGGGACCAGCTTGACCTCCAAAGCGGGTGACTATGTACAACCGCCAGTAACGTGGGTGGAGTGTCTCCGTTGTTCCAGATTATTGGTACCCTGGGGAGTTTCCGCAGTTTGTGGTTTGCAGAGGTTTGCAACCGTATGGACTTTGAAAATTGCATTACATTAATAATTTATGAACTTGGCAAAATGCCCTAGGTCCTGGCTCCGTAGCCACGGCTTGATCCCATCCTCCTGCCCTGGAACCTGGGCAGCAGGGGCCCCTCCCTGATCTCCCACCGCAGCCTTGGGCCTCCTGGTGGCCTCTCCCCGCTCCAAGGATCGCGTGCCCCCCGTGATTCTCACACCACTGGCCTGAATTGCCCCTTACCCACCCTCCACGTAATTGGAGTAGCACTTGCCACTCTCACGACTGGCTTCCCAAGGCAGAATAAACTGCGTACTTTCGGAAAAATAAAGGTATCCCTTTCACACCAGGAATTATTCCAATTTGCGTAGACTCTTTTTGGTTCTGTTCTTTTAATTCTTAATTTGTCAATTGCCTCCTCAGCATTGCAGAGAAAATCCCTTGGGATTTAGAGCGGAATCAATGAGAACTTATACGAGAAAGTGTTTTGTGTTGAATTTCCCCAACTAAGATATGTGTTAACTGCTCCTAATTTATACGGCCGTTTATTTCAATTAGGGGTATTTTATATTTTTCCTAAAACTCTACAGAGTTTTTCCTAGATTTCATATTTATAGCTCTTTCTTTGCAGAAGGAAGGATATTGTCAGTAACTCTTCTCCTCCATTGTAGTATTTTAGTTTATTGCTGTTAGACGTGAATGCTACCAATTTGGGAAGTTGGATTGCCATAGTTGGAGTGTTGGTTGAAAGCAGCTGTTCGTTTCCAGACTTTTTCTCTGATTTTGCTAGGATGTGCCTCGTGGAGCATCGTATCACCAGCCAATACCAAAAAAGATTCAGGTGTACTTTCCAAGATTACACAGTGCCCTCATTTCTCATGTGTCATGGCCCTGGCAGTGTGTGCAGCACAGTGTGGAGAGGAAGCCAACCCTGGGGGCTCCTTCTCAGTTTCTCTGGCTTTGGAGGCAGGAAGTTGACCTGAAAGCCTCCTGTTGGCTAGACCAATGTGGAATGTTTCAGTCGACTGTAATTCTTGAAGAGAATCTGCACATTATTTGCCCTCCTCAGAGGCTGAGCATGATCTCCAATACTATAATGATTGGGAGTAGCATCATCGTTGGGTCGATGAAACCCATTGTTATCATTACTATTCACTGTTATTTTTATTATTTTACCTGTTGTCTTTATGGCTTATAGATCTGGTTATCTTTAGTCGACAATGACTAGCGTTTCTCTGTTTCTCAAGTGGTTCCGATTGACTGAAGATATGCATGCAGGTTCCCAAAGAGACCGCTATAGAGAATGCAGCTCCCAGACTCTCCCTCTATGGCAAAGAACCTGTCTGTCTGAGGACGTTCCTGAAAAATTTGTTGTTCATCTGGCGGGCGGAGGCCATTGCGTGCCAGAAGCAGAGAATCAGGACGGGTGTCCTTGGCTGCCTGAGTCTCTGGACAAATCTTGAACTACGTCGGAGGCCCAGCAGTGGCTTGCAGCTGCCAGAAAGACCAGTGTGGGCGTCCTTAGCGAGCCAGCGCCACCATCAATTTTTCACTTGAGCTCAGGGACCCCAGAATGCCTCTCGATGACGTTGAAGTCTAGTGAATGTTGGGCAGGAGCCCCCAGAATTTTTTCCATGATGCACTGGGGGCACCGGAACTGTTCCTGCCAGCCTGGAAAGGCTGCAGAGGAAACCGTCGAACTCGTGCAGAATTTTCTATTTCCCTTCAAGTGCCCAGGAACTGCCATTGGCCAAAATGATGGTGCGAGGATGGCTTCCTAACTGTGCCTGAGCTGTTGAAAGTCTTCCAGGTCCCAATAGCGGTCTGCCACCAATTCGCCTGTCTCCCCTCAATGTCCTTGCTCCCTCTTCTCGCTTTTCCACGTCTTCCTTCCTGGCGTGGGCTTTAGAGTACTAACTACCAAGGTAGAGCAGAGTTAAATTTTCTAATGAATTGAGGTTCCCAGCTCAATTCCTTGTACCCAGGGAGCCCTAAGGAACATGTGACTGCACACTAGATGCTCAAGCAAGGTCGTCTGAATGTAGTATGGCGTGCTGTTTCCTGAAGGTGGTCCTGCTGAGACCCTATCACCTCCTGTATACTTCTCTCAATGTCCTGAGAATACGCGAGTACTGTAGGCTTTCTGCGAGACCATGGGTGATCTTCACGGAAACCCACTGTGTTTGTAGCGAGATGATGGTTGGCTGTCAGGGCTTGTGTGTCCTGTGCTTTCTTTCCCAGGCTGAGTGCTAGTGGAAGTGGGTCTTGAAAGAGCAGCATCAGCGTCCCCAGGGAACTTGTGAGAAATAGAAACAGATGGATCCTTCCAGGACATCCAAACTCCTAATTCCCTGGTGTTGAGTCTTGTACATTGAAGAAATTTCTGTGTGCACGAGACTGTGAAAAGGAGTATTAGCTAAAGTGTTCTCCACTCTGGGCTGCCATTTGAAATCCCCTAGGTCGATCTAGGGAATGCAGTCATCTCAGCACTGGCGTGTGGTTGTTCAGTGGTGGGCCTGCGTGAATGGGGTTGTCAGAATCTCTAAGAGAGTTATGGGGCAGGACGGAGGCCGTGAGACCAGACCAGGGCCTATGCCGAAAGGAGGGAAGTCTGTCCCGGGTCCCAAGGAGACTGGAGCACTTCAGTAGCTATGGCAGGCTGGGGTATTGCCGAAATGTGCCATCTTGACTTTTCCCTTCTTTTGGGTGACCTTGTGCGTTCACCCAGGGGCTGCCCTCCTTGGAAGGCACAGAAGGCTGCAGACTGAAAGAAGCACTCGCCAACGGATGTCCTACAAGGAGGTAGGAGCAGTCATTTGTTCTTCCTATGGAAATGTTCCTTACCGAGGCATGGGAATTTTCTGGATCCTACTCAGAGCTTTTCCCGAATGAGAAAATGGAGATCACAGGTGACTCAGGTGAAATCTTTGCTCACCACCTCCAGTGGATCTCAAACTTTGCTGCCCACTGTTATCACGTCGGGAGATTTCCAAAGCTCCCAGTGCCCAGGCCGCAATAAACACACCCTCAATTTGCATCTCTTGCAGTAGGCTTCAGGCACAGGTATTTGCTAACCACCCCGCCCTGAGTCCCATGTGGGCCACCGTGCGAATAAGTCTGCAGGCACGCTTGTCTCACTGAAATCTGCCTAAGATTCCCTGGGGCTCACTGTCAAAATGCATGTAATGATGCCGTGGGGCTGAGTGTGCCTGAGAATCTGTGTTTCTAAAAAGCCCTAGGTCCTGCCAAACAGTGCTTCACCCAGTCACTTTAACTTGGATGAGTCAAAGAAATTTTTAAAATGGTCTGCATGCCTAGAAATCAAAAGTGCGTACCACAGGTCACCTTTGGGAGAATTTTATTAATAACAAAAGAACATTTTAAAACACAACTTTCTAATGACGTTTAATAACCCAAAGGAACAAAGCCATGAGAATATCCCGCATCAGGATTTCCACAGAAATAACCCCACAGAGTCAAAATATCTCATCCCAGGTCAGGGAAGTCTTTACAATTTGCCACGGACTCTTTTGAGCCCTTTACCCATTTTCCCCAAATTCTGAAATCGGAGGAGAGATACAGATCCATTTCCTATTATCTTTTAGTTGAGACCTTACCCCTGCAATCGAACTCACTAGTATCCAATGGATTTCAGTGTCAAACAACTTCCTATTCCAGTTTGATTACCGCCCTTTGAATCGTCACTTCTGCTTCCATCATGAAAGAGGGCAGTGTTTGCCTGTGTGTTTCCACAAGCATCGCCTGGGCTTCCACCATGTGTAGCCAGAGCAGAGATGGGGAATGGCTGATTCGCGAGAAAAACCTTGCTCCTTGTGACTTCTCCTCCTCACTGGACAGTCAGTTCCAGGTGTCCTGGGGTGGGAGGACGTGTCTTCCTTGGCAGGAAGTGTCTCCCTCCGAGTCACTCTCTTCCGAGGAAGAGGAAACCTGGAGGTCATTCTCCAGGACACTCAGTGGGACTTGGGCACAGTGTCCCTCAGACGTCTCTTGTGTGAGAGGGCTCTGCCCGGGAGGGCTTGGCTTCTCAGCTGGAAGGCAGGAGGGAGCAGTCAGGAGTCTGGAGCTCCACCAGCCATTGTCTAATCTCCTGAAGAGCATTCTGAGGGGCTGGCCTGGGTCACGGTTCAGTGCTGGGCGATGGGCCACAGTGCAGGGCTGAGCGGTATTCAGGTGAGGTCTGTGGTGTGGAGGCGGGAGGTCAATGCTTTTCCCCTGGGCATGCATCTTTCTGGTCACCTGGCATCCCGCAGTGGGTCTCCGTCCAGTTGTCCGTGGTGGAGGCTGGGGAGTCTGGAAAACCCCCAGATGTGGTCTCTGAGTGCTCTTCTTAGGTGCTTGGAAGGGAGTGAGTCTCGGTTTCTTTGGGAGCGTCTGGAAAGCCTGCACTGGCACCTGGGCAGGTCTCTTGCCTGGTGCCTTGATGCTGATTTTGGCATCCCGGTCCACAGTAGGTCCAGCAGCCTGTGGGCTGGGATAGGAGTTGACATCCAGATACATGGCTTGTGCCTGGGGCTGGTGAGCGTGGCCCAGGCCATGTGTCTTAGAGGGAGCCTGGGGATCTCCCAGGGAGGAAAAATGGGGCTTCTTGTCCCTCAGCTGGACAATGAGGGTAGTATCCGGGGCAAAGTGCTTGAATGCTGCGTGAGGCGTGTCAGGGACAGGCACTTCCTGACCATTCTGAATTCCACGAGGTGAGAAGAGGCTCAGTTCAGGTCTTTGGATGGCAGACACTGCGGGTCCGCTGGACCTCACGTCAGGTGTCTTCGAAGGTGGCCTACATGTGAGACTGAGGCCCAGGGCAGATTTCCTCTCGCCTCTGTAGAGGGGTCTTGGCCTGTTTGCATGCTGGAAGACAAGACAAAGACACACAAAGACTACATATTAGAACGTCCTCACCAAGGGAGAGAAATTACAACTAACCCAATAAAATAGGTGAAAACCAGAACTTGTAACATGAAATTGAATATTATGAGATATAAAGGTGTTGAGTTTAAAAATGATGAGGGACTCAACCTCAGTGGTGGCCAGGATAAAACAAACTGCACCGTCACCTTGCTACGTGTTTGCGGCAGGTAGGAGAATCGAAAGGTTCTTCCCAGTGTCTCTCTTGAAGGAAGTGT
The DNA here is from genome assembly GCF_020826845.1 of Diceros bicornis minor. Lineage (NCBI taxonomy): Eukaryota > Metazoa > Chordata > Mammalia > Perissodactyla > Rhinocerotidae > Diceros > Diceros bicornis. Next base: position 218,072 of record NW_026690896.1, on the reverse strand, counting down.
ACATGAGCACTCTCCAAAATTTTTCTAGGGAATGTGCACAGCTCCTGCTGTTGTGGAGGCGGTTTCATGAGTAAGGAGTGTTGAGGAACAATTTGGGGGTGTGCACCACCATTGCAATGCTATCTCTTACATCAAGGATTCCACCTTGTGGAGACCTGTGATGAAACCGATTCCACAGCCCCCACCTGCATCTTGGTGACAGACATGCAAGGAGTAGTGCCAAACCCTAAACAGCAAGAAAAATGAGATCTGGCAAGTACACGAACTGATCACATTGGCTGGCATGGAATTGAAGAGTTCCCTCACAGAGAAGGGGGTTGAGGCAGATTGGGCTTCCCCCGAAGAGAACAAGAGGGGGCCCCAGGGGAGACTCACCCTCATGTAGTCACAGGACCCTGTCAATTCCTTCCAATTCGTCTGCGGACTCCCTTGAGCTCTCCTGGGAAATCTCTGCAGTAGAGCATTGCTGTGCTGCTCTTGTTGCCTGCAAACAAAAGCATGTCAAGTGCAGGGCACACAATTTCCTGGAGCCAGTTGGGACAGATATTCCTGTGTCCCAGGCTCCTTCAGTGTTGGGTTTTGAGACAGGTCGTGAAGCCCTGGGCCTTTGCCTCACCTCAGATTATTCCCCCAACTGCAGAGAACCCTGCGGGTTTTCTCATGCAGTCCTTTCCTTTTTCTCCATTGCTTCTCTCCCTGTCGTGGGGAGAATTCTGAAATGTTCCCCACCCCCTTGACTGACTCCCGAGGAGTTGAGTGAGCACCTGAGTGTGGACCCTGGAGGAGAGTGAGCTCCTATCTCGTTGTCTCCACCCCCCTGTCCTGGCCTGGAGGTGGCTGTGCACACCATGTGGAGCTGGGGAGACACGTGAGTCTCCTTGGATTTCAGCCCAAAGATTGGTTACAAGCTCCCAGGTTCCTCACCTTTGTCTTTGCTGCTTCTCTCTCTCTGGCTTCTGCAAGAGCCGTGGGTTTGGCTGCACCTGCAGATTCCCAGGTTTCACATTCTCCTTGCAAATACTGGAGCCCAAGGGCAGGGGGGCTATGGCCCCTTGCCAACGCTTCATGGGGCACCTGGTACTTCTTCTGTTGTGCCCAAAGGCTCCGCAGTCCTTGCACTTCACCTGTGGGTGGAGGAGGAAATGGTCTCTGAGTCAGCGGGAATCACAAGCACTTTTCCACAGTGAATAGGAGGACAGAGTTTGAGAGGTGAATATTGGTTTTGGAGAGGGGACAGGACATATGGCAGTAGCTGTGAGGACACTGAGCATATTAGGGTGCCTTCCTAAAGCTTCTGCTATGGATAGACAGTGGAGGAAGGATTGGAGCTCTCAAGGTGAGCAGATGAGTCATAAGTGAAGATTGAGGCAAAATCCAAGCTAGACAGGACAGCAAAGAGGAAGTGAGGTTGTTCCTCCGGGTCTGTGAATGGGCCTGTGCCTGGTGATGTGGTCTCAAGGCAAGAAATCGTCTCATGGGAAAGGACAAGGGAGTGCTGGCCACAGAAGTGGCCATGTTCAAACCCTGTCTCTGGATTCCATGCACATCCCTGGTGCCCCACAGACCCAAGCCTCCACGCTTACCCTGGGATCCTCCTCCTCTGGTAGGGGAGCCTTCTTTGCCGCCGGTCCCTTCACTTGCTTCTTGCCGTTCTGGACATTAGAGAGTCTGGAGGGCCCGTGCTGGGTGGAACGGCCCGCCATCTTCCTCACCTCCTTGGTTTGTCACCTCAGTGTTTCTGGGGACTTGATATTCGGATTTCCTGAATCAAAAGCAGAAGAAAACTTTCAGATTGACACAGAGAGTAAAGTCCTCATGCACCTTCTTCTCCAAGTGGGGATGAAGGGACCTCATGAGCACTCAGTCAAAACACATTTCTCACAAGGTGATGTCTCCCTCCCAGAGATTTTGTCCTTCTCCCTGACTCCCTCGCCCGACAAAAGCTCGCTGCCCAAGACCAGACACGGGAGGCAGCCTTTGTCAATTTGCATTTCCATCCTTCAAAGAGTGATTTGAGAGACTTTGGTGAAGTCTATCACAATGCACTCTATTTGGACAAAGAAAGGCAAAATTTCCCCAGGTGTACACAATAATCCATGCCCCGGGAATGATGCAATGAATGCCGGGGCACACGTCTTGGAATGTCAAAAGCAAAGTAAGCTTTCCTATCGAAAACTGGAAGTTCCTCTTGGACACGAGAGGAGGCACTTTTCACATTCCAATTCAGATAGGAAAAATATTTTCTCCTCTACTGGCCTGGAGACCTGCCAGGGTCAGCATGGTCAGAACTCTATTGTTTTATTTGTCATCTTCATGACCCTATTTTAACGACTTTCCAAGAAATCTGAACTGAATATGTTTGAACTAAGTGTGAACTAATCTATTGTCTAGGCTTTAAGGCCCATAGCCAAAGCCAGCGAGTTTCCATTCCTGCTCACTCACTGCCCCATGCACATCAGGGACTGGGGTCTATTTCCTCTGGAATTTGAACTTTGTCTGATAATGAGCATTGAAAAGGATGTATCTCATGGATCTCTTTCTCAAAATTCCTGTGAAAATTAAAGAATCAATACCCCTGTGCCTCAAGACACATCGCTCCCTCTTTTTCCTACTGTCCTCCCTCTCAGAGGGATCGTCAGAGGGGGCAGTTTGTAATGGAAACCCACCTGAAATCCAGTAGTGATCCTCCGGTCTGATTCTCTACAGCTGGGTTCAAGAACAGCTGCCCTGGATGGGATGCAGCTTCCAAGGTGCCTGCGGAAGCGTCAGAGGGGGAGTTTCCCTTCCGGGCAGGCTTTTATACTGATTCAAGGTCACGTGACCTCGTTAAGGGGATCTCAGTCAATCCATCTCATCTACCCACCTTTGACGTAAGCAGGTCTTGAAGCCATAAACCGTCCTGTGTCGCTTAGCATTTTCAGGCATTTTAAAATGCCAGGCACTCCTGGGCATACTTTGAAGAATGTCTGTTTTCTGTAAGGAAAAGAAACCTCTGTGCTAATGCCTCTATCTTTCTCCACTTTGCACTTTTGTTCTTGTGGCGAATTATGTGTAACGTGGTAGTTCTTCTTGGAAGGCATTGAAGTGTAGACTTCTACCGCCCTCAGTACATTCACCTCGTTGTGCAAACATCACCATCGTCCGTCTCCCCAGCTTTTCATATTCTGCAACTGAAAGTCCCTATCTATTAAACACCCACTCTTCATTCTTCCCTCCCTGCAGAACCCTCTTCCACCATTCTCCTTTCGATGTCTATGCATGGGACTGCTCTAGCAATCCACAGAGAAGGCATTGTGCGATCTGCGTCCTGCTGGGACTGGCTTCTTTTGCACTGTGTCTTGTGACTCAAGTAATTGTTCCTGCCAGGTCCCTTTGTTTGAGCCAGGCAGCTCCACTCGGCTCAGTCTCTTAGTCCTGTACTCGGTAGTATGTAGATGACGTGGGACTTTCTTTTTCTAGCCTCATCTTCCTTTGGTTGATATTTGTGTGACTTTCACAACTTCCCGCTAGTGGTCAGGCCCAGGAGACGGTTAGGCACAGGTCTGTGTTTTGATGATGGGACGGTTGGGAATGAAAATGCCCTGTGATCTCGTCTGGGTAGTTGCTCATTGATTCAAAGGGACCAGCTTGACCTCCAAAGCGGGTGACTATGTACAACCGCCAGTAACGTGGGTGGAGTGTCTCCGTTGTTCCAGATTATTGGTACCCTGGGGAGTTTCCGCAGTTTGTGGTTTGCAGAGGTTTGCAACCGTATGGACTTTGAAAATTGCATTACATTAATAATTTATGAACTTGGCAAAATGCCCTAGGTCCTGGCTCCGTAGCCACGGCTTGATCCCATCCTCCTGCCCTGGAACCTGGGCAGCAGGGGCCCCTCCCTGATCTCCCACCGCAGCCTTGGGCCTCCTGGTGGCCTCTCCCCGCTCCAAGGATCGCGTGCCCCCCGTGATTCTCACACCACTGGCCTGAATTGCCCCTTACCCACCCTCCACGTAATTGGAGTAGCACTTGCCACTCTCACGACTGGCTTCCCAAGGCAGAATAAACTGCGTACTTTCGGAAAAATAAAGGTATCCCTTTCACACCAGGAATTATTCCAATTTGCGTAGACTCTTTTTGGTTCTGTTCTTTTAATTCTTAATTTGTCAATTGCCTCCTCAGCATTGCAGAGAAAATCCCTTGGGATTTAGAGCGGAATCGATGAGAACTTATACGAGAAAGTGTTTTGTGTTGAATTTCCCCAACTAAGATATGTGTTAACTGCTCCTAATTTATACGGCCGTTTATTTCAATTAGGGGTATTTTATATTTTTCCTAAAACTCTACAGAGTTTTTCCTAGATTTCATATTTATAGCTCTTTCTTTGCAGAAGGAAGGATATTGTCAGTAACTCTTCTCCTCCATTGTAGTATTTTAGTTTATTGCTGTTAGACGTGAATGCTACCAATTTGGGAAGTTGGATTGCCGTAGTTGGAGTGTTGGTTGAAAGCAGCTGTTCGTTTCCAGACTTTTTCTCTGATTTTGCTAGGATGTGCCTCGTGGAGCATCGTATCACCAGCCAATACCAAAAAAGATTCAGGTGTACTTTCCAAGATTACACAGTGCCCTCATTTCTCATGTGTCATGGCCCTGGCAGTGTGTGCAGCACAGTGTGGAGAGGAAGCCAACCCTGGGGGCTCCTTCTCAGTTTCTCTGGCTTTGGAGGCAGGAAGTTGACCTGAAAGCCTCCTGTTGGCTAGACCAATGTGGAATGTTTCAGTCGACTGTAATTCTTGAAGAGAATCTGCACATTATTTGCCCTCCTCAGAGGCTGAGCATGATCTCCAATACTATAATGATTGGGAGTAGCATCATCGTTGGGTCGATGAAACCCATTGTTATCATTACTATTCACTGTTATTTTTATTATTTTACCTGTTGTCTTTATGGCTTATAGATCTGGTTATCTTTAGTCGACAATGACTAGCGTTTCTCTGTTTCTCAAGTGGTTCCGATTGACTGAAGACATGCATGCAGGTTCCCAAAGAGACCGCTATAGAGAGTGCAGCTCCCAGACTCTCCCTCTATGGCAAAGAACCTGTCTGTCTGAGGACGTTCCTGAAAAATTTGTTGTTCATCTGGCGGGCGGAGGCCATTGCGTGCCAGAAGCAGAGAATCAGGACGGGTGTCCTTGGCTGCCTGAGTCTCTGGACAAATCTCGAACTACGTCCGAGGCCCAGCAGTGGCTTGCAGCTGCCAGAAAGACCAGTGTGGGCGTCCTTAGCGAGCCAGCGCCACCATCAATTTTTCACTTGAGCTCAGGGACCCCAGAATGCCTCTCGATGACGTTGAAGGCTAGTGAATGTTGGGCAGGAGCCCCCAGAATTTTTTCCATGATGCACTGGGGGCACCGGAACTGCTCCTGCCAGCCTGGAAAGGCTGCAGAGGAAACCGTCGTCCTCGTGCAGAATTTTCTATTTCCCTTCAAGTGCCCAGGAACTGCCATTGGCCAAAATGATGGTGCGAGGATGGCTTCCTAACTGTGCCTGAGCTGTTGAAAGTCTTCCAGGTCCCAATAGCGGTCTGCCACCAATTCGCCTGTCTCCCCTCAATGTCCTTGCTCCCTCTTCTCGCTTTTCCACGTCTTCCTTCCTGGCGTGGGCTTTAGAGTACTAACTACCAAGGTAGAGCAGAGTTAAATTTTCTAATGAATTGAGGTTCCCAGCTCAATTCCTTGTACCCAGGGAGCCCTAAGGAACATGTGACTGCACACTAGATGCTCAAGCAAGGTCGTCTGAATGTAGTATGGCGTGCTGTTTCCTGAAGGTGGTCCTGCTGAGACCCTATCGCCTCCTGTATACTTCTCTCAATGTCCTGAGTATACGCGAATACTGTAGGCTTTCTGCGAGACCATGGGTGATCTTCACGGAAACCCACTGTGTTTGTAGCGAGATGATGGTTGGCTGTCAGGGCTTGTGTGTCCTGTGCTTTCTTTCCCAGGCTGAGTGCTAGTGGAAGTGGGTCTTGAAAGAGCAGCATCAGCGTCCCCAGGAAACTTGTGAGAAATAGAAACAGATGGATCCTTCCTAGATATCCAAACTCCTAATTCCCTGGTGTTGAGTCTTGTACATTGAAGAAATTTCTGTGTGCACGAGACTGTGAAAAGGAGTATTAGCTAAAGTGTTCTCCACTCTGGGCTGCCATTTGAAATCCCCTACGTCGATCTAGGGAATGCAGTCATCTCAGCACTGGCGTGTGGTTGTTCAGTGGTGGGCCTGCGTGAATGCGGTTGTCAGAATCTCTAAGAGAGTTATGGGGCAGGACGGAGGCCGTGAGACCAGACCAGGGCCTATGCCGAAAGGAGGGAAGTCTGTCCCGGGTCCCAAGGAGACTGGAGCACTTCAGTAGCTATGGCAGGCTGGGGTATTGCCGAAATGTGCCATCTTGACTTTTCCCTTCTTTTTGGTGACCTTGTGCGTTCACCCAGGGGCTGCCCTCCTTGGAAGGCACAGAAGGCTGCAGACTGAAAGAAGCACTCGCCAACGGATGTCCTACAAGGAGGTAGGAGCAGTCATTTGTTCTTCCTATGGAAATGTTCCTTACCGAGGCATGGGAGTTTTCTGGATCCTACTCAGAGCTTTTCCCGAAGGAGAAAATGGAGATCACAGGTGACTCAGGTGAAATCTTTGCTCACCACCTCCAGTGGATCTCAAACTTTGCTGCCCACTGTTATCACGTCGGGAGATTTCCAAAACTCCCAGTGCCCAGGCCGCAATAAACACACCCTCAATTTGCATCTCTTGCGGTAGGCTTCAGGCAGAGGTATTTGCTAACCACCCCGCCCTGAGTCCCATGTGGGCCACCGTGCGAATAAGTCTGCAGGCACGCTTGTCTCACTGAAATCTGCCTAAGATTCCCTGGGGCTCACTGTCAAAATGCATGTAATGATGCCGTGGGGCTGAGTGTGCCTGAGAATCTGTGTTTCTAAAAAGCCCTAGGTCCTGCCAAACAGTGCTTCACCCAGTCACTTTAACTTGGATGAGTCAAAGAAATTTTTAAAATGGTCTGCATGCCTAGAAATCAAAGTGCGTACCACAGGTCACCTTTGGGAGAATTTTATTAATAACAAAAGAACATTGTAAAACACAACTTTCTAATGACGTTTAATAACCCAAAGGAACAAAGCCATGAGAATATCCCGCATCAGGATTTCCACAGAAATAACCCCACAGAGTCAAAATATCTCATCCCAGGACAGGGAAGTCTTTACAATTTGCCACGGACTCTTTTGAGCCCTTTACCCATTTTCCCCAAATTCTGAAATCGGAGGAGAGATACAGATCCATTTCCTATTATCTTTTAGTTGAGACCTTACCCCTGCAATCGAACTCACTAGTATCCAATGGATTTCAGTGTCAAACAACTTCCTATTCCAGTTTGATTACCGCCCTTTGAATCGTCACTTCTGCTTCCATCATGAAAGAGGGCAGTGTTTGCCTGTGTGTTTCCACAAGCATCGCCTGGGCTTCCACCATGTGTAGCCAGAGCAGAGATGGGGAATGGCTGATTCGCGAGAAAAACCTTGCTCCTTGTGACTTCTCCTCCTCACTGGACAGTCAGTTCCAGGTGTCCTGGGGTGGGAGGACGTGTCTTCCTTGGCAGGAGGTGTCTCCCTCCGAGTCACTCTCTTCCGAGGAAGAGGAAACCTGGAGGTCATTGTCCAGGACACTCAGTGGGACTTGGGCACAGTGTCCCTCAGACGTCTCTTGTGTGAGAGGGCTCTGCCCGGGAGGGCTTGGCTTCTCAGCTGGAAGGCAGGAGGGAGCAGTCAGGAGTCTGGAGCTCCACCAGCCATTGTCTAATCTCCTGAAGAGCATTCTGAGGGGCTGGCCTGGGTCACGGTTCAGTGCTGGGCGATGGGCCACAGTGCAGGGCTGAGCGGTATTCAGGTGAGGTCTGTGGTGTGGAGGCGGGAGGTCAATGCTTTTCCCCTGGGCATGCATCTTTCTGGTCACCTGGCATCCCGCAGTGGGTCTCCGTCCAGTTGTCCGTGGTGGAGGCTGGGGAGTCTGGAAAACCCCCAGATGTGGTCTCTGAGTGCTCTTCTTAGGTGCTTGGAAGGGAGTGAGTCTCGGTTTCTTTGGGAGCGTCTGGAAAGCCTGCACTGGCACCTGGGCAGGTCTCTTGCCTGGTGCCTTGATGCTGATTTTGGCATCCCGGTCCACAGTAGGTCCAGCAGCCTGTGGGCTGGGATAGGAGTTGACATCCAGATACATGGCTTGTGCCTGGGGCTGGTGAGCGTGGCCCAGGCCATGTGTCTTAGAGGGAGCCTGGGGATCTCCCAGGGAGGAAAAATGGGGCTTCTTGTCCCTCAGCTGGACAATGAGGGTAGGATCCGGGGCAAAGTGCTTGAATGCTGCGTGAGGCGTGTCAGGGACAGGCACTTCCTGACCATTCTGAATTCCACGAGGTGAGAAGAGGCTCAGTTCAGGTCTTTGGATGGCAGACACTGCGGGTCCGCTGGACCTCACGTCAGGTGTCTTCGAAGGTGGCCTACATGTGAGACTGAGGCCCAGGGCAGATTTCCTCTCGCCTCTGTAGAGGGGTCTTGGCCTGTTTGCATGCTGGAAGACAAGACAAAGACACACAAAGACTACATATTAGAACGTCCTCACCAAGGGAGAGAAATTACAACTAACCCAATAAAATAGGTGAAAACCAGAACTTGTAACATGAAATTGAATATTATGAGATATAAAGGTGTTGAGTTTAAAAATGATGAGGGACTCAACCTCAGTGGTGGCCAGGATAAAACAAACTGCACCGTCACCTTGCTACGTGTTTGCGGCAGGTAGGAGAATCGAAAGGTTCTTCCCAGTGTCTCTCTTGAAGGAAGTGTACATGAGCACTCTCCAAAATTTTTCTAGGGAATGTGCACAGCTCCTGCTGTTGTGGAGGCGGTTTCATGAGTAAGGAGTGTTGAGGAACAATTTGGGGGTGTGCACCACCATTGCAATGCTATCTCTTACATCAAGGATTCCACCTTGTGGAGACCTGTGATGAAAGCGCTTCCACAGCCCCCACCTGCATCTTGGTGACAGACATGCAAGGAGTAGTGCCAAACCCTAAACAGCAAGAAAAATGAGATCTGGCAAGTACACGAACTGATCACATTGGCTGGCATGGAATTGAAGAGTTCCCTCACAGAGAAGGGGGTTGAGGCAGATTGGGCTTCCCCCGAAGAGAACAAGAGGGGGCCCCAGGGGAGACTCACCCTCATGTAGTCACAGGACCCTGTCAATTCCTTCCAATTCGTCTGCGGACTCCCTTGAGCTCTCCTGGGAAATCTCTGCAGTAGAGCATTGCTGTGCTGCTCTTGTTGCCTGCAAACAAAAGCATGTCAAGTGCAGGGCACACAATTTCCTGGAGCCAGTTGGGACAGATATTCCTGTGTCCCAGGCTCCTTCAGTGTTGGGTTTTGAGACAGGTCGTGAAGCCCTGGGCCTTTGCCTCACCTCAGATTATTCCCCCAACTGCAGAGAACCCTGCGGGTTTTCTCATGCAGTCCTTTCCTTTTTCTCCATTGCTTCTCTCCCTGTCGTGGGGAGAATTCTGAAATGTTCCCCACCCCCTTGACTGACTCCCGAGGAGTTGAGTGAGCACCTGAGTGTGGACCCTGGAGGAGAGTGAGCTCCTATCTCGTTGTCTCCACCCCCCTGTCCTGGCCTGGAGGTGGCTGTGCACACCATGTGGAGCTGGGGAGACACGTGAGTCTCCTTGGATTTCAGCCCAAAGATTGGTTACAAGCTCCCAGGTTCCTCACCTTTGTCTTTGCTGCTTCTCTCTCTCTGGCTTCTGCAAGAGCCGTGGGTTTGGCTGCACCTGCAGATTCCCCGGTTTCACATTCTCCTTGCAAATACTGGAGCCCAAGGGCCGGGGGGCTATGGCCCCTTGCCAACGCTTCATGGGGCACCTGGTACTTCTTCTGTTGTGCCCAAAGGCTCCGCAGTCCTTGCACTTCACCTGTGGGTGGAGGAGGAAATGGTCTCTGAGTCAGCGGGAATCACAAGCACTTTTCCACAGTGAATAGGAGGACAGAGTTTGAGAGGTGAATATTGGTTTTGGAGAGGGGACAGGACATATGGCAGTAGCTGTGAGGACACTGAGCATATTAGGGTGCCTTCCAAAAGCTTCTGCTATGGATAGACAGTGGAGGAAGGATTGGAGCTCTCAAGGTGAGCAGATGAGTCATAAGTGAAGATTGAGGCAAAATCCAAGCTAGACAGGACAGCAAAGAGGAAGTGAGGTTGTTCCTCCGGGTCTGTGAATGGGCCTGTGCCTGGTGATGTGGTCTCAAGGCAAGAAATCGTCTCATGGGAAAGGACAAGGGAGTGCTGGCCACAGAAGTGGCCATGTTCAAACCCTGTCTCTGGATTCCATGCACATCCCTGGTGCCCCACAGACCCAAGCCTCCACGCTTACCCTGGGATCCTCCTCCTCTGGTAGGGGAGCCTTCTTTGCCGCCGGTCCCTTCACTTGCTTCTTGCCGTTCTGGACATTAGAGAGTCTGGAGGGCCCGTGCTGGGTGGAACGGCCCGCCATCTTCCTCACCTCCTTGGTTTGTCACCTCAGTGTTTCTGGGGACTTGATATTCGGATTTCCTGAATCAAAAGCAGAAGAAAACTTTCAGATTGACACAGAGACTAAAGTCCTCATGCACCTTCTTCTCCAAGTGGGGATGAAGGGACCTCATGAGCACTCAGTCAAAACACATTTCTCACAAGGTGATGTCTCCCTCCCAGAGATTTTGTCCTTCTCCCTGACTCCCTCGCCCGACAAAAGCTCGCTGCCCAAGACCAGACACGGGAGGCAGCCTTTGTCAATTTGCATTTCCATCCTTCAAAGAGTGATTTGAGAGACTTTGGTGAAGTCTATCACAATGCACTCTATTTGGACAAAGAAAGGCAAAATTTCCCCAGGTGTACACAATAATCCATGCCCCGGGAATGATGCAATGAATGCCGGGGCACACGTCTTGGAATGTCAAAAGCAAAGTAAGCTTTCCTATCGAAAACTGGAAGTTCCTCTTGGACACGAGAGGAGGCACTTTTCACATTCCAATTCAGATAGGAAAAATGTTTTCTCCTCTACTGGCCTGGAGACCTGCCAGGGTCAGCATGGTCAGAACTGTATTGTTTTATTTGTCATCTTCATGACCCTATTTTAACGACTTTCCAAGAAATCTGAACTGAATATGTTTGAACTAAGTGTGAACTAATCTATTGTCTAGGCTTTAAGGCCCATAGCCAAAGGCAGCGAGTTTCCATTCCTGCTCACTCACTGCCCCATGCACATCAGGGACTGGGGTCTATTTCCTCTGGAATTTGAACTTTGTCTGATAATGAGCATTGAAAAGGATGTATCTCATGGATCTCTTTCTCAAAATTCCTGTGAAAATCAAAGAATCAATACCCCTGTGCCTCAAGACACATTGCTCCCTCTTTTTCCTACTGCCCTCCCTCTCAGAGGGATCGTCAGAGGGGGCAGTTTGTAATGGAAACCCACCTGAAATCCAGTAGTGATCCTCCGGTCTGATTCTCTACAGCTGGGTTCAAGAACAGCTGCCCTGGATTGGATGCAGCTTCCAAGGTGCCTGCGGAAGGGTCAGAGGGGGAGTTTCCCTTCCGGGCAGGCTTTTATACTGATTGAAGGTCACGTGACCTCGTTAAGGGGATCTCAGTCAATCCATCTCATCTACCTACCTTTGACGTAAGCAGGTCTTGAAGCCATAAACCGTCCTGTGTCGCTTAGCATTTTCAGGCATTTTAAAATGCCAGGCACTCCTGGGCATACTTTGAAGAATATCTGTTTTCTGTAAGGAAAAGAAACCTCTGTGCTAATGCCTCTATCTTTCTCCACTTTGCACTTTTGTTCTTGTGGCGAATTATGTGTAACGTGGTAGTTCTTCTTGGAAGGCATTGAAGTGTAGACTTCTACCGCCCTCAGTACATTGACCTCGTTGTGCAAACATCACCATCGTCCGTCTCCCCAGCTTTTCATATTCTGCAACTGAAAGTCCCTATCTATTAAACACCCACTCTTCATTCTTCCCTCCCTGCAGACCCCTCTTCCACCATTCTCCTTTCGATGTCTATGCATGGGACTGCTCTAGCAATCCACAGAGAAGGCATTGTGCGATCTGCGTCCTGCTGGGACTGGCTTCTTTTGCACTGTGTCTTGTGACTCAAGTAATTGTTCCTGCCAGGTCCCTTTGTTTGAGCCAGGCAGCTCCACTCGGCTCAGTCTCTTAGTCCTGTACTCGGTAGTATGTAGATGACGTGGGACTTTCTTTTTCTAGCCTCATCTCCCTTTGGTTGATATTTGTGTGACTTTCACAACTTCCCGCTAGTGGTCAGGCCCAGGAGACGGTTAGGCACAGGTCTGTGTTTTGATGATGGGACGGTTGGGAATGAAAATGCCCTGTGATCTCGTCTGGGTAGTTGCTCATTGATTCAAAGGGACCAGCTTGACCTCCAAAGCGGGTGACTATGTACAACCGCCAGTAACGTGGGTGGAGTGTCTCCGTTGTTCCAGATTATTGGTACCCTGGGGAGTTTCCGCAGTTTGTGGTTTGCAGAGGTTTGCAACCGTATGGACTTTGAAAATTGCATTACATTAATAATTTATGAACTTGGCAAAATGCCCTAGGTCCTGGCTCCGTAGCCACGGCTTGATCCCATCCTCCTGCCCTGGAACCTGGGCAGCAGGGGCCCCTCCCTGATCTCCCACCGCAGCCTTGGGCCTCCTGGTGGCCTCTCCCCGCTCCAAGGATCGCGTGCCCCCCGTGATTCTCACACCACTGGCCTGAATTGCCCCTTACCCACCCTCCACGTAATTGGAGTAGCACTTGCCACTCTCACGACTGGCTTCCCAAGGCAGAATAAACTGCGTACTTTCGGAAAAATAAAGGTATCCCTTTCACACCAGGAATTATTCCAATTTGCGTAGACTCTTTTTGGTTCTGTTCTTTTAATTCTTAATTTGTCAATTGCCTCCTCAGCATTGCAGAGAAAATCCCTTGGGATTTAGAGCGGAATCGATGAGAACTTATACGAGAAAGTGTTTTGTGTTGAATTTCCCCAACTAAGATATGTGTTAACTGCTCCTAATTTATACGGCCGTTTATTTCAATTAGGGGTATTTTATATTTTTCCTAAAACTCTACAGAGTTTTTCCTAGATTTCATATTTATAGCTCTTTCTTTGCAGAAGGAAGGATATTGTCAGTAACTCTTCTCCTCCATTGTAGTATTTTAGTTTATTGCTGTTAGACGTGAATGCTACCAATTTGGGAAGTTGGATTGCCGTAGTTGGAGTGTTGGTTGAAAGCAGCTGTTCGTTTCCAGACTTTTTCTCTGATTTTGCTAGGATGTGCCTCGTGGAGCATCGTATCACCAGCCAATACCAAAAAAGATTCAGGTGTACTTTCCAAGATTACACAGTGCCCTCATTTCTCATGTGTCATGGCCCTGGCAGTGTGTGCAGCACAGTGTGGAGAGGAAGCCAACCCTGGGGGCTCCTTCTCAGTTTCTCTGGCTTTGGAGGCAGGAAGTTGACCTGAAAGCCTCCTGTTGGCTAGACCAATGTGGAATGTTTCAGTCGACTGTAATTCTTGAAGAGAATCTGCACATTATTTGCCCTCCTCAGAGGCTGAGCATGATCTCCAATACTATAATGATTGGGAGTAGCATCATCGTTGGGTCGATGAAACCCATTGTTATCATTACTATTCACTGTTATTTTTATTATTTTACCTGTTGTCTTTATGGCTTATAGATCTGGTTATCTTTAGTCGACAATGACTAGCGTTTCTCTGTTTCTCAAGTGGTTCCGATTGACTGAAGACATGCATGCAGGTTCCCAAAGAGACCGCTATAGAGAGTGCAGCTCCCAGACTCTCCCTCTATGGCAAAGAACCTGTCTGTCTGAGGACGTTCCTGAAAAATTTGTTGTTCATCTGGCGGGCGGAGGCCATTGCGTGCCAGAAGCAGAGAATCAGGACGGGTGTCCTTGGCTGCCTGAGTCTCTGGACAAATCTCGAACTACGTCCGAGGCCCAGCAGTGGCTTGCAGCTGCCAGAAAGACCAGTGTGGGCGTCCTTAGCGAGCCAGCGCCACCATCAATTTTTCACTTGAGCTCAGGGACCCCAGAATGCCTCTCGATGACGTTGAAGGCTAGTGAATGTTGGGCAGGAGCCCCCAGAATTTTTTCCATGATGCACTGGGGGCACCGGAACTGCTCCTGCCAGCCTGGAAAGGCTGCAGAGGAAACCGTCGTCCTCGTGCAGAATTTTCTATTTCCCTTCAAGTGCCCAGGAACTGCCATTGGCCAAAATGATGGTGCGAGGATGGCTTCCTAACTGTGCCTGAGCTGTTGAAAGTCTTCCAGGTCCCAATAGCGGTCTGCCACCAATTCGCCTGTCTCCCCTCAATGTCCTTGCTCCCTCTTCTCGCTTTTCCACGTCTTCCTTCCTGGCGTGGGCTTTAGAGTACTAACTACCAAGGTAGAGCAGAGTTAAATTTTCTAATGAATTGAGGTTCCCAGCTCAATTCCTTGTACCCAGGGAGCCCTAAGGAACATGTGACTGCACACTAGATGCTCAAGCAAGGTCGTCTGAATGTAGTATGGCGTGCTGTTTCCTGAAGGTGGTCCTGCTGAGACCCTATCGCCTCCTGTATACTTCTCTCAATGTCCTGAGAATACGCGAGTACTGTAGGCTTTCTGCGAGACCATGGGTGATCTTCACGGAAACCCACTGTGTTTGTAGCGAGATGATGGTTGGCTGTCAGGGCTTGTGTGTCCTGTGCTTTCTTTCCCAGGCTGAGTGCTAGTGGAAGTGGGTCTTGAAAGAGCAGCATCAGCGTCCCCAGGGAACTTGTGAGAAATAGAAACAGATGGATCCTTCCTAGACATCCAAACTCCTAATTCCCTGGTGTTGAGTCTTGTACATTGAAGAAATTTCTGTGTGCACGAGACTGTGAAAAGGAGTATTAGCTAAAGTGTTCTCCACTCTGGGCTGCCATTTGAAATCCCCTACGTCGATCTAGGGAATGCAGTCATCTCAGCACTGGCGTGTGGTTGTTCAGTGGTGGGCCTGCGTGAATGCGGTTGTCAGAATCTCTAAGAGAGTTATGGGGCAGGATGGAGGCCGTGAGACCAGACCAGGGCCTATGCCGAAAGGAGGGAAGTCTGTCCCGGGTCCCAAGGAGACTGGAGCACTTCAGTAGCTATGGCAGGCTGGGGTATTGCCGAAATGTGCCATCTTGACTTTTCCCTTCTTTTTGGTGACCTTGTGCGTTCACCCAGGGGCTGCCCTCCTTGGAAGGCACAGAAGGCTGCAGACTGAAAGAAGCACTCGCCAACGGATGTCCTACAAGGAGGTAGGAGCAGTCATTTGTTCTTCCTATGGAAATGTTCCTTACCGAGGCATGGGAGTTTTCTGGATCCTACTCAGAGCTTTTCCCGAAGGAGAAAATGGAGATCACAGGTGACTCAGGTGAAATCTTTGCTCACCACCTCCAGTGGATCTCAAACTTTGCTGCCCACTGTTATCACGTCGGGAGATTTCCAAAACTCCCAGTGCCCAGGCCGCAATAAACACACCCTCAATTTGCATCTCTTGCGGTAGGCTTCAGGCAGAGGTATTTGCTAACCACCCCGCCCTGAGTCCCATGTGGGCCACCGTGCGAATAAGTCTGCAGGCACGCTTGTCTCACTGAAATCTGCCTAAGATTCCCTGGGGCTCACTGTCAAAATGCATGTAATGATGCCGTGGGGCTGAGTGTGCCTGAGAATCTGTGTTTCTAAAAAGCCCTAGGTCCTGCCAAACAGTGCTTCACCCAGTCACTTTAACTTGGATGAGTCAAAGAAATTTTTAAAATGGTCTGCATGCCTAGAAATCAAAAGTGCGTACCACAGGTCACCTTTGGGAGAATTTTATTAATAACAAAAGAACATTGTAAAACACAACTTTCTAATGACGTTTAATAACCCAAAGGAACAAAGCCATGAGAATATCCCGCATCAGGATTTCCACAGAAATAACCCCACAGAGTCAAAATATCTCATCCCAGGTCAGGGAAGTCTTTACAATTTGCCACGGACTCTTTTGAGCCCTTTACCCATTTTCCCCAAATTCTGAAATCGGAGGAGAGATACAGATCCATTTCCTATTATCTTTTAGTTGAGACCTTACCCCTGCAATCGAACTCACTAGTATCCAATGGATTTCAGTGTCAAACAACTTCCTATTCCAGTTTGATTACCGCCCTTTGAATTGTCACTTCTGCTTCCATCATGAAAGAGGGCAGTGTTTGCCTGTGTGTTTCCACAAGCATCGCCTGGGCTTCCACCATGTGTAGCCAGAGCAGAGATGGGGAATGGCTGATTCGCGAGAAAAACCTTGCTCCTTGTGACTTCTCCTCCTCACTGGACAGTCAGTTCCAGGTGTCCTGGGGTGGGAGGACGTGTCTTCCTTGGCAGGAGGTGTCTCCCTCCGAGTCACTCTCTTCCGAGGAAGAGGAAACCTGGAGGTCATTCTCCAGGACACTCAGTGGGACTTGGGCACAGTGTCCCTCAGACGTCTCTTGTGTGAGAGGGCTCTGCCCGGGAGGGCTTGGCTTCTCAGCTGGAAGGCAGGAGGGAGCAGTCAGGAGTCTGGAGCTCCACCAGCCATTGTCTAATCTCCTGAAGAGCATTCTGAGGGGCTGGCCTGGGTCACGGTTCAGTGCTGGGCGATGGGCCACAGTGCAGGGCTGAGCGGTATTCAGGTGAGGTCTGTGGTGTGGAGGCGGGAGGTCAATGCTTTTCCCCTGGGCATGCATCTTTCTGGTCACCTGGCATCCCGCAGTGGGTCTCCGTCCAGTTGTCCGTGGTGGAGGCTGGGGAGTCTGGAAAACCCCCAGATGTGGTCTCTGAGTGCTCTTCTTAGGTGCTTGGAAGGGAGTGAGTCTCGGTTTCTTTGGGAGCGTCTGGAAAGCCTGCACTGGCACCTGGGCAGGTCTCTTGCCTGGTGCCTTGATGCTGATTTTGGCATCCCGGTCCACAGTAGGTCCAGCAGCCTGTGGGCTGGGATAGGAGTTGACATCCAGATACATGGCTTGTGCCTGGGGCTGGTGAGCGTGGCCCAGGCCATGTGTCTTAGAGGGAGCCTGGGGATCTCCCAGGGAGGAAAAATGGGGCTTCTTGTCCCTCAGCTGGACAATGAGGGTAGGATCCGGGGCAAAGTGCTTGAATGCTGCGTGAGGCGTGTCAGGGACAGGCACTTCCTGACCATTCTGAATTCCACGAGGTGAGAAGAGGCTCAGTTCAGGTCTTTGGATGGCAGACACTGCGGGTCCGCTGGACCTCACGTCAGGTGTCTTCGAAGGTGGCCTACATGTGAGACTGAGGCCCAGGGCAGATTTCCTCTCGCCTCTGTAGAGGGGTCTTGGCCTGTTTGCATGCTGGAAGACAAGACAAAGACACACAAAGACTACATATTAGAATGTCCTCACCAAGGGAGAGAAATTACAACTAACCCAATAAAATAGGTGAAAACCAGAACTTGTAACATGAAATTGAATATTATGAGATATAAAGGTGTTGAGTTTAAAAATGATGAGGGACTCAACCTCAGTGGTGGCCAGGATAAAACAAACTGCACCGTCACCTTGCTACGTGTTTGCGGCAGGTAGGAGAATCGAAAGGTTCTTCCCAGTGTCTCTCTTGAAGGAAGTGTACATGAGCACTCTCCAAAATTTTTCTAGGGAATGTGCACAGCTCCTGCTGTTGTGGAGGCGGTTTCATGAGTAAGGAGTGTTGAGGAACAATTTGGGGGTGTGCACCACCATTGCAATGCTATCTCTTACATCAAGGATTCCACCTTGTGGAGACCTGTGATGAAAGCGCTTCCACAGCCCCCACCTGCATCTTGGTGACAGACATGCAAGGAGTAGTGCCAAACCCTAAACAGCAAGAAAAATGAGATCTGGCAAGTACACGAACTGATCACATTGGCTGGCATGGAATTGAAGAGTTCCCTCACAGAGAAGGGGGTTGAGGCAGATTGGGCTTCCCCCAAAGAGAACAAGAGGGGGCCCCAGGGGAGACTCACCCTCATGTAGTCACAGGACCCTGTCAATTCCTTCCAATTCGTCTGCGGACTCCCTTGAGCTCTCCTGGGAAATCTCTGCAGTAGAGCATTGCTGTGCTGCTCTTGTTGCCTGCAAACAAAAGCATGTCAAGTGCAGGGCACACAATTTCCTGGAGCCAGTTGGGACAGATATTCCTGTGTCCCAGGCTCCTTCAGTGTTGGGTTTTGAGACAGGTCGTGAAGCCCTGGGCCTTTGCCTCACCTCAGATTATTCCCCCAACTGCAGAGAACCCTGCGGGTTTTCTCATGCAGTCCTTTCCTTTTTCTCCATTGCTTCTCTCCCTGTCGTGGGGAGAATTCTGAAATGTTCCCCACCCCCTTGACTGACTCCCGAGGAGTTGAGTGAGCACCTGAGTGTGGACCCTGGAGGAGAGTGAGCTCCTATCTCGTTGTCTCCACCCCCCTGTCCTGGCCTGGAGGTGGCTGTGCACACCATGTGGAGCTGGGGAGACACGTGAGTCTCCTTGGATTTCAGCCCAAAGATTGGTTACAAGCTCCCAGGTTCCTCACCTTTGTCTTTGCTGCTTCTCTCTCTCTGGCTTCTGCAAGAGCCGTGGGTTTGGCTGCACCTGCAGATTCCCCGGTTTCACATTCTCCTTGCAAATACTGGAGCCCAAGGGCAGGGGGGCTATGGCCCCTTGCCAACGCTTCATGGGGCACCTGGTACTTCTTCTGTTGTGCCCAAAGGCTCCGCAGTCCTTGCACTTCACCTGTGGGTGGAGGAGGAAATGGTCTCTGAGTCAGCGGGAATCACAAGCACTTTTCCACAGTGAATAGGAGGACAGAGTTTGAGAGGTGAATATTGCTTTTGGAGAGGGGACAGGACATATGGCAGTAGCTGTGAGGACACTGAGCATATTAGGGTGCCTTCCAAAAGCTTCTGCTATGGATAGACAGTGGAGGAAGGATTGGAGCTCTCAAGGTGAGCAGATGAGTCATAAGTGAAGATTGAGGCAAAATCCAAGCTAGACAGGACAGCAAAGAGGAAGTGAGGTTGTTCCTCCGGGTCTGTGAATGGGCCTGTGCCTGGTGATGTGGTCTCAAGGCAAGAAATCGTCTCATGGGAAAGGACAAGGGAGTGCTGGCCACAGAAGTGGCCATGTTCAAACCCTGTCTCTGGATTCCATGCACATCCCTGGTGCCCCACAGACCCAAGCCTCCACGCTTACCCTGGGATCCTCCTCCTCTGGTAGGGGAGCCTTCTTTGCCGCCGGTCCCTTCACTTGCTTCTTGCCCTTCTGGACATTAGAGAGTCTGGAGGGCCCGTGCTGGGTGGAACGGCCCGCCATCTTCCTCACCTCCTTGGTTTGTCACCTCAGTGTTTCTGGGGACTTGATATTCGGATTTCCTGAATCAAAAGCAGAAGAAAACTTTCAGATTGACACAGAGACTAAAGTCCTCATGCACCTTCTTCTCCAAGTGGGGATGAAGGGACCTCATGAGCACTCAGTCAAAACACATTTCTCACAAGGTGATGTCTCCCTCCCAGAGATTTTGTCCTTCTCCCTGACTCCCTCGCCCGACAAAAGCTCGCTGCCCAAGACCAGACACGGGAGGCAGCCTTTGTCAATTTGCATTTCCATCCTTCAAAGAGTGATTTGAGAGACTTTGGTGAAGTCTATCACAATGCACTCTATTTGGACAAAGAAAGGCAAAATTTCCCCAGGTGTACACAATAATCCATGCCCCGGGAATGATGCAATGAATGCCGGGGCACACGTCTTGGAATGTCAAAAGCAAAGTAAGCTTTCCTATCGAAAACTGGAAGTTCCTCTTGGACACGAGAGGAGGCACTTTTCACATTCCAATTCAGATAGGAAAAATGTTTTCTCCTCTACTGGCCTGGAGACCTGCCAGGGTCAGCATGGTCAGAACTGTATTGTTTTATTTGTCATCTTCATGACCCTATTTTAACGACTTTCCAAGAAATCTGAACTGAATATGTTTGAACTAAGTGTGAACTAATCTATTGTCTAGGCTTTAAGGCCCATAGCCAAAGCCAGCGAGTTTCCATTCCTGCTCACTCACTGCCCCATGCACATCAGGGACTGGGGTCTATTTCCTCTGGAATTTGAACTTTGTCTGATAATGAGCATTGAAAAGGATGTATCTCATGGATCTCTTTCTCAAAATTCCTGTGAAAATCAAAGAATCAATACCCCTGTGCCTCAAGACACATTGCTCCCTCTTTTTCCTACTGTCCTCCCTCTCAGAGGGATCGTCAGAGGGGGCAGTTTGTAATGGAAACCCACCTGAAATCCAGTAGTGATCCTCCGGTCTGATTCTCTACAGCTGGGTTCAAGAACAGCTGCCCTGGATGGGATGCAGCTTCCAAGGTGCCTGCGGAAGGGTCAGAGGGGGAGTTTCCCTTCCGGGCAGGCTTTTATACTGATTCAAGGTCACGTGACCTCGTTAAGGGGATCTCAGTCAATCCATCTCATCTACCTACCTTTGACGTAAGCAGGTCTTGAAGCCATAAACCGTCCTGTGTCGCTTAGCATTTTCAGGCATTTTAAAATGCCAGGCACTCCTGGGCATACTTTGAAGAATATCTGTTTTCTGTAAGGAAAAGAAACCTCTGTGCTAATGCCTCTATCTTTCTCCACTTTGCACTTTTGTTCTTGTGGCGAATTATGTGTAACGTGGTAGTTCTTCTTGGAAGGCATTGAAGTGTAGACTTCTACCGCCCTCAGTACATTCACCTCGTTGTGCAAACATCACCATCGTCCGTCTCCCCAGCTTTTCATATTCTGCAACTGAAAGTCCCTATCTATTAAACACCCACTCTTCATTCTTCCCTCCCTGCAGACCCCTCTTCCACCATTCTCCTTTCGATGTCTATGCATGGGACTGCTCTAGGAATCCACAGAGAAGGCATTGTGCGATCTGCGTCCTGCTGGGACTGGCTTCTTTTGCACTGTGTCTTGTGACTCAAGTAATTGTTCCTGCCAGGTCCCTTTGGTTGAGCCAGGCAGCTCCACTCGGCTCAGTCTCTTAGTCCTGTACTCGGTAGTATGTAGATGACGTGGGACTTTCTTTTTCTAGCCTCATCTCCCTTTGGTTGATATTTGTGTGACTTTCACAACTTCCCGCTAGTGGTCAGGCCCAGGAGACGGTTAGGCACAGGTCTGTGTTTTGATGATGGGACGGTTGGGAATGAAAATGCCCTGTGATCTCGTCTGGGGAGTTGCTCATTGATTCAAAGGGACCAGCTTGACCTCCAAAGCGGGTGACTATGTACAACCGCCAGTAACGTGGGTGGAGTGTCTCCGTTGTTCCAGATTATTGGTACCCTGGGGAGTTTCCGCAGTTTGTGGTTTGCAGAGGTTTGCAACCGTATGGACTTTGAAAATTGCATTACATTAATAATTTATGAACTTGGCAAAATGCCCTAGGTCCTGGCTCCGTAGCCACGGCTTGATCCCATCCTCCTGCCCTGGAACCTGGGCAGCAGGGGCCCCTCCCTGATCTCCCACCGCAGCCTTGGGCCTCCTGGTGGCCTCTCCCCGCTCCAAGGATCGCGTGCCCCCCGTGATTCTCACACCACTGGCCTGAATTGCCCCTTACCCACCCTCCACGTAATTGGAGTAGCACTTGCCACTCTCACGACTGGCTTCCCAAGGCAGAATAAACTGCGTACTTTCGGAAAAATAAAGGTATCCCTTTCACACCAGGAATTATTCCAATTTGCGTAGACTCTTTTTGGTTCTGTTCTTTTAATTCTTAATTTGTCAATTGCCTCCTCAGCATTGCAGAGAAAATCCCTTGGGATTTAGAGCGGAATCGATGAGAACTTATACGAGAAAGTGTTTTGTGTTGAATTTCCCCAACTAAGATATGTGTTAACTGCTCCTAATTTATACGGCCGTTTATTTCAATTAGGGGTATTTTATATTTTTCCTAAAACTCTACAGAGTTTTTCCTAGATTTCATATTTATAGCTCTTTCTTTGCAGAAGGAAGGATATTGTCAGTAACTCTTCTCCTCCATTGTAGTATTTTAGTTTATTGCTGTTAGACGTGAATGCTACCAATTTGGGAAGTTGGATTGCCGTAGTTGGAGTGTTGGTTGAAAGCAGCTGTTCGTTTCCAGACTTTTTCTCTGATTTTGCTAGGATGTGCCTCGTGGAGCATCGTATCACCAGCCAATACCAAAAAAGATTCAGGTGTACTTTCCAAGATTACACAGTGCCCTCATTTCTCATGTGTCATGGCCCTGGCAGTGTGTGCAGCACAGTGTGGAGAGGAAGCCAACCCTGGGGGCTCCTTCTCAGTTTCTCTGGCTTTGGAGGCAGGAAGTTGACCTGAAAGCCTCCTGTTGGCTAGACCAATGTGGAATGTTTCAGTCGACTGTAATTCTTGAAGAGAATCTGCACATTATTTGCCCTCCTCAGAGGCTGAGCATGATCTCCAATACTATAATGATTGGGAGTAGCATCATCGTTGGGTCGATGAAACCCATTGTTATCATTACTATTCACTGTTATTTTTATTATTTTACCTGTTGTCTTTATGGCTTATAGATCTGGTTATCTTTAGTCGACAATGACTAGCGTTTCTCTGTTTCTCAAGTGGTTCCGATTGACTGAAGACATGCATGCAGGTTCCCAAAGAGACCGCTATAGAGAGTGCAGCTCCCAGACTCTCCCTCTATGGCAAAGAACCTGTCTGTCTGAGGACGTTCCTGAAAAATTTGTTGTTCATCTGGCGGGCGGAGGCCATTGCGTGCCAGAAGCAGAGAATCAGGACGGGTGTCCTTGGCTGCCTGAGTCTCTGGACAAATCTCGAACTACGTCCGAGGCCCAGCAGTGGCTTGCAGCTGCCAGAAAGACCAGTGTGGGCGTCCTTAGCGAGCCAGCGCCACCATCAATTTTTCACTTGAGCTCAGGGACCCCAGAATGCCTCTCGATGACGTTGAAGGCTAGTGAATGTTGGGCAGGAGCCCCCAGAATTTTTTCCATGATGCACTGGGGGCACCGGAACTGCTCCTGCCAGCCTGGAAAGGCTGCAGAAGAAACCGTCGTCCTCGTGCAGAATTTTCTATTTCCCTTCAAGTGCCCAGGAACTGCCATTGGCCAAAATGATGGTGCGAGGATGGCTTCCTAACTGTGCCTGAGCTGTTGAAAGTCTTCCAGGTCCCAATAGCGGTCTGCCACCAATTCGCCTGTCTCCCCTCAATGTCCTTGCTCCCTCTTCTCGCTTTTCCACGTCTTCCTTCCTGGCGTGGGCTTTAGAGTACTAACTACCAAGGTAGAGCAGAGTTAAATTTTCTAATGAATTGAGGTTCCCAGCTCAATTCCTTGTACCCAGGGAGCCCTAAGGAACATGTGACTGCACACTAGATGCTCAAGCAAGGTCGTCTGAATGTAGTATGGCGTGCTGTTTCCTGAAGGTGGTCCTGCTGAGACCCTATCGCCTCCTGTATACTTCTCTCAATGTCCTGAGAATACGCGAGTACTGTAGGCTTTCTGCGAGACCATGGGTGATCTTCACGGAAACCCACTGTGTTTGTAGCGAGATGATGGTTGGCTGTCAGGGCTTGTGTGTCCTGTGCTTTCTTTCCCAGGCTGAGTGCTAGTGGAAGTGGGTCTTGAAAGAGCAGCATCAGCGTCCCCAGGGAACTTGTGAGAAATAGAAACAGATGGATCCTTCCTAGACATCCAAACTCCTAATTCCATGGTGTTGAGTCTTGTACATTGAAGAAATTTCTGTGTGCACGAGACTGTGAAAAGGAGTATTAGCTAAAGTGTTCTCCACTCTGGGCTGCCATTTGAAATCCCCTAGGTCGATCTAGGGAATGCAGTCATCTCAGCACTGGCGTGTGGTTGTTCAGTGGTGGGCCTGCGTGAATGCGGTTGTCAGAATCTCTAAGAGAGTTATGGGGCAGGACGGAGGCCGTGAGACCAGACCAGGGCCTATGCCGAAAGGAGGGAAGTCTGTCCCGGGTCCCAAGGAGACTGGAGCACTTCAGTAGCTATGGCAGGCTGGGGTATTGCCGAAATGTGCCATCTTGACTTTTCCCTTCTTTTTGGTGACCTTGTGCGTTCACCCAGGGGCTGCCCTCCTTGGAAGGCACAGAAGGCTGCAGACTGAAAGAAGCACTCGCCAACGGATGTCCTACAAGGAGGTAGGAGCAGTCATTTGTTCTTCCTATGGAAATGTTCCTTACCGAGGCATGGGAGTTTTCTGGATCCTACTCAGAGCTTTTCCCGAAGGAGAAAATGGAGATCACAGGTGACTCAGGTGAAATCTTTGCTCACCACCTCCAGTGGATCTCAAACTTTGCTGCCCACTGTTATCACGTCGGGAGATTTCCAAAGCTCCCAGTGCCCAGGCCGCAATAAACACACCCTCAATTTGCATCTCTTGCGGTAGGCTTCAGGCAGAGGTATTTGCTAACCACCCCGCCCTGAGTCCCATGTGGGCCACCGTGCGAATAAGTCTGCAGTCACGCTTGTCTCACTGAAATCTGCCTAAGATTCCCTGGGGCTCACTGTCAAAATGCATGTAATGATGCCGTGGGGCTGAGTGTGCCTGAGAATCTGTGTTTCTAAAAAGCCCTAGGTCCTGCCAAACAGTGCTTCACCCAGTCACTTTAACTTGGATGAGTCAAAGAAATTTTTAAAATGGTCTGCATGCCTAGAAATCAAAGTGCGTACCACAGGTCACCTTTGGGAGAATTTTATTAATAACAAAAGAACATTGTAAAACACAACTTTCTAATGACGTTTAATAACCCAAAGGAACAAAGCCATGAGAATATCCCGCATCAGGATTTCCACAGAAATAACCCCACAGAGTCAAAATATCTCATCCCAGGTCAGGGAAGTCTTTACAATTTGCCACGGACTCTTTTGAGCCCTTTACCCATTTTCCCCAAATTCTGAAATCGGAGGAGAGATACAGATCCATTTCCTATTATCTTTTAGTTGAGACCTTACCCCTGCAATCGAACTCACTAGTATCCAATGGATTTCAGTGTCAAACAACTTCCTATTCCAGTTTGATTACCGCCCTTTGAATCGTCACTTCTGCTTCCATCATGAAAGAGGGCAGTGTTTGCCTGTGTGTTTCCACAAGCATCGCCTGGGCTTCCACCATGTGTATCCAGAGCAGAGATGGGGAATGGCTGATTCGCGAGAAAAACCTTGCTCCTTGTGACTTCTCCTCCTCACTGGACAGTCAGTTCCAGGTGTCCTGGGGTGGGAGGACGTGTCTTCCTTGGCAGGAGGTGTCTCCCTCCGAGTCACTCTCTTCCGAGGAAGAGGAAACCTGGAGGTCATTGTCCAGGACACTCAGTGGGACTTGGGCACAGTGTCCCTCAGACGTCTCTTGTGTGAGAGGGCTCTGCCCGGGAGGGCTTGGCTTCTCAGCTGGAAGGCAGGAGGGAGCAGTCAGGAGTCTGGAGCTCCACCAGCCATTGTCTAATCTCCTGAAGAGCATTCTGAGGGGCTGGCCTGGGTCACGGTTCAGTGCTGGGCGATGGGCCACAGTGCAGGGCTGAGCGGTATTCAGGTGAGGTCTGTGGTGTGGAGGCGGGAGGTCAATGCTTTTCCCCTGGGCATGCATCTTTCTGGTCACCTGGCATCCCGCAGTGGGTCTCCGTCCAGTTGTCCGTGGTGGAGGCTGGGGAGTCTGGAAAACCCCCAGATGTGGTCTCTGAGTGCTCTTCTTAGGTGCTTGGAAGGGAGTGAGTCTCGGTTTCTTTGGGAGCGTCTGGAAAGCCTGCACTGGCACCTGGGCAGGTCTCTTGCCTGGTGCCTTGATGCTGATTTTGGCATCCCGGTCCACAGTAGGTCCAGCAGCCTGTGGGCTGGGATAGGAGTTGACATCCAGATACATGGCTTGTGCCTGGGGCTGGTGAGCGTGGCCCAGGCCATGTGTCTTAGAGGGAGCCTGGGGATCTCCCAGGGAGGAAAAATGGGGCTTCTTGTCCCTCAGCTGGACAATGAGGGTAGGATCCGGGGCAAAGTGCTTGAATGCTGCGTGAGGCGTGTCAGGGACAGGCACTTCCTGACCATTCTGAATTCCACGAGGTGAGAAGAGGCTCAGTTCAGGTCTTTGGATGGCAGACACTGCGGGTCCGCTGGACCTCACGTCAGGTGTCTTCGAAGGTGGCCTACATGTGAGACTGAGGCCCAGGGCAGATTTCCTCTCGCCTCTGTAGAGGGGTCTTGGCCTGTTTGCATGCTGGAAGACAAGACAAAGACACACAAAGACTACATATTAGAACGTCCTCACCAAGGGAGAGAAATTACAACTAACCCAATAAAATAGGTGAAAACCAGAACTTGTAACATGAAATTGAATATTATGAGATATAAAGGTGTTGAGTTTAAAAATGATGAGGGACTCAACCTCAGTGGTGGCCAGGATAAAACAAACTGCACCGTCACCTTGCTACGTGTTTGCGGCAGGTAGGAGAATCGAAAGGTTCTTCCCAGTGTCTCTCTTGAAGGAAGTGTACATGAGCACTCTCCAAAATTTTTCTAGGGAATGTGCACAGCTCCTGCTGTTGTGGAGGCGGTTTCATGAGTAAGGAGTGTTGAGGAACAATTTGGGGGTGTGCACCACCATTGCAATGCTATCTCTTACATCAAGGATTCCACCTTGTGGAGACCTGTGATGAAAGCGCTTCCACAGCCCCCACCTGCATCTTGGTGACAGACATGCAAGGAGTAGTGCCAAACCCTAAACAGCAAGAAAAATGAGATCTGGCAAGTACACGAACTGATCACATTGGCTGGCATGGAATTGAAGAGTTCCCTCACAGAGAAGGGGGTTGAGGCAGATTGGGCTTCCCCCAAAGAGAACAAGAGGGGGCCCCAGGGGAGACTCACCCTCATGTAGTCACAGGACCCTGTCAATTCCTTCCAATTCGTCTGCGGACTCCCTTGAGCTCTCCTGGGAAATCTCTGCAGTAGAGCATTGCTGTGCTGCTCTTGTTGCCTGCAAACAAAAGCATGTCAAGTGCAGGGCACACAATTTCCTGGAGCCAGTTGGGACAGATATTCCTGTGTCCCAGGCTCCTTCAGTGTTGGGTTTTGAGACAGGTCGTGAAGCCCTGGGCCTTTGCCTCACCTCAGATTATTCCCCCAACTGCAGAGAACCCTGCGGGTTTTCTCATGCAGTCCTTTCCTTTTTCTCCATTGCTTCTCTCCCTGTCGTGGGGAGAATTCTGAAATGTTCCCCACCCCCTTGACTGACTCCCGAGGAGTTGAGTGAGCACCTGAGTGTGGACCCTGGAGGAGAGTGAGCTCCTATCTCGTTGTCTCCACCCCCCTGTCCTGGCCTGGAGGTGGCTGTGCACACCATGTGGAGCTGGGGAGACACGTGAGTCTCCTTGGATTTCAGCCCAAAGATTGGTTACAAGCTCCCAGGTTCCTCACCTTTGTCTTTGCTGCTTCTCTCTCTCTGGCTTCTGCAAGAGCCGTGGGTTTGGCTGCACCTGCAGATTCCCCGGTTTCACATTCTCCTTGCAAATACTGGAGCCCAAGGGCAGGGGGGCTATGGCCCCTTGCCAACGCTTCATGGGGCACCTGGTACTTCTTCTGTTGTGCCCAAAGGCTCCGCAGTCCTTGCACTTCACCTGTGGGTGGAGGAGGAAATGGTCTCTGAGTCAGCGGGAATCACAAGCACTTTTCCACAGTGAATAGGAGGACAGAGTTTGAGAGGTGAATATTGGTTTTGGAGAGGGGACAGGACATATGGCAGTAGCTGTGAGGACACTGAGCATATTAGGGTGCCTTCCAAAAGCTTCTGCTATGGATAGACAGTGGAGGAAGGATTGGAGCTCTCAAGGTGAGCAGATGAGTCATAAGTGAAGATTGAGGCAAAATCCAAGCTAGACAGGACAGCAAAGAGGAAGTGAGGTTGTTCCTCCGGGTCTGTGAATGGGCCTGTGCCTGGTGATGTGGTCTCAAGGCAAGAAATCGTCTCATGGGAAAGGACAAGGGAGTGCTGGCCACAGAAGTGGCCATGTTCAAACCCTGTCTCTGGATTCCATGCACATCCCTGGTGCCCAACAGACCCAAGCCTCCACGCTTACCCTGGGATCCTCCTCCTCTGGTAGGGGAGCCTTCTTTGCCGCCGGTCCCTTCACTTGCTTCTTGCCGTTCTGGACATTAGAGAGTCTGGAGGGCCCGTGCTGGGTGGAACGGCCCGCCATCTTCCTCACCTCCTTGGTTTGTCACCTCAGTGTTTCTGGGGACTTGATATTCGGATTTCCTGAATCAAAAGCAGAAGAAAACTTTCAGATTGACACAGAGACTAAAGTCCTCATGCACCTTCTTCTCCAAGTGGGGATGAAGGGACCTCATGAGCACTCAGTCAAAACACATTTCTCACAAGGTGATGTCTCCCTCCCAGAGATTTTGTCCTTCTCCCTGACTCCCTCGCCCGACAAAAGCTCGCTGCCCAAGACCAGACACGGGAGGCAGCCTTTGTCAATTTGCATTTCCATCCTTCAAAGAGTGATTTGAGAGACTTTGGTGAAGTCTATCACAATGCACTCTATTTGGACAAAGAAAGGCAAAATTTCCCCAGGTGTACACAATAATCCATGCCCCGGGAATGATGCAATGAATGCCGGGGCACACGTCTTGGAATGTCAAAAGCAAAGTAAGCTTTCCTATCGAAAACTGGAAGTTCCTCTTGGACACGAGAGGAGGCACTTTTCACATTCCAATTCAGATAGGAAAAATATTTTCTCCTCTACTGGCCTGGAGACCTGCCAGGGTCAGCATGGTCAGAACTCTATTGTTTTATTTGTCATCTTCATGACCCTATTTTAACGACTTTCCAAGAAATCTGAACTGAATATGTTTGAACTAAGTGTGAACTAATCTATTGTCTAGGCTTTAAGGCCCATAGCCAAAGCCAGCGAGTTTCCATTCCTGCTCACTCACTGCCCCATGCACATCAGGGACTGGGGTCTATTTCCTCTGGAATTTGAACTTTGTCTGATAATGAGCATTGAAAAGGATGTATCTCATGGATCTCTTTCTCAAAATTCCTGTGAAAATTAAAGAATCAATACCCCTGTGCCTCAAGACACATCGCTCCCTCTTTTTCCTACTGTCCTCCCTCTCAGAGGGATCGTCAGAGGGGGCAGTTTGTAATGGAAACCCACCTGAAATCCAGTAGTGATCCTCCGGTCTGATTCTCTACAGCTGGGTTCAAGAACAGCTGCCCTGGATGGGATGCAGCTTCCAAGGTGCCTGCGGAAGCGTCAGAGGGGGAGTTTCCCTTCCGGGCAGGCTTTTATACTGATTCAAGGTCACGTGACCTCGTTAAGGGGATCTCAGTCAATCCATCTCATCTACCCACCTTTGACGTAAGCAGGTCTTGAAGCCATAAACCGTCCTGTGTCGCTTAGCATTTTCAGGCATTTTAAAATGCCAGGCACTCCTGGGCATACTTTGAAGAATATCTGTTTTCTGTAAGGAAAAGAAACCTCTGTGCTAATGCCTCTATCTTTCTCCACTTTGCACTTTTGTTCTTGTGGCGAATTATGTGTAACGTGGTAGTTCTTCTTGGAAGGCATTGAAGTGTAGACTTCTACCGCCCTCAGTACATTCACCTCGTTGTGCAAACATCACCATCGTCCGTCTCCCCAGCTTTTCATATTCTGCAACTGAAAGTCCCTATCTATTAAACACCCACTCTTCATTCTTCCCTCCCTGCAGACCCCTCTTCCACCATTCTCCTTTCGATGTCTATGCATGGGACTGCTCTAGGAATCCACAGAGAAGGCATTGTGCGATCTGCGTCCTGCTGGGACTGGCTTCTTTTGCACTGTGTCTTGTGACTCAAGTAATTGTTCCTGCCAGGTCCCTTTGTTTGAGCCAGGCAGCTCGACTCGGCTCAGTCTCTTAGTCCTGTACTCGGTAGTATGTAGATGACGTGGGACTTTCTTTTTCTAGCCTCATCTCCCTTTGGTTGATATTTGTGTGACTTTCACAACTTCCCGCTAGTGGTCAGGCCCAGGAGACGGTTAGGCACAGGTCTGTGTTTTGATGATGGGACGGTTGGGAATGAAAATGCCCTGTGATCTCGTCTGGGTAGTTGCTCATTGATTCAAAGGGACCAGCTTGACCTCCAAAGCGGGTGACTATGTACAACCGCCAGTAACGTGGGTGGAGTGTCTCCGTTGTTCCAGATTATTGGTACCCTGGGGAGTTTCCGCAGTTTGTGGTTTGCAGAGGTTTGCAACCGTATGGACTTTGAAAATTGCATTACATTAATAATTTATGAACTTGGCAAAATGCCCTAGGTCCTGGCTCCGTAGCCACGGCTTGATCCCATCCTCCTGCCCTGGAACCTGGGCAGCAGGGGCCCCTCCCTGATCTCCCACCGCAGCCTTGGGCCTCCTGGTGGCCTCTCCCCGCTCCAAGGATCGCGTGCCCCCCGTGATTCTCACACCACTGGCCTGAATTGCCCCTTACCCACCCTCCACGTAATTGGAGTAGCACTTGCCACTCTCACGACTGGCTTCCCAAGGCAGAATAAACTGCGTACTTTCGGAAAAATAAAGGTATCCCTTTCACACCAGGAATTATTCCAATTTGCATAGACTCTTTTTGGTTCTGTTCTTTTAATTCTTAATTTGTCAATTGCCTCCTCAGCATTGCAGAGAAAATCCCTTGGGTTTTAGAGCGGAATCGATGAGAACTTTACGAGAAAGTGTTTTGTGTTGAATTTCCCCAACTAAGATATGTGTTAACTGCTCCTAATTTATACGGCCGTTTATTTCAATTAGGGGTATTTTATATTTTTCCTAAAACTCTACAGAGTTTTTCCTAGATTTCATATTTATAGCTCTTTCTTTGCAGAAGGAAGGTTATTGTCAGTAACTCTTCTCCTCCATTGTAGTATTTTAGTTTATTGCTGTTAGACGTGAATGCTACCAATTTGGGAAGTTGGATTGCCGTAGTTGGAGTGTTGGTTGAAAGCAGCTGTTCGTTTCCAGACTTTTTCTCTGATTTTGCTAGGATGTGCCTCGTGGAGCATCGTATCACCAGCCAATACCAAAAAAGATTCAGGTGTAATTTCCAAGAGTACACAGTGCCCTCATTTCTCATGTGTCATGGCCCTGGCAGTGTGTGCAGCACAGTGTGGAGAGGAAGCCAACCCTGGGGGCTCCTTCTCAGTTTCTCTGGCTTTGGAGGCAGGAAGTTGACCTGAAAGCCTCCTGTTGGGTAGACCAATGTGGAATGTTTCAGTCGACTGTAATTCTTGAAGAGAATCTGCACATTATTTGCCCTCCTCAGAGGCTGAGCATGATCTCCAATACTATAATGATTGGGAGTAGCATCATCGTTGGGTCGATGAAACCCATTGTTATCATTACTATTCACTGTTATTTTTATTATTTTACCTCTTGTCTTTATGGCTTATAGATCTGGTTATCTTTAGTCGACAATGACTAGCGTTTCTCTGTTTCTCAAGTGGTTCCGATTGACTGAAGATATGCATGCAGGTTCCCAAAGAGACCGCTATAGAGAGTGCAGCTCCCAGACTCTCCCTCTATGGCAAAGAACCTGTCTGTCTGAGGACGTTCCTGAAAAATTTGTTGTTCATCTGGCGGGCGGAGGCCATTGCGTGCCAGAAGCAGAGAATCAGGACGGGTGTCCTTGGCTGCCTGAGTCTCTGGACAAATCTCGAACTACGTCCGAGGCCCAGCAGTGGCTTGCAGCTGCCAGAAAGACCAGTGTGGGCGTCCTTAGCGAGCCAGCGCCACCATCAATTTTTCACTTGAGCTCAGGGACCCCAGAATGCCTCTCGATGACGTTGAAGGCTAGTGAATGTTGGGCAGGAGCCCCCAGAATTTTTTCCATGATGCACTGGGGGCACCGGAACTGCTCCTGCCAGCCTGGAAAGGCTGCAGAGGAAAGCGTCGTCCTCGTGCAGAATTTTCTATTTCCCTTCAAGTGCCCAGGAACTGCCATTGGCCAAAATGATGGTGCGAGGATGGCTTCCTAACTGTGCCTGAGCTGTTGAAAGTCTTCCAGGTCCCAATAGCGGTCTGCCACCAATTCGCCTGTCTCCCCTCAATGTCCTTGCTCCCTCTTCTCGCTTTTCCACGTCTTCCTTCCTGGCGTGGGCTTTAGAGTACTAACTACCAAGGTAGAGCAGAGTTAAATTTTCTAATGAATTGAGGTTCCCAGCTCAATTCCTTGTACCCAGGGAGCCCTAAGGAACATGTGACTGCACACTAGATGCTCAAGCAAGGTCGTCTGAATGTAGTATGGCGTGCTGTTTCCTGAAGGTGGTCCTGCTGAGACCCTATCGCCTCCTGTATACTTCTCTCAATGTCCTGAGAATACGCGAGTACTGTAGGCTTTCTGCGAGACCATGGGTGATCTTCAGGGAAACCCACTGTGTTTGTAGCGAGATGATGGTTGGCTGTCAGGGCTTGTGTGTCCTGTGCTTTCTTTCCCAGGCTGAGTGCTAGTGGAAGTGGGTCTTGAAAGAGCAGCATCAGCGTCCCCAGGGAACTTGTGAGAAATAGAAACAGATGGATCCTTCCTAGACATCCAAACTCCTAATTCCCTGGCGTTGAGTCTTGTACATTGAAGAAATTTCTGTGTGCACGAGACTGTGAAAAGGAGTATTAGCTAAAGTGTTCTCCACTCTGGGCTGCCATTTGAAATCCCCTAGGTCGATCTAGGGAATGCAGTCATCTCAGCACTGGCGTGTGGTTGTTCAGTGGTGGGCCTGCGTGAATGGGGTTGTCAGAATCTCTAAGAGAGTTATGGGGCAGGATGGAGGCCGTGAGACCAGACCAGGGCCTATGCCGAAAGGAGGGAAGTCTGTCCCGGGTCCCAAGGAGACTGGAGCACTTCAGTAGCTATGGCAGGCTGGGGTATTGCCGAAATGTGCCATCTTGACTTTTCCCTTCTTTTTGGTGACCTTGTGCGTTCACCCAGGGGCTGCCCTCCTTGGAAGGCACAGAAGGCTGCAGACTGAAAGAAGCACTCGCCAACGGATGTCCTACAAGGAGGTAGGAGCAGTCATTTGTTCTTCCTATGGAAATGTTCCTTACCGAGGCATGGGAATTTTCTGGATCCTACTCAGAGCTTTTCCCGAATGAGAAAATGGAGATCACAGGTGACTCAGGTGAAATCTTTGCTCACCACCTCCAGTGGATCTCAAACTTTGCTGCCCACTGTTATCACGTCGGGAGATTTCCAAAGCTCCCAGTGCCCAGGCCGCAATAAACACACCCTCACTTTGCATCTCTTGCAGTAGGCTTCAGGCACAGGTATTTGCTAACCACCCTGCCCTGAGTCCCATGTGGGCCACCGTGCGAATAAGTCTGCAGGCACGCTTGTCTCACTGAAATCTGCCTAAGATTCCCTGGGGCTCACTGTCAAAATGCATGTAATGATGCCGTGGGGCTGAGTGTGCCTGAGAATCTGTGTTTCTAAAAAGCCCTAGGTCCTGCCAAACAGTGCTTCACCCAGTCACTTTAACTTGGATGAGTCAAAGAAATTTTTAAAATGGTCTGCATGCCTAGAAATCAAAAGTGCGTACCACAGGTCACCTTTGGGAGAATTTTATTAATAACAAAAGAACATTGTAAAACACAACTTTCTAATGACGTTTAATAACCCAAAGGAACAAAGCCATGAGAATATCCCGCATCAGGATTTCCACAGAAATAACCCCACAGAGTCAAAATATCTCATCCCAGGTCAGGGAAGTCTTTACAATTTGCCACGGACTCTTTTGAGCCCTTTACCCATTTTCCCCAAATTCTGAAATCGGAGGAGAGATACAGATCCATTTCCTATTATCTTTTAGTTGAGACCTTACCCCTGCAATCGAACTCACTAGTATCCAATGGATTTCAGTGTCA
The DNA here is from genome assembly GCF_020826845.1 of Diceros bicornis minor. Classification (NCBI taxonomy): domain Eukaryota; kingdom Metazoa; phylum Chordata; class Mammalia; order Perissodactyla; family Rhinocerotidae; genus Diceros; species Diceros bicornis. The sequence continues at coordinate 184,040 of NW_026690896.1, read as the reverse complement.
AACAACTTCCTATTCCAGTTTGATTACCGCCCTTTGAGTCGTCACTTCGGCTTCCATCATGAAAGAGGGCAGTGTTTGCCTGTGTGTTTCCACAGGCATCGCCTGGGCTTCCACCATGTGTAGCCAGAGCAGAGATGGGGAATGGCTGATTCGCGAGAAAAACCTTGCTCCTTGTGACTTCTCCTCCTCACTGGACAGTCAGTTCCAGGTGTCCTGGGGTGGGAAGACGTGTCTTCCTTGGCAGGAGGTGTCTCCCTCCGAGTCACTCTCTTCCGAGGAAGAGGAAACCTGGAGGTCATTCTCCAGGACACTCAGTGGGACTTGGGCACAGTGTCCCTCAGACGTCTCTTGTGTGAGAGGGCTCTGCCCGGGAGGGCTTGGCTTCTCAGCTGGAAGGCAGGAGGGAGCAGTCAGGAGTCTGGAGCTCCACCAGCCATTGTCTAATCTCCTGAAGAGCATTCTGAGGGGCTGGCCTGGGTCACGGTTCAGTGCTGGGCGATGGGCCACAGTGCAGGGCTGAGCGGTATTCAGGTGAGGTCTGTGGTGTGGAGGCGGGAGGTCAATGCTTTTCCCCTGGGCATGCATCTTTCTGGTCACCTGGCATCCCGCAGTGGGTCTCCGTCCAGTTGTCTGTGGTGGAGGCTGGGGAGTCTGGAAAACCCCCAGATGTGGTCTCTGAGTGCTCTTCTTAGGTGCTTGGAAGGGAGTGAGTCTCGGTTTCTTTGGGAGCGTCTGGAAAGCCTGCACTGGCACCTGGGAAGGTCTCTTGCCTGGCGCCTTGATGCTGATTTTGGCATCCCGGTCCACAGTAGGTCCAGCAGCCTGTGGGCTGGGATAGGAGTTGACATCCAGATACATGGCTTGTGCCTGGGGCTGGTGAGCGTGGCCCAGGCCATGTGTCTTAGAGGGAGCCTGGGGATCTTCCAGGGAGGAAAAATGGGGCTTCTTGTCCCTCAGCTGGACAATGAGGGTAGGATCAGGGGCAAAGTGCTTGAATGCTGCGTGAGGCGTGTCAGGGACAGGCACTTCCTGACCATTCTGAATTCCACGAGGTGAGAAGAGGCTCAGTTCAGGTCTTTGGATGGCAGACACTGCGGGTCCGCTGGACCTCACGTCAGGTGTCTTCGAAGGTGGCCTACATGTGAGACTGAGGCCCAGGGCAGATTTCCTCTCGCCTCTGTAGAGGGGTCTTGGCCTGTTTGCATGCTGGAAGACAAGACAAAGACACACAAAGACTACATATTAGAACGTCCTCACCAAGGGAGAGAAATTACAACTAACCCAATAAAATAGGTGAAAACCAGAACTTGTAACATGAAATTGAATATTATGAGATATAAAGGTGTTGAGTTTAAAAATGATGAGGGACTCAACCTCAGTGGTGGCCAGGATAAAACAAACTGCACCGTCACCTTGCTACGTGTTTGCGGCAGGTAGGAGAATCGAAAGGTTCTTCCCAGTGTCTCTCTTGAAGGAAGTGTACATGAGCACTCTCCAAAATTTTTCTAGGGAATGTGCACAGCTCCTGCTGTTTTGGAGGCGGTTTCATGAGTAAGGAGTGTTGAGGAACAATTTGGGGGTGTGCACCACCATTGCAATGCTATCTCTTACATCAAGGATTCCACCTTGTGGAGACCTGTGATGAAAGCGCTTCCACAGCCCCCACCTGCATCTTGGTGACAGACATGCAAGGAGTAGTGCCAAACCCTAAACAGCAAGAAAAATGAGATCTGGCAAGTACACGAACTGATCACATTGGCTGGCATGGAATTGAAGAGTTCCCTCACAGAGAAGGGGGTTGAGGCAGATTGGGCTTCCCCCGAAGAGAACAAGAGGGGGCCCCAGGGGAGACTCACCCTCATGTAGTCACAGGACCCTGTCAATTCCTTCCAATTCGTCTGCGGACTCCCTTGAGCTCTCCTGGGAAATCTCTGCAGTAGAGCATTGCTGTGCTGCTCTTGTTGCCTGCAAACAAAAGCATGTCAAGTGCAGGGCACACAATTTCCTGGAGCCAGTTGGGACAGATATTCCTGTGTCCCAGGCTCCTTCAGTGTTGGGTTTTGAAACAGGTCGTGAAGCCCTGGGCCTTTGCCTCACCTCAGATTATTCCCCCAACTGCAGAGAACCCTGCGGGTTTTCTCATGCAGTCCTTTCCTTTTTCTCCATTGCTTCTCTCCCTGTCGTGGGGAGAATTCTGAAATGTTCCCCACCCCCTTGACTGACTCCCGAGGAGTTGAGTGAGCACCTGAGTGTGGACCCTGGAGGAGAGTGAGCTCCTATCTCGTTGCCTCCACCCCCCTGTCCTGGCCTGGAGGTGGCTGTGCACACCATGTGGAGCTGGGGAGACACGTGAGTCTCCTTGGATTTCAGCCCAAAGATTGGTTACAAGCTCCCAGGTTCCTCACCTTTGTCTTTGCTGCTTCTCTCTCTCTGGCTTCTGCAAGAGCCGTGGGTTTGGCTGCACCTGCAGATTCCCCGGTTTCACATTCTCCTTGCAAATACTGGAGCCCAAGGGCAGGGGGGCTATGGCCCCTTGCCAACGCTTCATGGGGCACCTGGTACTTCTTCTGTTGTGCCCAAAGGCTCCGCAGTCCTTGCACTTCACCTGTGGGTGGAGGAGGAAATGGTCTCTGAGTCAGCGGGAATCACAAGCACTTTTCCACAGTGAATAGAAGGACAGAGTTTGAGAGGTGAGTATTGGTTTTGGAGAGGGGACAGGACATATGGCAGTAGCTGTGAGGACACTGAGCATATTAGGGTGCCTTCCAAAAGCTTCTGCTATGGATAGACAGTGGAGGAAGGATTGGAGCTCTCAAGGTGAGCAGATGAGTCATAAGTGAAGATTGAGGCAAAATCCAAGCTAGACAGGACAGCAAAGAGGAAGTGAGGTTGTTCCTCCGGGTCTGTGAATGGGCCTGTGCCTGGTGATGTGGTCTCAAGGCAAGAAATCGTCTCATGGGAAAGGACAAGGGAGTGCTGGCCACAGAAGTGGCCATGTTCAAACCCTGTCTCTGGATTCCATGCACATCCCTGGTGCCCCACAGACCCAAGCCTCCACGCTTACCCTGGGATCCTCCTCCTCTGGTAGGGGAGCCTTCTTTGCCGCCGGTCCCTTCACTTGCTTCTTGCCCTTCTGGACATTAGAGAGTCTGGAGGGCCCGTGCTGGGTGGAACGGCCCGCCATCTTCCTCACCTCCTTGGTTTGTCACCTCAGTGTTTCTGGGGACTTGATATTCGGATTTCCTGAATCAAAAGCAGAAGAAAACTTTCAGATTGACACAGAGACTAAAGTCCTCATGCACCTTCTTCTCCAAGTGGGGATGAAGGGACCTCATGAGCACTCAGTCAAAACACATTTCTCACAAGGTGATGTCTCCCTCCCAGAGATTTTGTCCTTCTCCCTGACTCCCTCGCCCGACAAAAGCTCGCTGCCCAAGACCAGACACGGGAGGCAGCCTTTGTCAATTTGCATTTCCATCCTTCAAAGAGTGATTTGAGAGACTTTGGTGAAGTCTATCACAATGCACTCTATTTGGACAAAGAAAGGCAAAATTTCCCCAGGTGTACACAATAATCCATGCCCCGGGAATGATGCAATGAATGCCGGGGCACACGTCTTGGAATGTCAAAAGCAAAGTAAGCTTTCCTATCGAAAACTGGAAGTTCCTCTTGGACACGAGAGGAGGCACTTTTCACATTCCAATTCAGATAGGAAAAATGTTTTCTCCTCTACTGGCCTGGAGACCTGCCAGGGTCAGCATGGTCAGAACTGTATTGTTTTATTTGTCATCTTCATGACCCTATTTTAACGACTTTCCAAGAAATCTGAACTGAATATGTTTGAACTAAGTGTGAACTAATCTATTGTCTAGGCTTTAAGGCCCATAGCCAAAGCCAGCGAGTTTCCATTCCTGCTCACTCACTGCCCCATGCACATCAGGGACTGGGGTCTATTCCCTCTGGAATTTGAACTTTGTCTGATAATGAGCATTGAAAAGGATGTATCTCATGGATCTCATACTCAAAATTCCTGTGAAAATTAAAGAATCAATACCCCTGTGCCTCAAGACACATCGCTCCCTCTTTTTCCTACTGTCCTCCCTCTCAGAGGGATCGTCAGAGGGGGCAGTTTGTAATGGAAACCCACCTGAAATCCAGTAGTGATCCTCCGGTCTGATTCTCTACAGCTGGGTTCAAGAACAGCTGCCCTGGATGGGATGCAGCTTCCAAGGTGCCTGCGGAAGGGTCAGAGGGGGAGTTTCCCTTCCGGGCAGGCTTTTATACTGATTCAAGGTCACGTGACCTCGTTAAGGGGATCTCAGTCAATCCATCTCATCTACCCACCTTTGACGTAAGCAGGTCTTGAAGCCATAAACCGTCCTGTGTTGCTTAGCATTTTAAGGCATTTTAAAATGCCAGGCACTCCTGGGCATACTTTGAAGAATATCTGTTTTCTGTAAGGAAAAGAAACCTCTGTGCTAATGCCTCTATCTTTCTCCACTTTGCACTTTTGTTCTTGTGGCGAATTATGTGTATCGTGGTAGTTCTTGGAAGGCATTGAAGTGTAGAATTCTACCGCCCTAAGTACATTCACCTCGTTGTGCAAACATCACCATCGTCCGTCTCCCCAGCTTTTCATATTCTGCAACTGAAAGTCCCTATCTATTAAACACCCACTCTTCATTCTTCCCTCCCTGCAGACCCCTCTTCCACCATTCTCCTTTCGATGTCTATGCATGGGACTGCTCTAGGAATCCACAGAGAAGGCATTGTGCGATCTGCGTCCTGCTGGGACTGGCTTCTTTTGCACTGTGTCTTGTGACTCAAGTAATTGTTCCTGCCAGGTCCCTTTGTTTGAGCCAGGCAGCTCCACTCGGCTCAGTCTCTTAGTCCTGTACTCGGTAGTATGTAGATGACGTGGGACTTTCTTTTTTTGCCTCATCTCCCTTTGGTTGATATTTGTGTGACTTTCACAACTTCCCGCTAGTGGTCAGGCCCAGGAGACGGTTAGGCACAGGTCTGTGTTTTGATGATGGGACGGTTGGGAATGAAAATGCCCTGTGATCTCGTCTGGGTAGTTGCTCATTGATTCAAAGGGACCAGCTTGACCTCCAAAGCGGGTGACTATGTACAACCGCCAGTAACGTGGGTGGAGTGTCTCCGTTGTTCCAGATTATTGGTACCCTGGGGAGTTTCCGCAGTTTGTGGTTTGCAGAGGTTTGCAACCGTATGGACTTTGAAAATTGCATTACATTAATAATTTATGAACTTGGCAAAATGCCCTAGGTCCTGGCTCCGTAGCCACGGCTTGATCCCATCCTCCTGCCCTGGAACCTGGGCAGCAGGGGCCCCTCCCTGATCTCCCACCGCAGCCTTGGGCCTCCTGGTGGCCTCTCCCCACTCCAAGGATCGCGTGCCCCCCGTGATTCTCACACCACTGGCCTGAATTGCCCCTTACCCACCCTCCACGTAATTGGAGTAGCACTTGCCACTCTCACGACTGGCTTCCCAAGGCAGAATAAACTGCGTACTTTCGGAAAAATAAAGGTATCCCTTTCACACCAGGAATTATTCCAATTTGCATAGACTCTTTTTGGTTCTGTTCTTTTAATTCTTAATTTGTCAATTGCCTCCTCAGCATTGCAGAGAAAATCCCTTGGGTTTTAGAGCGGAATCGATGAGAACTTTACGAGAAAGTGTTTTGTGTTGAATTTCCCCAACTAAGATATGTGTTAACTGCTCCTAATTTATACGGCCGTTTATTTCAATTAGGGGTATTTTATATTTTTCCTAAAACTCTACAGAGTTTTTCCTAGATTTCATATTTATAGCTCTTTCTTTGCAGAAGGAAGGTTATTGTCAGTAACTCTTCTCCTCCATTGTAGTATTTTAGTTTATTGCTGTTAGACGTGAATGCTACCAATTTGGGAAGTTGGATTGCCGTAGTTGGAGTGTTGGTTGAAAGCAGCTGTTCGTTTCCAGACTTTTTCTCTGATTTTGCTAGGATGTGCCTCGTGGAGCATCGTATCACCAGCCAATACCAAAAAAGATTCAGGTGTAATTTCCAAGATTACACAGTGCCCTCATTTCTCATGTGTCATGGCCCTGGCAGTGTGTGCAGCACAGTGTGGAGAGGAAGCCAACCCTGGGGGCTCCTTCTCAGTTTCTCTGGCTTTGGAGGCAGGAAGTTGACCTGAAAGCCTCCTGTTGGGTAGACCAATGTGGAATGTTTCAGTCGACTGTAATTCTTGAAGAGAATCTGCACATTATTTGCCCTCCTCAGAGGCTGAGCATGATCTCCAATACTATAATGATTGGGAGTAGCATCATCGTTGGGTCGATGAAACCCATTGTTATCATTACTATTCACTGTTATTTTTATTATTTTACCTGTTGTCTTTATGGCTTATAGATCTGGTTATCTTTAGTCGACAATGACTAGCGTTTCTCTGTTTCTCAAGTGGTTCCGATTGACTGAAGATATGCATGCAGGTTCCCAAAGAGACCGCTATAGAGAGTGCAGCTCCCAGACTCTCCCTCTATGGCAAAGAACCTGTCTGTCTGAGGACGTTCCTGAAAAATTTGTTGTTCATCTGGCGGGCGGAGGCCATTGCGTGCCAGAAGCAGAGAATCAGGACGGGTGTCCTTGGCTGCCTGAGTCTCTGGACAAATCTCGAACTACGTCCGAGGCCCAGCAGTGGCTTGCAGCTGCCAGAAAGACCAGTGTGGGCGTCCTTAGCGAGCCAGCGCCACCATCAATTTTTCACTTGAGCTCAGGGACCCCAGAATGCCTCTCGATGACGTTGAAGGCTAGTGAATGTTGGGCAGGAGCCCCCAGAATTTTTTCCATGATGCACTGGGGGCACCGGAACTGCTCCTGCCAGCCTGGAAAGGCTGCAGAGGAAACCGTCGTCCTCGTGCAGAATTTTCTATTTCCCTTCAAGTGCCCAGGAACTGCCATTGGCCAAAATGATGGTGCGAGGATGGCTTCCTAACTGTGCCTGAGCTGTTGAAAGTCTTCCAGGTCCCAATAGCGGTCTGCCACCAATTCGCCTGTCTCCCCTCAATGTCCTTGCTCCCTCTTCTCGCTTTTCCACGTCTTCCTTCCTGGCGTGGGCTTTAGAGTACTAACTACCAAGGTAGAGCAGAGTTAAATTTTCTAATGAATTGAGGTTCCCAGCTCAATTCCTTGTACCCAGGGAGCCCTAAGGAACATGTGACTGCACACTAGATGCTCAAGCAAGGTCGTCTGAATGTAGTATGGCGTGCTGTTTCCTGAAGGTGGTCCTGCTGAGACCCTATCGCCTCCTGTATACTTCTCTCAATGTCCTGAGAATACGCGAGTACTGTAGGCTTTCTGCGAGACCATGGGTGATCTTCAGGGAAACCCACTGTGTTTGTAGCGAGATGATGGTTGGCTGTCAGGGCTTGTGTGTCCTGTGCTTTCTTTCCCAGGCTGAGTGCTAGTGGAAGTGGGTCTTGAAAGAGCAGCATCAGCGTCCCCAGGGAACTTGTGAGAAATAGAAACAGATGGATCCTTCCTAGACATCCAAACTCCTAATTCCCTGGTGTTGAGTCCTGTACATTGAAGAAATTTCTGTGTGCACGAGACTGTGAAAAGGAGTATTAGCTAAAGTGTTCTCCACTCTGGGCTGCCATTTGAAATCCCCTACGTCGATCTAGGGAATGCAGTCATCTCAGCACTGGCGTGTGGTTGTTCAGTGGTGGGCCTGCGTGAATGGGGTTGTCAGAATCTCTAAGAGAGTTATGGGGCAGGACGGAGGCCGTGAGACCAGACCAGGGCCTATGCCGAAAGGAGGGAAGTCTGTCCCGGGTCCCAAGGAGACTGGAGCACTTCAGTAGCTATGGCAGGCTGGGGTATTGCCGAAATGTGCCATCTTGACTTTTCCCTTCTTTTTGGTGACCTTGTGCGTTCACCCAGGGGCTGCCCTCCTTGGAAGGCACAGAAGGCTGCAGACTGAAAGAAGCACTCGCCAACGGATGTCCTCCAAGGAGGTAGGAGCAGTCATTTGTTCTTCCTATGGAAATGTTCCTTACCGAGTCATGGGAATTTTCTGGATCCTACTCAGAGCTTTTCCCGAAGGAGAAAATGGAGATCACAGGTGACTCAGGTGAAATCTTTGCTCACCACCTCCAGTGGATCTCAAACTTTGCTGCCCACTGTTATCACGTCGGGAGATTTCCAAAGCTCCCAGTGCCCAGGCCGCAATAAACACACCCTCACTTTGCATCTCTTGCAGTAGGCTTCAGGCACAGGTATTTGCTAACCACCCCGCCCTGAGTCCCATGTGGGCCACCGTGCGAATAAGTCTGCAGGCACGCTTGTCTCACTGAAATCTGCCTAAGATTCCCTGGGGCTCACTGTCAAAATGCATGTAATGATGCCGTGGGGCTGAGTGTGCCTGAGAATCTGTGTTTCTAAAAAGCCCTAGGTCCTGCCAAACAGTGCTTCACCCAGTCACTTTAACTTGGATGAGTCAAAGAAATTTTTAAAATGGTCTGCATGCCTAGAAATCAAAAGTGCGTACCACAGGTCACCTTTGGGAGAATTTTATTAATAACAAAAGAACATTGTAAAACACAACTTTCTAATGACGTTTAATAACCCAAAGGAACAAAGCCATGAGAATATCCCGCATCAGGATTTCCACAGAAATAACCCCACAGAGTCAAAATATCTCATCCCAGGTCAGGGAAGTCTTTACAATTTGCCACGGACTCTTTTGAGCCCTTTACCCATTTTCCCCAAATTCTGAAATCGGAGGAGAGATACAGATCCATTTCCTATTATCTTTTAGTTGAGACCTTACCCCTGCAATCGAACTCACTAGTATCCAATGGATTTCAGTGTCAAACAACTTCCTATTCCAGTTTGATTACCGCCCTTTGAGTCGTCACTTCGGCTTCCATCATGAAAGAGGGCAGTGTTTGCCTGTGTGTTTCCACAAGCATCGCCTGGGCTTCCACCATGTGTAGCCAGAGCAGAGATGGGGAATGGCTGATTCGCGAGAAAAACCTTGCTCCTTGTGACTTCTCCTCCTCACTGGACAGTCAGTTCCAGGTGTCCTGGGGTGGGAGGACGTGTCTTCCTTGGCAGGAAGTGTCTCCCTCCGAGTCACTCTCTTCCGAGGAAGAGGAAACCTGGAGGTCATTCTCCAGGACACTCAGTGGGACTTGGGCACAGTGTCCCTCAGACGTCTCTTGTGTGAGAGGGCTCTGCCCGGGAGGGCTTGGCTTCTCAGCTGGAAGGCAGGAGGGAGCAGTCAGGAGTCTGGAGCTCCACCAGCCATTGTCTAATCTCCTGAAGAGCATTCTGAGGGGCTGGCCTGGGTCACGGTTCAGTGCTGGGCGATGGGCCACAGTGCAGGGCTGAGCGGTATTCAGGTGAGGTCTGTGGTGTGGAGGCGGGAGGTCAATGCTTTTCCCCTGGGCATGCATCTTTCTGGTCACCTGGCATCCCGCAGTGGGTCTCCGTCCAGTTGTCTGTGGTGGAGGCTGGGGAGTCTGGAAAACCCCCAGATGTGGTCTCTGAGTGCTCTTCTTAGGTGCTTGGAAGGGAGTGAGTCTCGGTTTCTTTGGGAGCGTCTGGAAAGCCTGCACTGGCACCTGGGAAGGTCTCTTGCCTGGCGCCTTGATGCTCATTTTGGCATCCCGGTCCACAGTAGGTCCAGCAGCCTGTGGGCTGGGATAGGAGTTGACATCCAGATACATGGCTTGTGCCTGGGGCTGGTGAGCGTGGCCCAGGCCATGTGTCTTAGAGGGAGCCTGGGGATCTTCCAGGGAGGAAAAATGGGGCTTCTTGTCCCTCAGCTGGACAATGAGGGTAGGATCCGGGGCAAAGTGCTTGAATGCTGCGTGAGGCGTGTCAGGGACAGGCACTTCCTGACCATTCTGAATTCCACGAGGTGAGAAGAGGCTCAGTTCAGGTCTTTGGATGGCAGACACTGCGGGTCCGCTGGACCTCACGTCAGGTGTCTTCGAAGGTGGCCTACATGTGAGACTGAGGCCCAGGGCAGATTTCCTCTCGCCTCTGTAGAGGGGTCTTGGCCTGTTTGCATGCTGGAAGACAAGACAAAGACACACAAAGACTACATATTAGAACGTCCTCACCAAGGGAGAGAAATTACAACTAACCCAATAAAATAGGTGAAAACCAGAACTTGTAACATGAAATTGAATATTATGAGATATAAAGGTATTGAGTTTAAAAATGATGAGGGACTCAACCTCAGTGGTGGCCAGGATAAAACAAACTGCACCGTCACCTTGCTACGTGTTTGCGGCAGGTAGGAGAATCGAAAGGTTCTTCCCAGTGTCTCTCTTGAAGGAAGTGTACATGAGCACTCTCCAAAATTTTTCTAGGGAATGTGCACAGCTCCTGCTGTTTTGGAGGCGGTTTCATGAGTAAGGAGTGTTGAGGAAGAATTTGGGGGTGTGCACCACCATTGCAATGCTATCTCTTACATCAAGAATTCCACCTTATGGAGACCTGTGATGAAAGCGCTTCCACAGCCCCCACCTGCATCTTGGTGACAGACATGCAAGGAGTAGTGCCAAACCCTAAACAGCAAGAAAAATGAGATCTGGCAAGTACACGAACTGATCACATTGGCTGGCATGGAATTGAAGAGTTCCCTCACAGAGAAGGGGGTTGAGGCAGATTGGGCTTCCCCCGAAGAGAACAAGAGGGGGCCCCAGGGGAGACTCACCCTCATGTAGTCACAGGACCCTGTCAATTCCTTCCAATTCGTCTGCGGACTCCCTTGAGCTCTCCTGGGAAATCTCTGCAGTAGAGCATTGCTGTGCTGCTCTTGTTGCCTGCAAACAAAAGCATGTCAAGTGCAGGGCACACAATTTCCTGGAGCCAGTTGGGACAGATATTCCTGTGTCCCAGGCTCCTTCAGTGTTGGGTTTTGAGACAGGTCGTGAAGCCCTGGGCCTTTGCCTCACCTCAGATTATTCCCCCAACTGCAGAGAACCCCGCGGGTTTTCTCATGCAGTCCTTTCCTTTTTCTCCATTGCTTCTCTCCCTGTCGTGGGGAGAATTCTGAAATGTTCCCCACCCCCTTGACTGACTCCCGAGGAGTTGAGTGAGCACCTGAGTGTGGACCCTGGAGGAGAGTGAGCTCCTATCTCGTTGTCTCCACCCCCCTGTCCTGGCCTGGAGGTGGCTGTGCACACCATGTGGAGCTGGGGAGACACGTGAGTCTCCTTGGATTTCAGCCCAAAGATTGGTTACAAGCTCCCAGGTTCCTCACCTTTGTCTTTGCTGCTTCTCTCTCTCTGGCTTCTGCAAGAGCCGTGGGTTTGGCTGCACCTGCAGATTCCCCGGTTTCACATTCTCCTTGCAAATACTGGAGCCCAAGGGCAGGGGGGCTATGGCCCCTTGCCAACGCTTCATGGGGCACCTGGTACTTCTTCTGTTGTGCCCAAAGGCTCCGCAGTCCTTGCACTTCACCTGTGGGTGGAGGAGGAAATGGTCTCCGAGTCAGCGGGAATCACAAGCACTTTTCCACAGTGAATAGAAGGACAGAGTTTGAGAGGTGAATATTGGTTTTGGAGAGGGGACAGGACATATGGCAGTAGCTGTGAGGACACTGAGCATATTAGGGTGCCTTCCAAAAGCTTCTGCTATGGATAGACAGTGGAGGAAGGATTGGAGCTCTCAAGGTGAGCAGATGAGTCATAAGTGAAGATTGAGGCAAAATCCAAGCTAGACAGGACAGCAAAGAGGAAGTGAGGTTGTTCCTCCGGGTCTGTGAATGGGCCTGTGCCTGGTGATGTGGTCTCAAGGCAAGAAATCGTCTCATGGGAAAGGACAAGGGAGTGCTGGCCACAGAAGTGGCCATGTTCAAACCCTGTCTCTGGATTCCATGCACATCCCTGGTGCCCCACAGACCCAAGCCTCCACGCTTATCCTGCGATCCTCCTCCTCTGGTAGGGGAGCCTTCTTTGCCGCCGGTCCCTTCACTTGCTTCTTGCCGTTCTGGACATTAGAGAGTCTGGAGGGCCCGTGCTGGGTGGAACGGCCCGCCATCTTCCTCACCTCCTTGGTTTGTCACCTCAGTGTTTCTGGGGACTTGATATTCGGATTTCCTGAATCAAAAGCAGAAGAAAACTTTCAGATTAACACAGAGACTAAAGTCCTCATGCACCTTCTTCTCCAAGTGGGGATGAAGGGACCTCATGAGCACTCAGTCAAAACACATTTCTCACAAGGTGATGTCTCCCTCCCAGAGATTTTGTCCTTCTCCCTGACTCCCTCGCCTGACAAAAGCTCACTGCCCAAGACCAGACACGGGAGGCAGCCTTTGTCAATTTGCATTTCCATCCTTCAAAGAGTGATTTGAGAGACTTTGGTGAAGTCTATCACAATGCACTCTATTTGGACAAAGAAAGGCAAAATTTCCCCAGGTGTACACAATAATCCATGCCCCGGGAATGATGCAATGAATGCCGGGGCACACGTCTTGGAATGTCAAAAGCAAAGTAAGCTTTCCTATCGAAAACTGGAAGTTCCTCTTGGACACGAGAGGAGGCACTTTTCACATTCCAATTCAGATAGGGAAAATGTTTTCTCCTCTACTGGCCTGGAGACCTGCCAGGGTCAGCATGGTCAGAACTGTATTGTTTTATTTGTCATCTTCATGACCCTATTTTAACGACTTTCCAAGAAATCTGAACTGAATATGTTTGAACTAAGTGTGAACTAATCTATTGTCTAGGCTTTAAGGCCCATAGCCAAAGCCAGCGAGTTTCCATTCCTGCTCACTCACTGCCCCATGCACATCAGGGACTGGGGTCTATTTCCTCTGGAATTTGAACTTTGTCTGATAATGAGCATTGAAAAGGATGTATCTCATGGATCTCTTTCTCAAAATTCCTGTGAAAATTAAAGAATCAATACCCCTGTGCCTCAAGACACATCGCTCCCTCTTTTTCCTACTGTCCTCCCTCTCAGAGGGATCGTCAGAGGGGGCAGTTTGTAATGGAAACCCACCTGAAATCCAGTAGTGATCCTCCGGTCTGATTCTCTACAGCTGGGTTCAAGAACAGCTGCCCTGGATGGGATGCAGCTTCCAAGGTGCCTGTGGAAGGGTCAGAGGGGGAGTTTCCCTTCCGGGCAGGCTTTTATACTGATTCAAGGTCACGTGACCTCGTTAAGGGGAGCTCAGTCAATCCATCTAATCTACCCACCTTTGACGTAAGCAGGTCTTGAAGCCATAAACCGTCCTGTGTCGCTTAGCATTTTCAGGCATTTTAAAATGCCAGGCACTCCTGGGCATACTTTGAAGAATATCTGTTTTCTGTAAGGAAAAGAAACCTCTGTGCTAATGCCTCTATCTTTCTCCACTTTGCACTTTTGTTCTTGTGGCGAATTATGTGTAACGTGGTAGTTCTTCTTGGAAGGCATTGAAGTGTAGACTTCTACCGCCCTCAGTACATTCACCTCGTTGTGCAAACATCATCATCGTCCGTCTCCCCAGCTTTTCATATTCTGCAACTGAAAGTCCCTATCTATTAAACACCCACTCTTCATTCTTCCCTCCCTGCAGACCCCTCTTCCACCATTCTCCTTTCGATGTCTATGCATGGGACTGCTCTAGGAATCCACAGAGAAGGCATTGTGCGATCTGCGTCCTGCTGGGACTGGCTTCTTTTGCACTGTGTCTTGTGACTCAAGTAATTGTTCCTGCCAGGTCCCTTTGGTTGAGCCAGGCAGCTCCACTCGGCTCAGTCTCTTAGTCCTGTACTCGGTAGTATGTAGATGACGTGGGACTTTCTTTTTCTAGCCTCATCTCCCTTTGGTTGATATTTGTGTGACTTTCACAACTTCCCGCTAGTGGTCAGGCCCAGGAGACGGTTAGGCACAGGTCTGTGTTTTGATGATGGGACGGTTGGGAATGAAAATGCCCTGTGATCTCGTCTGGGGAGTTGCTCATTGATTCAAAGGGACCAGCTTGACCTCCAAAGCGGGTGACTATGTACAACCGCCAGTAACGTGGGTGGAGTGTCTCCGTTGTTCCAGATTATTGGTACCCTGGGGCGTTTCCGCAGTTTGTGGTTTGCAGAGGTTTGCAACCATATGGACTTTGAAAATTGCATTACATTAATAATTTATGAACTTGGCAAAATGCCCTAGGTCCTGGCTCCGTAGCCACGGCTTGATCCCATCCTCCTGCCCTGGAACCTGGGCAGCAGGGGCCCCTCCCTGATCTCCCACCACAGCCTTGGGCCTCCTGGTGGCCTCTCCCCGCTCCAAGGATCGCGTGCCCCCCGTGATTCTCACACCACTGGCCTGAATTGCCCCTTACCCACCCTCCACGTAATTGGAGTAGCACTTGCCACTCTCACGACTGGCTTCCCAAGGCAGAATAAACTGCGTACTTTCGGAAAAATAAAGGTATCCCTTTCACACCAGGAATTATTCCAATTTGCATAGACTCTTTTTGGTTCTGTTCTTTTAATTCTTAATTTGTCAATTGCCTCCTCAGCATTGTAGAGAAAATCCCTTGGGATTTAGAGCGGAATCGATGAGAACTTATACGAGAAAGTGTTTTGTGTTGAATTTCCCCAACTAAGATATGTGTTAACTGCTCCTAATTTATACGGCCGTTTATTTCAATTAGGGGTATTTTATATTTTTCCTAAAACTCTACAGAGTTTTTCCTAGATTTCATATTTATAGCTCTTTCTTTGCAGAAGGAAGGATATTGTCAGTAACTCTTCTCCTCCATTGTAGTATTTTAGTTTATTGCTGTTAGACGTGAATGCTACCAATTTGGGAAGTTGGATTGCCGTAGTTGGAGTGTTGGTTGAAAGCAGCTGTTCGTTTCCAGACTTTTTCTCTGATTTTCCTAGGATGTGCCTCGTGGAGCATCGTATCACCAGCCAATACCAAAAAAGATTCAGGTGTAATTTCCAAGATTACACAGTGCCCTCATTTCTCATGTGTCATGGCCCTGGCAGTGTGTGCAGCACAGTGTGGAGAGGAAGCCAACCCTGGGGGCTCCTTCTCAGTTTCTCTGGCTTTGGAGGCAGGAAGTTGACCTGAAAGCCTCCTGTTGGGTAGACCAATGTGGAATGTTTCAGTCGACTGTAATTCTTGAAGAGAATCTGCACATTATTTGCCCTCCTCAGAGGCTGAGCATGATCTCCAATACTATAATGATGGGGAGTAGCATCATCGTTGGGTCGATGAAACCCATTGTTATCATTACTATTCACTGTTATTTTTATTATTTTACCTGTTGTCTTTATGGCTTATAGATCTGGTTATCTTTAGTCGACAATGACTAGCGTTTCTCTGTTTCTCAAATGGTTCCGATTGACTGAAGATATGCATGCAGGTTCCCAAAGAGACCGCTATAGAGAGTGCAGCTCCCAGACTCTCCCTCTATGGCAAAGAACCTGTCTGTCTGAGGACGTTCCTGAAAAATTTGTTGTTCATCTGGCGGGCGGAGGCCATTGCGTGCCAGAAGCAGAGAATCAGGACGGGTGTCCTTGGCTGCCTGAGTCTCTGGACAAATCTCGAACTACGTCCGAGGCCCAGCAGTGGCTTGCAGCTGCCAGAAAGACCAGTGTGGGCGTCCTTAGCGAGCCAGCGCCACCATCAATTTATCACTTGAGCTCAGGGACCCCAGAATGCCTCTCGATGACGTTGAAGGCTAGTGAATGTTGGGCAGGAGCCCCCAGAATTTTTTCCATGATGCACTGGGGGCACCGGAACTGCTCCTGCCAGCCTGGAAAGGCTGCAGAGGAAACCGTCGTCCTCGTGCAGAATTTTCTATTTCCCTTCAAGTGCCCAGGAACTGCCATTGGCCAAAATGATGGTGCGAGGATGGCTTCCTAACTGTGCCTGAGCTGTTGAAAGTCTTCCAGGTCCCAATAGCGGTCTGCCACCAATTCGCCTGTCTCCCCTCAATGTCCTTGCTCCCTCTTCTCGCTTTTCCACGTCTTCCTTCCTGGCGTGGCCTTTAGAGTACTAACTACCAAGGTAGAGCAGAGTTAAATTTTCTAATGAATTGAGGTTCCCAGCTCAATTCCTTGTACCCAGGGAGCCCTAAGGAACATGTGACTGCACACTAGATGCTCAAGCAAGGTCGTCTGAATGTAGTATGGCGTGCTGTTTCCTGAAGGTGGTCCTGCTGAGACCCTATCGCCTCCTGTATACTTCTCTCAATGTCCTGAGAATACGCGAGTACTGTAGGCTTTCTGCGAGACCATGGGTGATCTTCAGGGAAACCCACTGTGTTTGTAGCGAGATGATGGTTGGCTGTCAGGGCTTGTGTGTCCTGTGCTTTCTTTCCCAGGCTGAGTGCTAGTGGAAGTGGGTCTTGAAAGAGCAGCATCAGCGTCCCCAGGGAACTTGTGAGAAATAGAAACAGATGGATCCTTCCTAGACATCCAAACTCCTAATTCCCTGGTGTTGAGTCTTGTACATTGAAGAAATTTCTGTGTGCACGAGACTGTGAAAAGGAGTATTAGCTAAAGTGTTCTCCACTCTGGGCTGCCATTTGAAATCCCCTAGGTCGATCTAGGGAATGCAGTCATCTCAGCACTGGCGTGTGGTTGTTCAGTGGTGGGCCTGCGTGAATGGGGTTGTCAGAATCTCTAAGAGAGTTATGGGGCAGGACGGAGGACGTGAGACCAGACCAGGGCCTATGCCGAAAGGAGGGAAGTCTGTCCCGGGTCCCAAGGAGACTGGAGCACTTCAGTAGCTATGGCAGGCTGGGGTATTGCCGAAATGTGCCATCTTGACTTTTCCCTTCTTTTTGGTGACCTTGTGCGTTCACCCAGGGGCTGCCCTCCTTGGAAGGCACAGAAGGCTGCAGACTGAAAGAAGCACTCGCCAACGGATGTCCTACAAGGAGGTAGGAGCAGTCATTTGTTCTTCCTATGGAAATGTTCCTTACCGAGGCATGGGAGTTTTCTGGATCCTACTCAGAGCTTTTCCCGAATGAGAAAATGGAGATCACAGGTGACTCAGGTGAAATCTTTGCTCACCACCTCCAGTGGATCTCAAACTTTGCTGCCCACTGTTATCACGTCGGGAGATTTCCAAAGCTCCCAGTGCCCAGGCCGCAATAAACACACCCTCAATTTGCATCTCTTGCAGTAGGCTTCAGGCACAGGTATTTGCTAACCACCCCGCCCTGAGTCCCATGTGGGCCACCGTGCGAATAAGTCTGCAGGCACGCTTGTCTCACTGAAATCCGCCTAAGATTCCCTGGGGCTCACTGTCAAAATGCATGTAATGATGCCGTGGGGCTGAGTGTGCCTGAGAATCTGTGTTTCTAAAAAGCCCTAGGTCCTGCCAAACAGTGCTTCACCCAGTCACTTTAACTTGGATGAGTCAAAGAAATTTTTAAAATGGTCTGCATGCCTAGAAATCAAAAGTGCGTACCACTGGTCACCTTTGGGAGAATTTTATTAATAACAAAAGAACATTTTAAAACACAACTTTCTAATGACGTTTAATAACCCAAAGGAACAAAGCCATGAGAATATCCCGCATCAGGATTTCCACAGAAATAACCCCACAGAGTCAAAATATCTCATCCCAGGTCAGGGAAGTCTTTACAATTTGCCACGGACTCTTTTGAGCCCTTTACCCATTTTCCCCAAATTCTGAAATCGGAGGAGAGATACAGATCCATTTCCTATTATCTTTTAGTTGAGACCTTACCCCTGCAATCGAACTCACTAGTATCCAATGGATTTCAGTGTCAAACAACTTCCTATTCCAGTTTGATTACCGCCCTTTGAATCGTCACTTCTGCTTCCATCATGAAAGAGGGCAGTGTTTGCCTGTGTGTTTCCACAAGCATCGCCTGGGCTTCCACCATGTGTAGCCAGAGCAGAGATGGGGAATGGCTGATTCGCGAGAAAAACCTTGCTCCTTGTGACTTCTCCTCCTCACTGGACAGTCAGTTCCAGGTGTCCTGGGGTGGGAGGACGTGTCTTCCTTGGCAGGAGGTGTCTCCCTCCGAGTCACTCTCTTCCGAGGAAGAGGAAACCTGGAGGTCATTGTCCAGGACACTCAGTGGGACTTGGGCACAGTGTCCCTCAGACGTCTCTTGTGTGAGAGGGCTCTGCCCGGGAGGGCTTGGCTTCTCAGCTGGAAGGCAGGAGGGAGCAGTCAGGAGTCTGGAGCTCCACCAGCCATTGTCTAATCTCCTGAAGAGCATTCTGAGGGGCTGGCCTGGGTCACGGTTCAGTGCTGGGCGATGGGCCACAGTGCAGGGCTGAGCGGTATTCAGGTGAGGTCTGTGGTGTGGAGGCGGGAGGTCAATGCTTTTCCCCTGGGCATGCATCTTTCTGGTCACCTGGCATCCCGCAGTGGGTCTCCGTCCAGTTGTCCGTGGTGGAGGCTGGGGAGTCTGGAAAACCCCCAGATGTGGTCTCTGAGTGCTCTTCTTAGGTGCTTGGAAGGGAGTGAGTCTCGGTTTCTTTGGGAGCGTCTGGAAAGCCTGCACTGGCACCTGGGCAGGTCTCTTGCCTGGTGCCTTGATGCTGATTTTGGCATCCCGGTCCACAGTAGGTCCAGCAGCCTGTGGGCTGGGATAGGAGTTGACATCCAGATACATGGCTTGTGCCTGGGGCTGGTGAGCGTGGCCCAGGCCATGTGTCTTAGAGGGAGCCTGGGGATCTTCCAGGGAGGAAAAATGGGGCTTCTTGTCCCTCAGCTGGACAATGAGGGTAGGATCCGGGGCAAAGTGCTTGAATGCTGCGTGAGGCGTGTCAGGGACAGGCACTTCCGGACCATTCTGAATTCCACGAGGTGAGAAGAGGCTCAGTTCAGGTCTTTGGATGGCAGACACTGCGGGTCCGCTGGACCTCACGTCAGGTGTCTTCGAAGGTGGCCTACATGTGAGACTGAGGCCCAGGGCAGATTTCCTCTCGCCTCTGTAGAGGGGTCTTGGCCTGTTTGCATGCTGGAAGACAAGACAAAGACACACAAAGACTACATATTAGAACGTCCTCACCAATGGAGAGTAATTACAACTAACCCAATAAAATAGGTGAAAACCAGAACTTGTACCATGAAATTGAATATTATGAGATATAAAGGTGTTGAGTTTAAAAATGATGAGGGACTCAACCTCAGTGGTGGCCAGGATAAAACAAACTGCACCGTCACCTTGCTACGTGTTTGCGGCAGGTAGGAGAATCGAAAGGTTCTTCCCAGTGTCTCTCTTGAAGGAAGTGTACATGAGCACTCTCCAAAATTTTTCTAGGGAATGTGCACAGCTCCTGCTGTTTTGGAGGCGGTTTCATGCGTAAGGAGTGTTGAGGAACAATTTGGGGGTGTGCACCACCATTGCAATGCTATCTCTTACATCAAGGATTCCACCTTGTGGAGACCTGTGATGAAAGCGCTTCCACAGCCCCCACCTGCATCTTGGTGACAGACATGCAAGGAGTAGTGCCAAACCCTAAACAGCAAGAAAAATGAGATCTGGCAAGTACACGAACTGATCACATTGGCTGGCATGGAATTGAAGAGTTCCCTCACAGAGAAGGGGGTTGAGGCAGATTGGGCTTCCCCCGAAGAGAACAAGAGGGGGCCCCAGGGGAGACTCACCCTCATGTAGTCACAGGACCCTGTCAATTCCTTCCAATTCGTCTGCGGACTCCCTTGAGCTCTCCTGGGAAATCTCTGCAGTAGAGCATTGCTGTGCTGCTCTTGTTGCCTGCAAACAAAAGCATGTCAAGTGCAGGGCACACAATTTCCTGGAGCCAGTTGGGACAGATATTCCTGTGTCCCAGGCTCCTTCAGTGTTGGGTTTTGAGACAGGTCGTGAAACCCTGGGCCTTTGCCTCACCTCAGATTATTCCCCCAACTGCAGAGAACCCTGCGGGTTTTCTCATGCAGTCCTTTCCTTTTTCTCCATTGCTTCTCTCCCTGTCGTGGGGAGAATTCTGAAATGTTCCCCACCCCCTTGACTGACTCCCGAGGAGTTGAGTGAGCACCTGAGTGTGGACCCTGGAGGAGAGTGAGCTCCTATCTCGTTGTCTCCACCCCCCTGTCCTGGCCTGGAGGTGGCTGTGCACACCATGTGGAGCTGGGGAGACACGTGAGTCTCCTTGGATTTCAGCCCAAAGATTGGTTACAAGCTCCCAGGTTCCTCACCTTTGTCTTTGCTGCTTCTCTCTCTCTGGCTTCTGCAAGAGCCGTGGGTTTGGCTGCACCTGCAGATTCCCCGGTTTCACATTCTCCTTGCAAATACTGGAGCCCAAGGGCAGGGGGGCTATGGCCCCTTGCCAACGCTTCATGGGGCACCTGGTACTTCTTCTGTTGTGCCCAAAGGCTCCGCAGTCCTTGCACTTCACCTGTGGGTGGAGGAGGAAATGGTCTCTGAGTCAGCGGGAATCACAAGCACTTTTCCACAGCGAATAGAAGGACAGAGTTTGAGAGGTGAATATTGGTTTTGGAGAGGGGACAGGACATATGGCAGTAGCTGTGAGGACACTGAGCATATTAGGGTGCCTTCCAAAAGCTTCTGCTATGGATAGACAGTGGAGGAAGGATTGGAGCTCTCAAGGTGAGCAGATGAGTCATAAGTGAAGATTGAGGCAAAATCCAAGCTAGACAGGACAGCAAAGAGGAAGTGAGGTTGTTCCTCCGGGTCTGTGAATGGGCCTGTGCCTGGTGATGTGGTCTCAAGGCAAGAAATCGTCTCATGGGAAAGGACAAGGGAGTGCTGGCCACAGAAGTGGCCATGTTCAAACCCTGTCTCTGGATTCCATGCACATCCCTGCTGCCCCACAGACCCAAGCCTCCACGCTTACCCTGGGATCCTCCTCCTCTGGTAGGGGAGCCTTCTTTGCCGCCGGTCCCTTCACTTGCTTCTTGCCGTTCTGGACATTAGAGAGTCTGGAGGGCCCGTGCTGGGTGGAACGGCCCGCCATCTTCCTCACCTCCTTGGTTTGTCACCTCAGTGTTTCTGGGGACTTGATATTCGGATTTCCTGAATCACAAGCAGAAGAAAACTTTCAGATTGACACAGAGACTAAAGTCCTCATGCACCTTCTTCTCCAAGTGGGGATGAAGGGACCTCATGAGCACTCAGTCAAAACACATTTCTCACAAGGTGATGTCTCCCTCCCAGAGATTTTGTCCTTCTCCCTGACTCCCTCGCCCGACAAAAGCTCGCTGCCCAAGACCAGACACGGGAGGCAGCCTTTGTCAATTTGCATTTCCATCCTTCAAAGAGTGATTTGAGAGACTTTGGTGAAGTCTATCACAATGCACTCTATTTGGACAAAGAAAGGCAAAATTTCCCCAGGTGTACACAATAATCCATGCCCCGGGAATGATGCAATGAATGCCGGGGCACACGTCTTGGAATGTCAAAAGCAAAGTAAGCTTTCCTATCGAAAACTGGAAGTTCCTCTTGGACACGAGAGGAGGCACTTTTCACATTCCAATTCAGATAGGAAAAATGTTTTCTCCTCTACTGGCCTGGAGACCTGCCAGGGTCAGCATGGTCAGAACTGTATTGTTTTATTTGTCATCTTCATGACCCTATTTTAACGACTTTCCAAGAAATCTGAACTGAATATGTTTGAACTAAGTGTGAACTAATCTATTGTCTAGGCTTTAAGGCCCATAGCCAAAGGCAGCGAGTTTCCATTCCTGCTCACTCACTGCCCCATGCACATCAGGGACTGGGGTCTATTTCCTCTGGAATTTGAACTTTGTCTGATAATGAGCATTGAAAAGGATGTATCTCATGGATCTCTTTCTCAAAATTCCTGTGAAAATTAAAGAATCAATACCCCTGTGCCTCAAGACACATCGCTCCCTCATTTTCCTAATGTCCTCCCTCTCAGAGGGATCGTCAGAGGGGGCAGTTTGTAATGGAAACCCACCTGAAATCCAGTAGTGATCCTCCGGTCTGATTCTCTACAGCTGGGTTCAAGAACAGCTGCCCTGGATGGGATGCAGCTTCCAAGGTGCCTGCGGAAGGGTCAGAGGGGGAGTTTCCCTTCCGGGCAGGCTTTTATACTGATTCAAGGTCACGTGACCTCGTTAAGGGGATCTCAGTCAATCCATCTCATCTACCCACCTTTGACGTAAGCAGGTCTTGAAGCCATAAACCATCCTGTGTCGCTTAGCATTTTCAGGCATTTTAAAATGCCAGGCACACCTGGGCATACTTTGAAGAATATCTGTTTTCTGTAAGGAAAAGAAACCTCTGTGCTAATGCCTCTATCTTTCTCCACTTTGCACTTTTGTTCTTGTGGCGAATTATGTGTAACGTGGAAGTTCTTCTTGGAAGGCATTGAAGTGTAGACTTCTACCGCCCTCAGTACATTCACCTCGTTGTGCAAACATCACCATCGTCCGTCTCGCCAGCTTTTCATATTCTGCAACTGAAAGTCCCTATCTATTAAACACCCACTCTTCATTCTTCCCTCCCTGCAGACCCCTCTTCCACCATTCTCCTTTCGATGTCTATGCATGGGACTGCTCTAGGAATCCACAGAGAAGGCATTGTGCGATCTGCGTCCTGCTGGGACTGGCTTCTTTTGCACTGTGTCTTGTGACTCAAGTAATTGTTCCTGCCAGGTCCCTTTGGTTGAGCCAGGCAGCTCCACTCGGCTCAGTCTCTTAGTCCTGTACTCGGTAGTATGTAGATGACGTGGGACTTTCTTTTTCTAGCCTCATCTCCCTTTGGTTGATATTTGTGTGACTTTCACAACTTCCCGCTAGTGGTCAGGCCCAGGAGACGGTTAGGCACAGGTCTGTGTTTTGATGATGGGACGGTTGGGAATGAAAATGCCCTGTGATCTCGTCTGGGTAGTTGCTCATTGATTCAAAGGGACCAGCTTGACCTCCAAAGCGGGTGACTATGTACAACCGCCAGTAACGTGGGTGGAGTGTCTCCGTTGTTCCAGATTATTGGTACCCTGGGGAGTTTCCGCAGTTTGTGGTTTGCAGAGGTTTGCAACCGTATGGACTTTGAAAATTGCATTACATTAATAATTTATGAACTTGGCCAAATGCCCTAGGTCCTGGCTCCGTAGCCACGGCTTGATCCCATCCTCCTGCCCTGGAACCTGGGCAGCAGGGGCCCCTCCCTGATCTCCCACCGCAGCCTTGGGCCTCCTGGTGGCCTCTCCCCGCTCCAAGGATCGCGTGTCCCCCGTGATTCTCACACCACTGGCCTGAATTGCCCCTTACCCACCCTCCACGTAATTGGAGTAGCACTTGCCACTCTCACGACTGGCTTCCCAAGGCAGAATAAACTGCGTACTTTCGGAAAAATAAAGGTATCCCTTTCACACCAGGAATTATTCCAATTTGCATAGACTCTTTTTGGTTCTGTTCTTTTAATTCTTAATTTGTCAATTGCCTCCTCAGCATTGCAGAGAAAATCCCTTGGGATTTAGAGCGGAATCGATGAGAACTTATACGAGAAAGTGTTTTGTGTTGAATTTCCCCCACTAAGATATGTGTTAACTGCTCCTAATTTATACGGCCGTTTATTTCAATTAGGGGTATTTTATATTTTTCCTAAAACTCTACAGAGTTTTTCCTAGATTTCATATTTATAGCTCTTTCTTTGCAGAAGGAAGGATATTGTCAGTAACTCTTCTCCTCCATTGTAGTATTTTAGTTTATTGCTGTTAGACGTGAATGCTACCAATTTGGGAAGTTGGATTGCCGTAGTTGGAGTGTTGGTTGAAAGCAGCTGTTCGTTTCCAGACTTTTTCTCTGATTTTGCTAGGATGTGCCTCGTGGAGCATCGTATCACCAGCCAATACCAAAAAAGATTCAGGTGTAATTTCCAAGATTACACAGTGCCCTCATGTCTCATGTGTCATGGCCCTGGCAGTGTGTGCAGCACAGTGTGGAGAGGAAGCCAACCCTGGGGGCTCCTTCTCAGTTTCTCTGGCTTTGGAGGCAGGAAGTTGACCTGAAAGCCTCCTGTTGGGTAGACCAATGTGGAATGTTTCAGTCGACTGTAATTCTTGAAGAGAATCTGCACATTATTTGCCCTCCTCAGAGGCTGAGCATGATCTCCAATACTATAATGATTGGGAGTAGCATCATCGTTGGGTCGATGAAACCCATTGTTATCATTACTATTCACTGTTATTTTTATTATTTTACCTCTTGTCTTTATGGCTTATAGATCTGGTTATCTTTAGTCGACAATGACTAGCGTTTCTCTGTTTCTCAAGTGGTTCCGATTGACTGAAGACATGCATGCAGGTTCCCAAAGAGACCGCTATAGAGAGTGCAGCTCCCAGACTCTCCCTCTATGGCAAAGAACCTGTCTGTCTGAGGACGTTCCTGAAAAATTTGTTGTTCATCTGGCGGGCGGAGGCCATTGCGTGCCAGAAGCAGAGAATCAGGACGGGTGTCCTTGGCTGCCTGAGTCTCTGGACAAATCTCGAACTACGTCCGAGGCCCAGCAGTGGCTTGCAGCTGCCAGAAAGACCAGTGTGGGCGTCCTTAGCGAGCCAGCGCCACCATCAATTTTTCACTTGAGCTCAGGGACCCCAGAATGCCTCTCGATGACGTTGAAGGCTAGTGAATGTTGGGCAGGAGCCCCCAGAATTTCTTCCATGATGCACTGGGGGCACCGGAACTGCTCCTGCCAGCCTGGAAAGGCTGCAGAGGAAACCGTCGTCCTCGTGCAGAATTTTCTATTTCCCTTCAAGTGCCCAGGAACTGCCATTGGCCAAAATGATGGTGCGAGGATGGCTTCCTAACTGTGCCTGAGCTGTTGAAAGTCTTCCAGGTCCCAATAGCGGTCTGCCACCAATTCGCCTGTCTCCCCTCAATGTCCTTGCTCCCTCTTCTCGCTTTTCCACGTCTTCCTTCCTGGCGTGGGCTTTAGAGTACTAACTACCAAGGTAGAGCAGAGTTAAATTTTCTAATGAATTGAGGTTCCCAGCTCAATTCCTTGTACCCAGGGAGCCCTAAGGAACATGTGACTGCACACTAGATGCTCAAGCAAGGTCGTCTGAATGGAGTATGGCATGCTGTTTCCTGAAGGTGGTCCTGCTGAGACCCTATCGCCTCCTGTATACTTCTCTCAATGTCCTGAGAATACGCGAGTACTGTAGGCTTTCTGCGAGACCATGGGTGATCTTCACGGAAACCCACTGTGTTTGTAGCGAGATGATGGTTGGCTGTCAGGGCTTGTGTGTCCTGTGCTTTCTTTCCCAGGCTGAGTGCT
The DNA here is from genome assembly GCF_020826845.1 of Diceros bicornis minor. Taxonomy (NCBI): domain Eukaryota; kingdom Metazoa; phylum Chordata; class Mammalia; order Perissodactyla; family Rhinocerotidae; genus Diceros; species Diceros bicornis. Next base: position 158,817 of record NW_026690896.1, on the reverse strand, counting down.
AGTGGAAGTGGGTCTTGAAAGAGCAGCATCAGCGTCCCCAGGGAACTTGTGAGAAATAGAAACAGATGGATCCTTCCTAGACATCCAAACTCCTAATTCCCTGGTGTTGAGTCTTGTACATTGAAGAAATTTCTATGTGCACGAGACTGTGAAAAGGAGTATTAGCTAAAGTGTTCTCCACTCTGGGCTGCCATTTGAAATCCCCTACGTCGATCTAGGGAATGCAGTCATCTCAGCACTGGCGTGTGGTTGTTCAGTGGTGGGCCTGCGTGAATGGGGTTGTCAGAATCTCTAAGAGAGTTATGGGGCAGGACGGAGGCCGTGAGACCAGACCAGGGCCTATGCCGAAAGGAGGGAAGTCTGTCCCGGGTCCCAAGGAGACTGGAGCACTTCAGTAGCTATGGCAGGCTGGGGTATTGCCGAAATGTGCCATCTTGACTTTTCCCTTCTTTTTGGTGACCTTGTGCGTTCACCCAGGGGCTGCCCTCCTTGGAAGGCACAGAAGGCTGCAGACTGAAAGAAGCACTCGCCAACGGATGTCCTACAAGGAGGTAGGAGCAGTCATTTGTTCTTCCTATGGAAATGTTCCTTACCGAGGCATGGGAATTTTCTGGATCCTACTCAGAGCTTTTCCCGAATGAGAAAATGGAGATCACAGGTGACTCAGGTGAAATCTTTGCTCACCACCTCCAGTGGATCTCAAACTTTGCTGCCCACTGTTATCACGTCGGGAGATTTCCAAAGCTCCCAGTGCCCAGGCCGCAATAAACACACCCTCAATTTGCATCTCTTGCAGTAGGCTTCAGGCACAGGTATTTGCTAACCACCCCGCCCTGAGTCCCATGTGGGCCACCGTGCGAATAAGTCTGCAGGCACGCTTGTCTCACTGAAATCTGCCTAAGATTCCCTGGGGCTCACTGTCAAAATGCAAGTAATGATGCCGTGGGGCTGAGTGTGCCTGAGAATCTGTGTTTCTAAAAAACCCTAGGTCCTGCCAAACAGTGTTTCACCCAGTCACTTTAACATGGATGAGTCAAAGAAATTTTTAAAATGGTCTGCATGCCTAGAAATCAAAAGTGCGTACCACAGGTCACCTTTGGGAGAATTTTATTAATAACAAAAGAACATTTTAAAACACAACTTTCTAATGACGTTTAATAACCCAAAGGAACAAAGCCATGAGAATATCCCGCATCAGGATTTCCACAGAAATAACCCCACAGAGTCAAAATATCTCATCCCAGGTCAGGGAAGTCTTTACAATTTGCCACGGACTCTTTTGAGCCCTTTACCCATTTTCCCCAAATTCTGAAATCGGAGGAGAGATACAGATCCATTTCCTATTATCTTTTAGTTGAGACCTTACCCCTGCAATCGAACTCACTAGTATCCAATGGATTTCAGTGTCAAACAACTTCCTATTCCAGTTTGATTACCGCCCTTTGAATCGTCACTTCTGCTTCCATCATGAAAGAGGGCAGTGTTTGCCTGTGTGTTTCCACAAGCATCGCCTGGGCTTCCACCATGTGTAGCCAGAGCAGAGATGGGGAATGGCTGATTCGCGAGAAAAACCTTGCTCCTTGTGACTTCTCCTCCTCACTGGACAGTCAGTTCCAGGTGTCCTGGGGTGGGAGGACGTGTCTTCCTTGGCAGGAGGTGTCTCCCTCCGAGTCACTCTCTTCCGAGGAAGAGGAAACCTGGAGGTCATTGTCCAGGACACTCAGTGGGACTTGGGCACAGTGTCCCTCAGACGTCTCTTGTGTGAGAGGGCTCTGCCCGGGAGGGCTTGGCTTCTCAGCTGGAAGGCAGGAGGGAGCAGTCAGGAGTCTGGAGCTCCACCAGCCATTGTCTAATCTCCTGAAGAGCATTCTGAGGGGCTGGCCTGGGTCACGGTTCAGTGCTGGGCGATGGGCCACAGTGCAGGGCTGAGCGGTATTCAGGTGAGGTCTGTGGTGTGGAGGCGGGAGGTCAATGCTTTTCCCCTGGGCATGCATCTTTCTGGTCACCTGGCATCTCGCAGTGGGTCTCCGTCCAGTTGTCCGTGGTGGAGGCTGGGGAGTCTGGAAAACCCCCAGATGTGGTCTCTGAGTGCTCTTCTTAGGTGCTTGGAAGGGAGTGAGTCTCGGTTTCTTTGGGAGCGTCTGGAAAGCCTGCACTGGCACCTGGGCAGGTCTCTTGCCTGGTGCCTTGATGCTGATTTTGGCATCCCGGTCCACAGTAGGTCCAGCAGCCTGTGGGCTGGGATAGGAGTTGACATCCAGATACATGGCTTGTGCCTGGGGCTGGTGAGCGTGGCCCAGGCCATGTGTCTTAGAGGGAGCCTGGGGATCTTCCAGGGAGGAAAAATGGGGCTTCTTGTCCCTCAGCTGGACAATGAGGGTAGGATCCGGGGCAAAGTGCTTGAATGCTGCGTGAGGCGTGTCAGGGACAGGCACTTCCTGACCATTCTGAATTCCACGAGGTGAGAAGAGGCTCAGTTCAGGTCTTTGGATGGCAGACACTGCGGGTCCGCTGGACCTCACGTCAGGTGTCTTCGAAGGTGGCCTACATGTGAGACTGAGGCCCAGGGCAGATTTCCTCTCGCCTCTGTAGAGGGGTCTTGGCCTGTTTGCATGCTGGAAGACAAGACAAAGACACACAAAGACTACATATTAGAACGTCCTCACCAAGGGAGAGAAATTACAACTAACCCAATAAAATAGGTGAAAACCAGAACTTGTACCATGAAATTGAATATTATGAGATATAAAGGTGTTGAGTTTAAAAATGATGAGGGACTCAACCTCAGTGGTGGCCAGGATAAAACAAACTGCACCGTCACCTTGCTACGTGTTTGCGGCAGGTAGGAGAATCGAAAGGTTCTTCCCAGTGTCTCTCTTGAAGGAAGTGTACATGAGCACTCTCCAAAATTTTTCTAGGGAATGTGCACAGCTCCTGCTGTTTTGGAGGCGGTTTCATGAGTAAGGAGTGTTGAGGAACAATTTGGGGGTGTGCACCACCATTGCAATGCTATCTCTTACATCAAGGATTCCACCTTGTGGAGACCTGTGATGAAAGCGCTTCCACAACCCCCACCTGCATCTTGGTGACAGACATGCAAGGAGTAGTGCCAAACCCTAAACAGCAAGAAAAATGAGATCTGGCAAGTACACGAACTGATTACATTGGCTGGCATGGAATTGAAGAGTTCCCTCACAGAGAAGGGGGTTGAGGCAGATTGGGCTTCCCCCGAAGAGAACAAGAGGGGGCCCCAGGGGAGACTCACCCTCATGTAGTCACAGGACCCTGTCAATTCCTTCCAATTCGTCTGCGGACTCCCTTGAGCTCTCCTGGGAAATCTCTGCAGTAGAGCATTGCTGTGCTGCTCTTGTTGCCTGCAAACAAAAGCATGTCAAGTGCAGGGCACACAATTTCCTGGAGCCAGTTGGGACAGATATTCCTGTGTCCCAGGCTCCTTCAGTGTTGGGTTTTGAGACAGGTCGTGAAGCCCTGGGCCTTTGCCTCACCTCAGATTATTCCCCCAACTGCAGAGAACCCTGCGGGTTTTCTCATGCAGTCCTTTCCTTTTTCTCCATTGCTTCTCTCCCTGTCGTGGGGAGAATTCTGAAATGTTCCCCACCCCCTTGACTGACTCCCGAGGAGTTGAGTGAGCACCTGAGTGTGGACCCTGGAGGAGAGTGAGCTCCTATCTCGTTGTCTCCACCCCCCTGTCCTGGCCTGGAGGTGGCTGTGCACACCATGTGGAGCTGGGGAGACACGTGAGTCTCCTTGGATTTCAGCCCAAAGATTGGTTACAAGCTCCCAGGTTCCTCACCTTTGTCTTTGCTGCTTCTCTCTCTCTGGCTTCTGCAAGAGCCGTGGGTTTGGCTGCACCTGCAGATTCCCCGGTTTCACATTCTCCTTGCAAATACTGGAGCCCAAGGGCAGGGGGGCTATGGCCCCTTGCCAACGCTTCATGGGGCACCTGGTACTTCTTCTGTTGTGCCCAAAGGCTCCGCAGTCCTTGCACTTCACCTGTGGGTGGAGGAGGAAATGGTCTCTGAGTCAGCGGGAATCACAAGCACTTTTCCACAGCGAATAGAAGGACAGAGTTTGAGAGGTGAATATTGGTTTTGGAGAGGGGACAGGACATATGGCAGTAGCTGTGAGGACACTGAGCATATTAGGGTGCCTTCCAAAAGCTTCTGCTATGGATAGACAGTGGAGGAAGGATTGGAGCTCTCAAGGTGAGCAGATGAGTCATAAGTGAAGATTGAGGCAAAATCCAAGCTAGACAGGACAGCAAAGAGGAAGTGAGGTTGTTCCTCCGGGTCTGTGAATGGGCCTGTGCCTGGTGATGTGGTCTCAAGGCAAGAAATCGTCTCATGGGAAAGGACAAGGGAGTGCTGGCCACAGAAGTGGCCATGTTCAAACCCTGTCTCTGGATTCCATGCACATCCCTGGTGCCCCACAGACCCAAGCCTCCACGCTTACCCTGGGATCCTCCTCCTCTGGTAGGGGAGCCTTCTTTGCCGCCGGTCCCTTCACTTGCTTCTTGCCGTTCTGGACATTAGAGAGTCTGGAGGGCCCGTGCTGGGTGGAACGGCCCGCCATCTTCCTCACCTCCTTGGTTTGTCACCTCAGTGTTTCTGGGGACTTGATATTCGGATTTCCTGAATCACAAGCAGAAGAAAACTTCCAGATTGACACAGAGACTAAAGTCCTCATGCACCTTCTTCTCCAAGTGGGGATGAAGGGACCTCATGAGCACTCAGTCAAAACACATTTCTCACAAGGTGATGTCTCCCTCCCAGAGATTTTGTCCTTCTCCCTGACTCCCTCGCCCGACAAAAGCTCGCTGCCCAAGACCAGACACGGGAGGCAGCCTTTGTCAATTTGCATTTCCATCCTTCAAAGAGTGATTTGAGAGACTTTGGTGAAGTCTATCACAATGCACTCTATTTGGACAAAGAAAGGCAAAATTTCCCCAGGTGTACACAATAATCCATGCCCCGGGAATGATGCAATGAATGCCGGGGCACACGTCTTGGAATGTCAAAAGCAAAGTAAGCTTTCCTATCGAAAACTGGAAGTTCCTCTTGGACACGAGAGGAGGCACTTTTCACATTCCAATTCAGATAGGAAAAATGTTTTCTCCTCTACTGGCCTGGAGACCTGCCAGGGTCAGCATGGTCAGAACTGTATTGTTTTATTTGTCATCTTCATGACCCTATTTTAACGACTTTCCAAGAAATCTGAACTGAATATGTTTGAACTAAGTGTGAACTAATCTATTGTCTAGGCTTTAAGGCCCATAGCCAAAGGCAGCGAGTTTCCATTCCTGCTCACTCACTGCCCCATGCACATCAGGGACTGGGGTCTATTTCCTCTGGAATTTGAACTTTGTCTGATAATGAGCATTGAAAAGGATGTATCTCATGGATCTCTTTCTCAAAATTCCTGTGAAAATTAAAGAATCAATACCCCTGTGCCTCAAGACACATCGCTCCCTCATTTTCCTAATGTCCTCCCTCTCAGAGGGATCGTCAGAGGGGGCAGTTTGTAATGGAAACCCACCTGAAATCCAGTAGTGATCCTCCGGTCTGATTCTCTACAGCTGGGTTCAAGAACAGCTGCCCTGGATGGGATGCAGCTTCCAAGGTGCCTGCGGAAGGGTCAGAGGGGGAGTTTCCCTTCCGGGCAGGCTTTTATACTGATTCAAGGTCACGTGACCTCGTTAAGGGGATCTCAGTCAATCCATCTCATCTACCCACCTTTGACGTAAGCAGGTCTTGAAGCCATAAACCATCCTGTGTCGCTTAGCATTTTCAGGCATTTTAAAATGCCAGGCACACCTGGGCATACTTTGAAGAATATCTGTTTTCTGTAAGGAAAAGAAACCTCTGTGCTAATGCCTCTATCTTTCTCCACTTTGCACTTTTGTTCTTGTGGCGAATTATGTGTAACGTGGAAGTTCTTCTTGGAAGGCATTGAAGTGTAGACTTCTACCGCCCTCAGTACATTCACCTCGTTGTGCAAACATCACCATCGTCCGTCTCGCCAGCTTTTCATATTCTGCAACTGAAAGTCCCTATCTATTAAACACCCACTCTTCATTCTTCCCTCCCTGCAGACCCCTCTTCCACCATTCTCCTTTCGATGTCTATGCATGGGACTGCTCTAGGAATCCACAGAGAAGGCATTGTGCGATCTGCGTCCTGCTGGGACTGGCTTCTTTTGCACTGTGTCTTGTGACTCAAGTAATTGTTCCTGCCAGGTCCCTTTGGTTGAGCCAGGCAGCTCCACTCGGCTCAGTCTCTTAGTCCTGTACTCGGTAGTATGTAGATGACGTGGGACTTTCTTTTTCTAGCCTCATCTCCCTTTGGTTGATATTTGTGTGACTTTCACAACTTCCCGCTAGTGGTCAGGCCCAGGAGACGGTTAGGCCCAGGTCTGTGTTTTGATGATGGGACGGTTGGGAATGAAAATGCCCTGTGATCTCGTCTGGGTAGTTGCTCATTGATTCAAAGGGACCAGCTTGACCTCCAAAGCGGGTGACTATGTACAACCGCCAGTAACGTGGGTGGAGTGTCTCCGTTGTTCCAGATTATTGGTACCCTGGGGAGTTTCCGCAGTTTGTGGTTTGCAGAGGTTTGCAACCGTATGGACTTTGAAAATTGCATTACATTAATAATTTATGAACTTGGCCAAATGCCCTAGGTCCTGGCTCCGTAGCCACGGCTTGATCCCATCCTCCTGCCCTGGAACCTGGGCAGCAGGGGCCCCTCCCTGATCTCCCACCGCAGCCTTGGGCCTCCTGGTGGCCTCTCCCCGCTCCAAGGATCGCGTGTCCCCCGTGATTCTCACACCACTGGCCTGAATTGCCCCTTACCCACCCTCCACGTAATTGGAGTAGCACTTGCCACTCTCACGACTGGCTTCCCAAGGCAGAATAAACTGCGTACTTTCGGAAAAATAAAGGTATCCCTTTCACACCAGGAATTATTCCAATTTGCATAGACTCTTTTTGGTTCTGTTCTTTTAATTCTTAATTTGTCAATTGCCTCCTCAGCATTGCAGAGAAAATCCCTTGGGATTTAGAGCGGAATCGATGAGAACTTATACGAGAAAGTGTTTTGTGTTGAATTTCCCCAACTAAGATATGTGTTAACTGCTCCTAATTTATACGGCCGTTTATTTCAATTAGGGGTATTTTATATTTTTCCTAAAACTCTACAGAGTTTTTCCTAGATTTCATATTTATAGCTCTTTCTTTGCAGAAGGAAGGATATTGTCAGTAACTCTTCTCCTCCATTGTAGTATTTTAGTTTATTGCTGTTAGACGTGAATGCTACCAATTTGGGAAGTTGGATTGCCGTAGTTGGAGTGTTGGTTGAAAGCAGCTGTTCGTTTCCAGACTTTTTCTCTGATTTTGCTAGGATGTGCCTCGTGGAGCATCGTATCACCAGCCAATACCAAAAAAGATTCAGGTGTAATTTCCAAGATTACACAGTGCGCTCATGTCTCATGTGTCATGGCCCTGGCAGTGTGTGCAGCACAGTGTGGAGAGGAAGCCAACCCTGGGGGCTCCTTCTCAGTTTCTCTGGCTTTGGAGGCAGGAAGTTGACCTGAAAGCCTCCTGTTGGGTAGACCAATGTGGAATGTTTCAGTCGACTGTAATTCTTGAAGAGAATCTGCACATTATTTGCCCTCCTCAGAGGCTGAGCATGATCTCCAATACTATAATGATTGGGAGTAGCATCATCGTTGGGTCGATGAAACCCATTGTTATCATTACTATTCACTGTTATTTTTATTATTTTACCTCTTGTCTTTATGGCTTATAGATCTGGTTATCTTTAGTCGACAATGACTAGCGTTTCTCTGTTTCTCAAGTGGTTCCGATTGACTGAAGACATGCATGCAGGTTCCCAAAGAGACCGCTATAGAGAGTGCAGCTCCCAGACTCTCCCTCTATGGCAAAGAACCTGTCTGTCTGAGGACGTTCCTGAAAAATTTGTTGTTCATCTGGCGGGCGGAGGCCATTGCGTGCCAGAAGCAGAGAATCAGGACGGGTGTCCTTGGCTGCCTGAGTCTCTGGACAAATCTCGAACTACGTCCGAGGCCCAGCAGTGGCTTGCAGCTGCCAGAAAGACCAGTGTGGGCGTCCTTAGCGAGCCAGCGCCACCATCAATTTTTCACTTGAGCTCAGGGACCCCAGAATGCCTCTCGATGACGTTGAAGGCTAGTGAATGTTGGGCAGGAGCCCCCAGAATTTCTTCCATGATGCACTGGGGGCACCGGAACTGCTCCTGCCAGCCTGGAAAGGCTGCAGAGGAAACCGTCGTCCTCGTGCAGAATTTTCTATTTCCCTTCAAGTGCCCAGGAACTGCCATTGGCCAAAATGATGGTGCGAGGATGGCTTCCTAACTGTGCCTGAGCTGTTGAAAGTCTTCCAGGTCCCAATAGCGGTCTGCCACCAATTCGCCTGTCTCCCCTCAATGTCCTTGCTCCCTCTTCTCGCTTTTCCACGTCTTCCTTCCTGGCGTGGGCTTTAGAGTACTAACTACCAAGGTAGAGCAGAGTTAAATTTTCTAATGAATTGAGGTTCCCAGCTCAATTCCTTGTACCCAGGGAGCCCTAAGGAACATGTGACTGCACACTAGATGCTCAAGCAAGGTCGTCTGAATGGAGTATGGCATGCTGTTTCCTGAAGGTGGTCCTGCTGAGACCCTATCGCCTCCTGTATACTTCTCTCAATGTCCTGAGAATACGCGAGTACTGTAGGCTTTCTGCGAGACCATGGGTGATCTTCAGGGAAACCCACTGTGTTTGTAGCGAGATGATGGTTGGCTGTCAGGGCTTGTGTGTCCTGTGCTTTCTTTCCCAGGCTGAGTGCTAGTGGAAGTGGGTCTTGAAAGAGCAGCATCAGCGTCCCCAGGGAACTTGTGAGAAATAGAAACAGATGGATCCTTCCTAGACATCCAAACTCCTAATTCCCTGGTGTTGAGTCTTGTACATTGAAGAAATTTCTATGTGCACGAGACTGTGAAAAGGAGTATTAGCTAAAGTGTTCTCCACTCTGGGCTGCCATTTGAAATCCCCTACGTCGATCTAGGGAATGCAGTCATCTCAGCACTGGCGTGTGGTTGTTCAGTGGTGGGCCTGCGTGAATGGGGTTGTCAGAATCTCTAAGAGAGTTATGGGGCAGGACGGAGGCCGTGAGACCAGACCAGGGCCTATGCCGAAAGGAGGGAAGTCTGTCCCGGGTCCCAAGGAGACTGGAGCACTTCAGTAGCTATGGCAGGCTGGGGTATTGCCGAAATGTGCCATCTTGACTTTTCCCTTCTTTTTGGTGACCTTGTGCGTTCACCCAGGGGCTGCCCTCCTTGGAAGGCACAGAAGGCTGCAGACTGAAAGAAGCACTCGCCAACGGATGTCCTACAAGGAGGTAGGAGCAGTCATTTGTTCTTCCTATGGAAATGTTCCTTACCGAGGCATGGGAATTTTCTGGATCCTACTCAGAGCTTTTCCCGAATGAGAAAATGGAGATCACAGGTGACTCAGGTGAAATCTTTGCTCACCACCTCCAGTGGATCTCAAACTTTGCTGCCCACTGTTATCACGTCGGGAGATTTCCAAAGCTCCCAGTGCCCAGGCCGCAATAAACACACCCTCAATTTGCATCTCTTGCAGTAGGCTTCAGGCACAGGTATTTGCTAACCACCCCGCCCTGAGTCCAATGTGGGCCACCGTGCGAATAAGTCTGCAGGCACGCTTGTCTCACTGAAATCTGCCTAAGATTCCCTGGGGCTCACTGTCAAAATGCAAGTAATGATGCCGTGGGGCTGAGTGTGCCTGAGAATCTGTGTTTCTAAAAAACCCTAGGTCCTGCCAAACAGTGTTTCACCCAGTCACTTTAACATGGATGAGTCAAAGAAATTTTTAAAATGGTCTGCATGCCTAGAAATCAAAAGTGCGTACCACAGGTCACCTTTGGGAGAATTTTATTAATAACAAAAGAACATTTTAAAACACAACTTTCTAATGACGTTTAATAACCCAAAGGAACAAAGCCATGAGAATATCCCGCATCAGGATTTCCACAGAAATAACCCCACAGAGTCAAAATATCTCATCCCAGGTCAGGGAAGTCTTTACAATTTGCCACGGACTCTTTTGAGCCCTTTACCCATTTTCCCCAAATTCTGAAATCGGAGGAGAGATACAGATCCATTTCCTATTATCTTTTAGTTGAGACCTTACCCCTGCAATCGAACTCACTAGTATCCAATGGATTTCAGTGTCAAACAACTTCCTATTCCAGTTTGATTACCGCCCTTTGAATCGTCACTTCTGCTTCCATCATGAAAGAGGGCAGTGTTTGCCTGTGTGTTTCCACAAGCATCGCCTGGGCTTCCACCATGTGTAGCCAGAGCAGAGATGGGGAATGGCTGATTCGCGAGAAAAACCTTGCTCCTTGTGACTTCTCCTCCTCACTGGACAGTCAGTTCCAGGTGTCCTGGGGTGGGAGGACGTGTCTTCCTTGGCAGGAGGTGTCTCCCTCCGAGTCACTCTCTTCCGAGGAAGAGGAAACCTGGAGGTCATTCTCCAGGACACTCAGTGGGACTTGGGCACAGTGTCCCTCAGACGTCTCTTGTGTGAGAGGGCTCTGCCCGGGAGGGCTTGGCTTCTCAGCTGGAAGGCAGGAGGGAGCAGTCAGGAGTCTGGAGCTCCACCAGCCATTGTCTAATCTCCTGAAGAGCATTCTGAGGGGCTGGCCTGGGTCACGGTTCAGTGCTGGGCGATGGGCCACAGTGCAGGGCTGAGCGGTATTCAGGTGAGGTCTGTGGTGTGGAGGCGGGAGGTCAATGCTTTTCCCCTGGGCATGCATCTTTCTGGTCACCTGGCATCCCGCAGTGGGTCTCCGTCCAGTTGTCCGTGGTGGAGGCTGGGGAGTCTGGAAAACCCCCAGATGTGGTCTCTGAGTGCTCTTCTTAGGTGCTTGGAAGGGAGTGAGTCTCGGTTTCTTTGGGAGCGTCTGGAAAGCCTGCACTGGCACCTGGGCAGGTCTCTTGCCTGGTGCCTTGATGCTGATTTTGGCATCCCGGTCCACAGTAGGTCCAGCAGCCTGTGGGCTGGGATAGGAGTTGACATCCAGATACATGGCTTGTGCCTGGGGCTGGTGAGCGTGGCCCAGGCCATGTGTCTTAGAGGGAGCCTGGGGATCTTCCAGGGAGGAAAAATGGGGCTTCTTGTCCCTCAGCTGGACAATGAGGGTAGGATCCGGGGCAAAGTGCTTGAATGCTGCGTGAGGCGTGTCAGGGACAGGCACTTCCTGACCATTCTGAATTCCACGAGGTGAGAAGAGGCTCAGTTCAGGTCTTTGGATGGCAGACACTGCGGGTCCGCTGGACCTCACGTCAGGTGTCTTCGAAGGTGGCCTACATGTGAGACTGAGGCCCAGGGCAGATTTCCTCTCGCCTCTGTAGAGGGGTCTTGGCCTGTTTGCATGCTGGAAGACAAGACAAAGACACACAAAGACTACATATTAGAACGTCCTCACCAAGGGAGAGAAATTACAACTAACCCAATAAAATAGGTGAAAACCAGAACTTGTACCATGAAATTGAATATTATGAGATATAAAGGTGTTGAGTTTAAAAATGATGAGGGACTCAACCTCAGTGGTGGCCAGGATAAAACAAACTGCACCGTCACCTTGCTACGTGTTTGCGGCAGGTAGGAGAATCGAAAGGTTCTTCCCAGTGTCTCTCTTGAAGGAAGTGTACATGAGCACTCTCCAAAATTTTTCTAGGGAATGTGCACAGCTCCTGCTGTTTTGGAGGCGGTTTCATGAGTAAGGAGTGTTGAGGAACAATTTGGGGGTGTGCACCACCATTGCAATGCTATCTCTTACATCAAGGATTCCACCTTGTGGAGACCTGTGATGAAAGCGCTTCCACAACCCCCACCTGCATCTTGGTGACAGACATGCAAGGAGTAGTGCCAAACCCTAAACAGCAAGAAAAATGAGATCTGGCAAGTACACGAACTGATTACATTGGCTGGCATGGAATTGAAGAGTTCCCTCACAGAGAAGGGGGTTGAGGCAGATTGGGCTTCCCCCGAAGAGAACAAGAGGGGGCCCCAGGGGAGACTCACCCTCATGTAGTCACAGGACCCTGTCAATTCCTTCCAATTCGTCTGCGGACTCCCTTGAGCTCTCCTGGGAAATCTCTGCAGTAGAGCATTGCTGTGCTGCTCTTGTTGCCTGCAAACAAAAGCATGTCAAGTGCAGGGCACACAATTTCCTGGAGCCAGTTGGGACAGATATTCCTGTGTCCCAGGCTCCTTCAGTGTTGGGTTTTGAGACAGGTCGTGAAGCCCTGGGCCTTTGCCTCACCTCAGATTATTCCCCCAACTGCAGAGAACCCTGCGGGTTTTCTCATGCAGTCCTTTCCTTTTTCTCCATTGCTTCTCTCCCTGTCGTGGGGAGAATTCTGAAATGTTCCCCACCCCCTTGACTGACTCCCGAGGAGTTGAGTGAGCACCTGAGTGTGGACCCTGGAGGAGAGTGAGCTCCTATCTCGTTGTCTCCACCCCCCTGTCCTGGCCTGGAGGTGGCTGTGCACACCATGTGGAGCTGGGGAGACACGTGAGTCTCCTTGGATTTCAGCCCAAAGATTGGTTACAAGCTCCCAGGTTCCTCACCTTTGTCTTTGCTGCTTCTCTCTCTCTGGCTTCTGCAAGAGCCGTGGGTTTGGCTGCACCTGCAGATTCCCCGGTTTCACATTCTCCTTGCAAATACTGGAGCCCAAGGGCAGGGGGGCTATGGCCCCTTGCCAACGCTTCATGGGGCACCTGGTACTTCTTCTGTTGTGCCCAAAGGCTCCGCAGTCCTTGCACTTCACCTGTGGGTGGAGGAGGAAATGGTCTCTGAGTCAGCGGGAATCACAAGCACTTTTCCACAGCGAATAGAAGGACAGAGTTTGAGAGGTGAATATTGGTTTTGGAGAGGGGACAGGACATATGGCAGTAGCTGTGAGGACACTGAGCATATTAGGGTGCCTTCCAAAAGCTTCTGCTATGGATAGACAGTGGAGGAAGGATTGGAGCTCTCAAGGTGAGCAGATGAGTCATAAGTGAAGATTGAGGCAAAATCCAAGCTAGACAGGACAGCAAAGAGGAAGTGAGGTTGTTCCTCCGGGTCTGTGAATGGGCCTGTGCCTGGTGATGTGGTCTCAAGGCAAGAAATCGTCTCATGGGAAAGGACAAGGGAGTGCTGGCCACAGAAGTGGCCATGTTCAAACCCTGTCTCTGGATTCCATGCACATCCCTGGTGCCCCACAGACCCAAGCCTCCACGCTTACCCTGGGATCCTCCTCCTCTGGTAGGGGAGCCTTCTTTGCCGCCGGTCCCTTCACTTGCTTCTTGCCGTTCTGGACATTAGAGAGTCTGGAGGGCCCGTGCTGGGTGGAACGGCCCGCCATCTTCCTCACCTCCTTGGTTTGTCACCTCAGTGTTTCTGGGGACTTGATATTCGGATTTCCTGAATCACAAGCAGAAGAAAACTTCCAGATTGACACAGAGACTAAAGTCCTCATGCACCTTCTTCTCCAAGTGGGGATGAAGGGACCTCATGAGCACTCAGTCAAAACACATTTCTCACAAGGTGATGTCTCCCTCCCAGAGATTTTGTCCTTCTCCCTGACTCCCTCGCCCGACAAAAGCTCGCTGCCCAAGACCAGACACGGGAGGCAGCCTTTGTCAATTTGCATTTCCATCCTTCAAAGAGTGATTTGAGAGACTTTGGTGAAGTCTATCACAATGCACTCTATTTGGACAAAGAAAGGCAAAATTTCCCCAGGTGTACACAATAATCCATGCCCCGGGAATGATGCAATGAATGCCGGGGCACACGTCTTGGAATGTCAAAAGCAAAGTAAGCTTTCCTATCGAAAACTGGAAGTTCCTCTTGGACACGAGAGGAGGCACTTTTCACATTCCAATTCAGATAGGAAAAATGTTTTCTCCTCTACTGGCCTGGAGACCTGCCAGGGTCAGCATGGTCAGAACTGTATTGTTTTATTTGTCATCTTCATGACCCTATTTTAACGACTTTCCAAGAAATCTGAACTGAATATGTTTGAACTAAGTGTGAACTAATCTATTGTCTAGGCTTTAAGGCCCATAGCCAAAGGCAGCGAGTTTCCATTCCTGCTCACTCACTGCCCCATGCACATCAGGGACTGGGGTCTATTTCCTCTGGAATTTGAACTTTGTCTGATAATGAGCATTGAAAAGGATGTATCTCATGGATCTCTTTCTCAAAATTCCTGTGAAAATTAAAGAATCAATACCCCTGTGCCTCAAGACACATCGCTCCCTCATTTTCCTAATGTCCTCCCTCTCAGAGGGATCGTCAGAGGGGGCAGTTTGTAATGGAAACCCACCTGAAATCCAGTAGTGATCCTCCGGTCTGATTCTCTACAGCTGGGTTCAAGAACAGCTGCCCTGGATGGGATGCAGCTTCCAAGGTGCCTGCGGAAGGGTCAGAGGGGGAGTTTCCCTTCCGGGCAGGCTTTTATACTGATTCAAGGTCACGTGACCTCGTTAAGGGGATCTCAGTCAATCCATCTCATCTACCCACCTTTGACGTAAGCAGGTCTTGAAGCCATAAACCATCCTGTGTCGCTTAGCATTTTCAGGCATTTTAAAATGCCAGGCACACCTGGGCATACTTTGAAGAATATCTGTTTTCTGTAAGGAAAAGAAACCTCTGTGCTAATGCCTCTATCTTTCTCCACTTTGCACTTTTGTTCTTGTGGCGAATTATGTGTAACGTGGAAGTTCTTCTTGGAAGGCATTGAAGTGTAGACTTCTACCGCCCTCAGTACATTCACCTCGTTGTGCAAACATCACCATCGTCCGTCTCGCCAGCTTTTCATATTCTGCAACTGAAAGTCCCTATCTATTAAACACCCACTCTTCATTCTTCCCTCCCTGCAGACCCCTCTTCCACCATTCTCCTTTCGATGTCTATGCATGGGACTGCTCTAGGAATCCACAGAGAAGGCATTGTGCGATCTGCGTCCTGCTGGGACTGGCTTCTTTTGCACTGTGTCTTGTGACTCAAGTAATTGTTCCTGCCAGGTCCCTTTGGTTGAGCCAGGCAGCTCCACTCGGCTCAGTCTCTTAGTCCTGTACTCGGTAGTATGTAGATGACGTGGGACTTTCTTTTTCTAGCCTCATCTCCCTTTGGTTGATATTTGTGTGACTTTCACAACTTCCCGCTAGTGGTCAGGCCCAGGAGACGGTTAGGCCCAGGTCTGTGTTTTGATGATGGGACGGTTGGGAATGAAAATGCCCTGTGATCTCGTCTGGGTAGTTGCTCATTGATTCAAAGGGACCAGCTTGACCTCCAAAGCGGGTGACTATGTACAACCGCCAGTAACGTGGGTGGAGTGTCTCCGTTGTTCCAGATTATTGGTACCCTGGGGAGTTTCCGCAGTTTGTGGTTTGCAGAGGTTTGCAACCGTATGGACTTTGAAAATTGCATTACATTAATAATTTATGAACTTGGCCAAATGCCCTAGGTCCTGGCTCCGTAGCCACGGCTTGATCCCATCCTCCTGCCCTGGAACCTGGGCAGCAGGGGCCCCTCCCTGATCTCCCACCGCAGCCTTGGGCCTCCTGGTGGCCTCTCCCCGCTCCAAGGATCGCGTGTCCCCCGTGATTCTCACACCACTGGCCTGAATTGCCCCTTACCCACCCTCCACGTAATTGGAGTAGCACTTGCCACTCTCACGACTGGCTTCCCAAGGCAGAATAAACTGCGTACTTTCGGAAAAATAAAGGTATCCCTTTCACACCAGGAATTATTCCAATTTGCATAGACTCTTTTTGGTTCTGTTCTTTTAATTCTTAATTTGTCAATTGCCTCCTCAGCATTGCAGAGAAAATCCCTTGGGATTTAAAGCGGAATCGATGAGAACTTATACGAGAAAGTGTTTTGTGTTGAATTTCCCCAACTAAGATATGTGTTAACTGCTCCTAATTTATACGGCCGTTTATTTCAATTAGGGGTATTTTATATTTTTCCTAAAACTCTACAGAGTTTTTCCTAGATTTCATATTTATAGCTCTTTCTTTGCAGAAGGAAGGATATTGTCAGTAACTCTTCTCCTCCATTGTAGTATTTTAGTTTATTGCTGTTAGACGTGAATGCTACCAATTTGGGAAGTTGGATTGCCGTAGTTGGAGTGTTGGTTGAAAGCAGCTGTTCGTTTCCAGACTTTTTCTCTGATTTTGCTAGGATGTGCCTCGTGGAGCATCGTATCACCAGCCAATACCAAAAAAGATTCAGGTGTAATTTCCAAGATTACACAGTGCCCTCATGTCTCATGTGTCATGGCCCTGGCAGTGTGTGCAGCACAGTGTGGAGAGGAAGCCAACCCTGGGGGCTCCTTCTCAGTTTCTCTGGCTTTGGAGGCAGGAAGTTGACCTGAAAGCCTCCTGTTGGGTAGACCAATGTGGAATGTTTCAGTCGACTGTAATTCTTGAAGAGAATCTGCACATTATTTGCCCTCCTCAGAGGCTGAGCATGATCTCCAATACTATAATGATTGGGAGTAGCATCATCGTTGGGTCGATGAAACCCATTGTTATCATTACTATTCACTGTTATTTTTATTATTTTACCTCTTGTCTTTATGGCTTATAGATCTGGTTATCTTTAGTCGACAATGACTAGCGTTTCTCTGTTTCTCAAGTGGTTCCGATTGACTGAAGACATGCATGCAGGTTCCCAAAGAGACCGCTATAGAGAGTGCAGCTCCCAGACTCTCCCTCTATGGCAAAGAACCTGTCTGTCTGAGGACGTTCCTGAAAAATTTGTTGTTCATCTGGCGGGCGGAGGCCATTGCGTGCCAGAAGCAGAGAATCAGGACGGGTGTCCTTGGCTGCCTGAGTCTCTGGACAAATCTCGAACTACGTCCGAGGCCCAGCAGTGGCTTGCAGCTGCCAGAAAGACCAGTGTGGGCGTCCTTAGCGAGCCAGCGCCACCATCAATTTTTCACTTGAGCTCAGGGACCCCAGAATGCCTCTCGATGACGTTGAAGGCTAGTGAATGTTGGGCAGGAGCCCCCAGAATTTTTTCCATGATGCACTGGGGGCACCAGAACTGCGCCTGCCAGCCTGGAAAGGCTGCAGAGGAAACCGTCGAACTCGTGCAGAATTTTCTATTTCCCTTCAAGTGCCCAGGAACTGCCATTGGCCAAAATGATGGTGCGAGGATGGCTTCCTAACTGTGCCTGAGCTGTTGAAAGTCTTCCAGGTCCCAATAGCGGTCTGCCACCAATTCGCCTGTCTCCCCTCAATGTCCTTGCTCCCTCTTCTCGCTTTTCCACGTCTTCCTTCCTGGCGTGGGCTTTAGAGTACTAACTACCAAGGTAGAGCAGAGTTAAATTTTCTAATGAATTGAGGTTCCCAGCTCAATTCCTTGTACCCAGGGAGCCCTAAGGAACATGTGACTGCACACTAGATGCTCAAGCAAGGTCGTCTGAATGGAGTATGGCATGCTGTTTCCTGAAGGTGGTCCTGCTGAGACCCTATCGCCTCCTGTATACTTCTCTCAATGTCCTGAGAATACGCGAGTACTGTAGGCTTTCTGCGAGACCATGGGTGATCTTCACGGAAACCCACTGTGTTTGTAGCGAGATGATGGTTGGCTGTCAGGGCTTGTGTGTCCTGTGCTTTCTTTCCCAGGCTGAGTGCTAGTGGAAGTGGGTCTTGAAAGAGCAGCATCAGCGTCCCCAGGGAACTTGTGAGAAATAGAAACAGATGGATCCTTCCTAGACATCCAAACTCCTAATTCCCTGGTGTTGAGTCTTGTACATTGAAGAAATTTCTATGTGCACGAGACTGTGAAAAGGAGTATTAGCTAAAGTGTTCTCCACTCTGGGCTGCCATTTGAAATCCCCTACGTCGATCTAGGGAATGCAGTCATCTCAGCACTGGCGTGTGGTTGTTCAGTGGTGGGCCTGCGTGAATGGGGTTGTCAGAATCTCTAAGAGAGTTATGGGGCAGGACGGAGGCCGTGAGACCAGACCAGGGCCTATGCCGAAAGGAGGGAAGTCTGTCCCGGGTCCCAAGGAGACTGGAGCACTTCAGTAGCTATGGCAGGCTGGGGTATTGCCGAAATGTGCCATCTTGACTTTTCCCTTCTTTTTGGTGACCTTGTGCGTTCACCCAGGGGCTGCCCTCCTTGGAAGGCACAGAAGGCTGCAGACTGAAAGAAGCACTCGCCAACGGATGTCCTACAAGGAGGTAGGAGCAGTCATTTGTTCTTCCTATGGAAATGTTCCTTACCGAGGCATGGGAATTTTCTGGATCCTACTCAGAGCTTTTCCCGAAGGAGAAAATGGAGATCACAGGTGACTCAGGTGAAATCTTTGCTCACCACCTCCAGTGGATCTCAAACTTTGCTGCCCACTGTTATCACGTCGGGAGATTTCCAAAGCTCCCAGTGCCCAGGCCGCAATAAACACACCCTCAATTTGCATCTCTTGCAGTAGGCTTCAGGCACAGGTATTTGCTAACCACCCCGCCCTGAGTCCCATGTGGGCCACCGTGCGAATAAGTCTGCAGGCACGCTTGTCTCACTGAAATCTGCCTAAGATTCCCTGGGGCTCACTGTCAAAATGCAAGTAATGATGCCGTGGGGCTGAGTGTGCCTGAGAATCTGTGTTTCTAAAAAACCCTAGGTCCTGCCAAACAGTGTTTCACCCAGTCACTTTAACATGGATGAGTCAAAGAAATTTTTAAAATGGTCTGCATGCCTAGAAATCAAAAGTGCGTACCACAGGTCACCTTTGGGAGAATTTTATTAATAACAAAAGAACATTTTAAAACACAACTTTCTAATGACGTTTAATAACCCAAAGGAACAAAGCCATGAGAATATCCCGCATCAGGATTTCCACAGAAATAACCCCACAGAGTCAAAATATCTCATCCCAGGTCAGGGAAGTCTTTACAATTTGCCACGGACTCTTTTGAGCCCTTTACCCATTTTCCCCAAATTCTGAAATCGGAGGAGAGATACAGATCCATTTCCTATTATCTTTTAGTTGAGACCTTACCCCTGCAATCGAACTCACTAGTATCCAATGGATTTCAGTGTCAAACAACTTCCTATACCAGTTTGATTACCGCCCTTTGAATCGTCACTTCTGCTTCCATCATGAAAGAGGGCAGTGTTTGCCTGTGTGTTTCCACAAGCATCGCCTGGGCTTCCACCATGTGTAGCCAGAGCAGAGATGGGGAATGGCTGATTCGCGAGAAAAACCTTGCTCCTTGTGACTTCTCCTCCTCACTGGACAGTCAGTTCCAGGTGTCCTGGGGTGGGAGGACGTGTCTTCCTTGGCAGGAGGTGTCTCCCTCCGAGTCACTCTCTTCCGAGGAAGAGGAAACCTGGAGGTCATTCTCCAGGACACTCAGTGGGACTTGGGCACAGTGTCCCTCAGACGTCTCTTGTGTGAGAGGGCTCTGCCCGGGAGGGCTTGGCTTCTCAGCTGGAAGGCAGGAGGGAGCAGTCAGGAGTCTGGAGCTCCACCAGCCATTGTCTAATCTCCTGAAGAGCATTCTGAGGGGCTGGCCTGGGTCACGGTTCAGTGCTGGGCGATGGGCCACAGTGCAGGGCTGAGCGGTATTCAGGTGAGGTCTGTGGTGTGGAGGCGGGAGGTCAATGCTTTTCCCCTGGGCATGCATCTTTCTGGTCACCTGGCATCCCGCAGTGGGTCTCCGTCCAGTTGTCCGTGGTGGAGGCTGGGGAGTCTGGAAAACCCCCAGATGTGGTCTCTGAGTGCTCTTCTTAGGTGCTTGGAAGGGAGTGAGTCTCGGTTTCTTTGGGAGCGTCTGGAAAGCCTGCACTGGCACCTGGGCAGGTCTCTTGCCTGGTGCCTTGATGCTGATTTTGGCATCCCGGTCCACAGTAGGTCCAGCAGCCTGTGGGCTGGGATAGGAGTTGACATCCAGATACATGGCTTGTGCCTGGGGCTGGTGAGCGTGGCCCAGGCCATGTGTCTTAGAGGGAGCCTGGGGATCTTCCAGGGAGGAAAAATGGGGCTTCTTGTCCCTCAGCTGGACAATGAGGGTAGGATCCGGGGCAAAGTGCTTGAATGCTGCGTGAGGCGTGTCAGGGACAGGCACTTCCTGACCATTCTGAATTCCACGAGGTGAGAAGAGGCTCAGTTCAGGTCTTTGGATGGCAGACACTGCGGGTCCGCTGGACCTCACGTCAGGTGTCTTCGAAGGTGGCCTACATGTGAGACTGAGGCCCAGGGCAGATTTCCTCTCGCCTCTGTAGAGGGGTCTTGGCCTGTTTGCATGCTGGAAGACAAGACAAAGACACACAAAGACTACATATTAGAACGTCCTCACCAAGGGAGAGAAATTACAACTAACCCAATAAAATAGGTGAAAACCAGAACTTGTACCATGAAATTGAATATTATGAGATATAAAGGTGTTGAGTTTAAAAATGATGAGGGACTCAACCTCAGTGGTGGCCAGGATAAAACAAACTGCACCGTCACCTTGCTACGTGTTTGCGGCAGGTAGGAGAATCGAAAGGTTCTTCCCAGTGTCTCTCTTGAAGGAAGTGTACATGAGCACTCTCCAAAATTTTTCTAGGGAATGTGCACAGCTCCTGCTGTTTTGGAGGCGGTTTCATGAGTAAGGAGTGTTGAGGAACAATTTGGGGGTGTGCACCACCATTGCAATGCTATCTCTTACATCAAGGATTCCACCTTGTGGAGACCTGTGATGAAAGCGCTTCCACAGCCCCCACCTGCATCTTGGTGACAGACATGCAAGGAGTAGTGCCAAACCCTAAACAGCAAGAAAAATGAGATCTGGCAAGTACACGAACTGATCACATTGGCTGGCATGGAATTGAAGAGTTCCCTCACAGAGAAGGGGGTTGAGGCAGATTGGGCTTCCCCCGAAGAGAACAAGAGGGGGCCCCAGGGGAGACTCACCCTCATGTAGTCACAGGACCCTGTCAATTCCTTCCAATTCGTCTGCGGACTCCCTTGAGCTCTCCTGGGAAATCTCTGCAGTAGAGCATTGCTGTGCTGCTCTTGTTGCCTGCAAACAAAAGCATGTCAAGTGCAGGGCACACAATTTCCTGGAGCCAGTTGGGACAGATATTCCTGTGTCCCAGGCTCCTTCAGTGTTGGGTTTTGAGACAGGTCGTGAAGCCCTGGGCCTTTGCCTCACCTCAGATTATTCCCCCAACTGCAGAGAACCCTGCGGGTTTTCTCATGCAGTCCTTTCCTTTTTCTCCATTGCTTCTCTCCCTGTCGTGGGGAGAATTCTGAAATGTTCCCCACCCCCTTGACTGACTCCCGAGTTGTTGAGTGAGCACCTGAGTGTGGACCCTGGAGGAGAGTGAGCTCCTATCTCGTTGTCTCCACCCCCCTGTCCTGGCCTGGAGGTGGCTGTGCACACCATGTGGAGCTGGGGAGACACGTGAGTCTCCTTGGATTTCAGCCCAAAGATTGGTTACAAGCTCCCAGGTTCCTCACCTTTGTCTTTGCTGCTTCTCTCTCTCTGGCTTCTGCAAGAGCCGTGGGTTTGGCTGCACCTGCAGATTCCCCGGTTTCACATTCTCCTTGCAAATACTGGAGCCCAAGGGCAGGGGTGGCTATGGCCCCTTGCCAACGCTTCATGGGGCACCTGGTACTTCTTCTGTTGTGCCCAAAGGCTCCGCAGTCCTTGCACTTCACCTGTGGGTGGAGGAGGAAATGGTCTCTGAGTCAGCGGGAATCACAAGCACTTTTCCACAGTGAATAGAAGGACAGAGTTTGAGAGGTGAGTATTGGTTTTGGAGAGGGGACAGGACATATGGCAGTAGCTGTGAGGACACTGAGCATATTAGGGTGCCTTCCAAAAGCTTCTGCTATGGATAGACAGTGGAGGAAGGAGTGGAGCTCTCAAGGTGAGCAGATGAGTCATAAGTGAAGATTGAGGCAAAATCCAAGCTAGACAGGACAGCAAAGAGGAAGTGAGGTTGTTCCTCCGGGTCTGTGAATGGGCCTGTGCCTGGTGATGTGGTCTCAAGGCAAGAAATCGTCTCATGGGAAAGGACAAGGGAGTGCTGGCCACAGAAGTGGCCATGTTCAAACCCTGTCTCTGGATTCCATGCACATCCCTGGTGCCCCACAGACCCAAGCCTCCACGCTTACCCTGGGATCCTCCTCCTCTGGTAGGGGAGCCTTCTTTGCCGCCGGTCCCTTCACTTGCTTCTTGCCCTTCTGGACATTAGAGAGTCTGGAGGGCCCGTGCTGGGTGGAACGGCCCGCCATCTTCCTCACCTCCTTGGTTTGTCACCTCAGTGTTTCTGGGGACTTGATATTCGGATTTCCTGAATCAAAAGCAGAAGAAAACTTTCAGATTGACACAGAGACTAAAGTCCTCATGCACCTTCTTCTCCAAGTGGGGATGAAGGGAGCTCATGAGCACTCAGTCAAAACACATTTCTCACAAGGTGATGTCTCCCTCCCAGAGATTTTGTCCTTCTCCCTGACTCCCTCGCCCGACAAAAGCTCGCTGCCCAAGACCAGACACGGGAGGCAGCCTTTGTCAATTTGCATTTCCATCCTTCAAAGAGTGATTTGAGAGACTTTGGTGAAGTCTATCACAATGCACTCTATTTGGACAAAGAAAGGCAAAATTTCCCCAGGTGTACACAATAATCCATGCCCCGGGAATGATGCAATGAATGCCGGGGCACACGTCTTGGAATGTCAAAAGCAAAGTAAGCTTTCCTATCGAAAACTGGAAGTTCCTCTTGGACACGAGAGGAGGCACTTTTCACATTCCAATTCAGATAGGAAAAATGTTTTCTCCTCTACTGGCCTGGAGACCTGCCAGGGTCAGCATGGTCAGAACTCTATTGTTTTATTTGTCATCTTCATGACCCTATTTTAACGACTTTCCAAGAAATCTGAACTGAATATGTTTGAACTAAGTGTGAATTAATCTATTGTCTAGGCTTTAAGGCCCATAGCCAAAGGCAGCGAGTTTCCATTCCTGCTCACTCACTGCCCCATGCACATCAGGGACTGGGGTCTATTTCCTCTGGAATTTGAACTTTGTCTGATAATGAGCATTGAAAAGGATGTATCTCATGGATCTCTTTCTCAAAATTCCTGTGAAAATCAAAGAATCAATACCCCTGTGCCTCAAGACACATCGCTCCCTCTTTTTCCTACTGTCCTCCCTATCAGAGGGATCGTCAGAGGGGGCAGTTTGTAATGGAAACCCACCTGAAATCCAGTAGTGATCCTCCGGTCTGATTCTCTACAGCTGGGTTCAAGAACAGCTGCCCTGGATGGGATGCAGCTTCCAAGGTGCCTGTGGAAGGGTCAGAGGGGGAGTTTCCCTTCCGGGCAGGCTTTTATACTGATTCAAGGTCTCGTGACCTCGTTAAGGGGATCTCAGTCAATCCATCTCATCTACCCACCTTTGACGTAAGCAGGTCTTGAAGCCATAAACCGTCCTGTGTCGCTTAGCATTTTAAGGCATTTTAAAATGCCAGGCACTCCTGGGCATACTTTGAAGAATATCTGTTTTCTGTAAGGAAAAGAAACCTCTGTGCTAATGCCTCTATCTTTCTCCACTTTGCACTTTTCTTCTTTTGGCGAATTATGTGTAACATGGTAGTTCTTCTTGGAAGGCATTGAAGTGTAGACTTCTACCGCCCTCAGTACATTCACCTCGTTGTGCAAACATCACCATCGTCCGTCTCGCCAGCTTTTCATATTCTGCAACTGAAAGTCCCTATCTATTAAACACCCACTCTTCATTCTTCCCTCCCTGCAGACCCCTCTTCCACCATTCTCCTTTCGATGTCTATGCATGGGACTGCTCTAGGAATCCACAGAGAAGGCATTGTGCGATCTGCGTCCTGCTGGGACTGGCTTCTTTTGCACTGTGTCTTGTGACTCAAGTAATTGTTCCTGCCAGGTCCCTTTGGTTGAGCCAGGCAGCTCCACTCGGCTCAGTCTCTTAGTCCTGTACTCGGTAGTATGTAGATGACGTGGGACTTTCTTTTTCTAGCCTCATCTTCCTTTGGTTGATATTTGTGTGACTTTCACAACTTCCCGCTAGTGGTCAGGCCCAGGAGACGGTTAGGCACAGGTCTGTGTTTTGATGATGGGACGGTTGGGAATGAAAATGCCCTGTGATCTCGTCTGGGTAGTTGCTCATTGATTCAAAGGGACCAGCTTGACCTCCAAAGCGGGTGACTATGTACAACCGCCAGTAACGTGGGTGGAGTGTCTCCGTTGTTCCAGATTATTGGTACCCTGGGGAGTTTCCGCAGTTTGTGGTTTGCAGAGGTTTGCAACCGTATGGACTTTGAAAATTGCATTACATTAATAATTTATGAACTTGGCAAAATGCCCTAGGTCCTGGCTCCGTAGCCACGGCTTGATCCCATCCTCCTGCCCTGGAACCTGGGCAGCAGGGGCCCCTCCCTGATCTCCCACCGCAGCCTTGGGCCTCCTGGTGGCCTCTCCCCGCTCCAAGGATCGCGTGCCCCCCGTGATTCTCACACCACTGGCCTGAATTGCCCCTTACCCACCCTCCACGTAATTGGAGTAGCACTTGCGACTCTCAAGACTGGCTTCCCAAGGCAGAATAAACTGCGTACTTTCGGAAAAATAAAGGTATCCCTTTCACACCAGGAATTATTCCAATTTGCATAGACTCTTTTTGGTTCTGTTCTTTTAATTCTTAATTTGTCAATAGCCTCCTCAGCATTGCAGAGAAAATCCCTTGGGATTTAGAGCGGAATCGATGAGAACTTATACGAGAAAGTGTTTTGTGTTGACTTTCCCCAACTAAGATATGTGCTAACTGCTCCTAATTTATACGGCCGTTTATTTCAATTAGGGGTATTTTATATTTTTCCTAAAACTCTACAGAGTTTTTCCTAGATTTCATATTTATAGCTCTTTCTTTGCAGAAGGAAGGATATTGTCAGTAACTCTTCTCCTCCATTGTAGTATTTTAGTTTATTGCTGTTAGACGTGAATGCTACCAATTTGGGAAGTTGGATTGCCGTAGTTGGAGTGTTGGTTGAAAGCAGCTGTTCGTTTCCAGACTTTTTCTCTGATTTTGCTAGGATGTGCCTCGTGGAGCATCGTATCACCAGCCAATACCAGAAAAGATTCAGGTGTAATTTCCAAGATTACACAGTGCCCTCATTTCTCATGTGTCATGGCCCTGGCAGTGTGTGCAGCACAGTGTGGAGAGGAAGCCAACCCTGGGGGCTCCTTCTCAGTTTCTCTGGCTTTGGAGGCAGGAAGTTGACCTGAAAGCCTCCTGTTGGGTAGACCAATGTGGAATGTTTCAGTCGACTGTAATTCTTGAAGAGAATCTGCACATTATTTGCCCTCCTCAGAGGCTGAGCATGATCTCCAATACTATAATGATTGGGAGTAGCATCATCGTTGGGTCGATGAAACCCATTGTTATCATTACTATTCACTGTTATTTTTATTATTTTACCTGTTGTCTTTATGGCTTATAGATCTGGTTATCTTTAGTCGACAATGACTAGCGTTTCTCTGTTTCTCAAGTGGTTCCGATTGACTGAAGATATGCATGCAGGTTCCCAAAGAGACCGCTATAGAGAGTGCAGCTCCCAGACTCTCCCTCTATGGCAAAGAACCTGTCTGTCTGAGGACGTTCCTGAAAAATTTGTTGTTCATCTGGCGGGCGGAGGCCATTGCGTGCCAGAAGCAGAGAATCAGGACGGGTGTCCTTGGCTGCCTGAGTCTCTGGACAAATCTCGAACTACGTCCGAGGCCCAGCAGTGGCTTGCAGCTGTGGGAAAGACCAGTGTGGGCGTCCTTAGCGAGCCAGCGCCACCATCAATTTTTCACTTGAGCTCAGGGACCCCAGAATGCCTCTCGATGACGTTGAAGGCTAGTGAATGTTGGGCAGGAGCCCCCAGAATTTTTTCCATGATGCACTGGGGGCACCGGAACTGCTCCTGCCAGCCTGGAAAGGCTGCAGAGGAAACCGTCGTCCTCGTGCAGAATTTTCTATTTCCCTTCAAGTGCCCAGGAACTGCCATTGGCCAAAATGATGGTGCGAGGATGGCTTCCTAACTGTGCCTGAGCTGTTGAAAGTCTTCCAGGTCCCAATAGCGGTCTGCCACCAATTCGCCTGTCTCCCCTCAATGTCCTTGCTCCCTCTTCTCGCTTTTCCACGTCTTCCTTCCTGGCGTGGGCTTTAGAGTACTAACTACCAAGGTAGAGCAGAGTTAAATTTTCTAATGAATTGAGGTTCCCAGCTCAATTCCTTGTACCCAGGGAGCCCTAAGGAACATGTGACTGCACACTAGATGCTCAAGCAAGGTCGTCTGAATGTAGTATGGCGTGCTGTTTCCTGAAGGTGGTCCTGCTGAGACCCTATCGCCTCCTGTATACTTCTCTCAATGTCCTGAGAATACGCGAGTACTGTAGGCTTTCTGCGAGACCATGGGTGATCTTCACGGAAACCCACTGTGTTTGTAGCGAGATGATGGTTGGCTGTCAGGGCTTGTGTGTCCTGTGCTTTCTTTCCCAGGCTGAGTGCTAGTGGAAGTGGGTCTTGAAAGAGCAGCATCAGCGTCCCCAGGGAACTTGTGAGAAATAGAAACAGATGGATCCTTCCTAGACATCCAAACTCCTAATTCCCTGGTGTTGAGTCTTGTACATTGAAGAAATTTCTGTGTGCACGAGACTGTGAAAAGGAGTATTAGCTAAAGTGTTCTCCACTCTGGGCTGCCATTTGAAATCCCCTACGTCGATCTAGGGAATGCAGTCATCTCAGCACTGGCGTGTGGTTGTTCAGTGGTGGGCCTGCGTGAATGGGGTTGTCAGAATCTCTAAGAGAGTTATGGGGCAGGACGGAGGCCGTGAGACCAGACCAGGGCCTATGCCGAAAGGAGGGAAGTCTGTCCCGGGTCCCAAGGAGACTGGAGCACTTCAGTAGCTATGGCAGGCTGGGGTATTGCCGAAATGTGCCATCTTGACTTTTCCCTTCTTTTGGGTGACCTTGTGCGTTCACCCAGGGGCTGCCCTCCTTGGAAGGCACAGAAGGCTGCAGACTGAAAGAAGCACTCGCCAACGGATGTCCTACAAGGAGGTAGGAGCAGTCATTTGTTCTTCCTATGGAAATGTTCCTTACCGAGGCATGGGAGTTTTCTGGATCCTACTCAGAGCTTTTCCCGAATGAGAAAATGGAGATCACAGGTGACTCAGGTGAAATCTTTGCTCACCACCTCCAGTGGATCTCAAACTTTGCTGCCCACTGTTATCACGTCGGGAGATTTCCAAAGCTCCCAGTGCCCAGGCCGCAATAAACACACCCTCAATTTGCATCTCTTGCAGTAGGCTTCAGGCACAGGTATTTGCTAACCACCCCGCCCTGAGTCCCATGTGGGCCACCGTGCGAATAAGTCTGCAGGCACGCTTGTCTCACTGAAATCTGCCTAAGATTCCCTGGGGCTCACTGTCAAAATGCATGTAATGATGCCGTGGGGCTGAGTGTGCCTGAGAATCTGTGTTTCTAAAAAGCCCTAGGTCCTGCCAAACAGTGCTTCCCCCAGTCACTTTAACTTGGATGAGTCAAAGAAATTTTTAAAATGGTCTGCATGCCTAGAAATCAAAAGTGCGTACCACAGGTCACCTTTGGGAGAATTTTATTAATAACAAAAGAACATTTTAAAACACAACTTTCTAATGACGTTTAATAACCCAAAGGAACAAAGCCATGAGAATATCCCGCATCAGGATTTCCACAGAAATAACCCCACAGAGTCAAAATATCTCATCCCAGGTCAGGGAAGTCTTTACAATTTGCCACGGACTCTTTTGAGCCCTTTACCCATTTTCCCCAAATTCTGAAATCGGAGGAGAGATACAGATCCATTTCCTATTATCTTTTAGTTGAGACCTTACCCCTGCAATCGAACTCACTAGTATCCAATGGATTTCAGTGTCAAACAACTTCCTATTCCAGTTTGATTACCGCCCTTTGAATCGTCACTTCTGCTTCCATCATGAAAGAGGGCAGTGTTTGCCTGTGTGTTTCCACAAGCATCGCCTGGGCTTCCACCATGTGTAGCCAGAGCAGAGATGGGGAATGGCTGATTCGCGAGAAAAACCTTGCTCCTTGTGACTTCTCCTCCTCACTGGACAGTCAGTTCCAGGTGTCCTGGGGTGGGAGGACGTGTCTTCCTTGGCAGGAGGTGTCTCCCTCCGAGTCACTCTCTTCCGAGGAAGAGGAAACCTG
This sequence comes from Diceros bicornis minor, assembly GCF_020826845.1. Taxonomy (NCBI): domain Eukaryota; kingdom Metazoa; phylum Chordata; class Mammalia; order Perissodactyla; family Rhinocerotidae; genus Diceros; species Diceros bicornis. The sequence continues at coordinate 130,479 of NW_026690896.1, read as the reverse complement.
GAGGTCATTCTCCAGGACACTCAGTGGGACTTGGGCACAGTGTCCCTCAGACGTCTCTTGTGTGAGAGGGCTCTGCCCGGGAGGGCTTGGCTTCTCAGCTGGAAGGCAGGAGGGAGCAGTCAGGAGTCTGGAGCTCCACCAGCCATTGTCTAATCTCCTGAAGAGCATTCTGAGGGGCTGGCCTGGGTCACGGTTCAGTGCTGGGCGATGGGCCACAGTGCAGGGCTGAGCGGTATTCAGGTGAGGTCTGTGGTGTGGAGGCGGGAGGTCAATGCTTTTCCCCTGGGCATGCATCTTTCTGGTCACCTGGCATCCCGCAGTGGGTCTCCGTCCAGTTGTCCGTGGTGGAGGCTGGGGAGTCTGGAAAACCCCCAGATGTGGTCTCTGAGTGCTCTTCTTAGGTGCTTGGAAGGGAGTGAGTCTCGGTTTCTTTGGGAGCGTCTGGAAAGCCTGCACTGGCACCTGGGCAGGTCTCTTGCCTGGTGCCTTGATGCTGATTTTGGCATCCCAGTCCACAGTAGGTCCAGCAGCCTGTGGGCTGGGATAGGAGTTGACATCCAGATACATGGCCTGTGCCTGGGGCTGGTGAGCGTGGCCCAGGCCATGTGTCTTAGAGGGAGCCTGGGGATCTTCCAGGGAGGAAAAATGGGGCTTCTTGTCCCTCAGCTGGACAATGAGGGTAGGATCCGGGGCAAAGTGCTTGAATGCTGCGTGAGGCGTGTCAGGGACAGGCACTTCCTGACCATTCTGAATTCCACGAGGTGAGAAGAGGCTCAGTTCAGGTCTTTGGATGGCAGACACTGCGGGTCCGCTGGACCTCACGTCAGGTGTCTTCGAAGGTGGCCTACGTGTGAGACTGAGGCCCAGGGCAGATTTCCTCTCGCCTCTGTAGAGGGGTCTTGGCCTGTTTGCATGCTGGAAGACAAGACAAAGACACACAAAGACTACATATTAGAACGTCCTCACCAAGGGAGAGAAATTACAACTAACCCAATAAAATAGGTGAAAACCAGAACTTGTACCATGAAATTGAATATTATGAGATATAAATGTGTTGAGTTTAAAAATGATGAGGGACTCAACCTCAGTGGTGGCCAGGATAAAACAAACTGCACCGTCACCTTGCTACGTGTTTGCGGCAGGTAGGAGAATCGAAAGGTTCTTCCCAGTGTCTCTCTTGAAGGAAGTGTACATGAGCACTCTCCAAAATTTTTCTAGGGAATGTGCACAGCTCCTGCTGTTTTGGAGGCGGTTTCATGAGTAAGGAGTGTTGAGGAACAATTTGGGGGTGTGCACCACCATTGCAATGCTATCTCTTACATCAAGGATTCCACCTTGTGGAGACCTGTGATGAAAGCGCTTCCACAGCCCCCACCTGCATCTTGGTGACAGACATGCAAGGAGTAGTGCCAAACCCTAAACAGCAAGAAAAATGAGATCTGGCAAGTACACGAACTGATCACATTGGCTGGCATGGAATTGAAGAGTTCCCTCACAGAGAAGGGGGTGGAGGCAGATTGGGCTTCCCCCGAAGAGAACAAGAGGGGGCCCCAGGGGAGACTCACCCTCATGTAGTCACAGGACCCTGTCAATTCCTTCCAATTCGTCTGCGGACTCCCTTGAGCTCTCCTGGGAAATCTCTGCAGTAGAGCATTGCTGTGCTGCTCTTGTTGCCTGCAAACAAAAGCATGTCAAGTGCAGGGCACACAATTTCCTGGAGCCAGTTGGGACAGATATTCCTGTGTCCCAGGCTCCTTCAGTGTTGGGTTTTGAGACAGGTCGTGAAGCCCTGGGCCTTTGCCTCACCTCAGATTATTCCCCCAACTGCAGAGAACCCTGCGGGTTTTCTCATGCAGTCCTTTCCTTTTTCTCCATTGCTTCTCTCCCTGTCGTGGGGAGAATTCTGAAATGTTCCCCACCCCCTTGACTGACTCCCGAGTTGTTGAGTGAGCACCTGAGTGTGGACCCTGGAGGAGAGTGAGCTCCTATCTCGTTGTCTCCACCCCCCTGTCCTGGCCTGGAGGTGGCTGTGCACACCATGTGGAGCTGGGGAGACACGTGAGTCTCCTTGGATTTCAGCCCAAAGATTGGTTACAAGCTCCCAGGTTCCTCACCTTTGTCTTTGCTGCTTCTCTCTCTCTGGCTTCTGCAAGAGCCGTGGGTTTGGCTGCACCTGCAGATTCCCCGGTTTCACATTCTCCTTGCAAATACTGGAGCCCAAGGGCAGGGGTGGCTATGGCCCCTTGCCAACGCTTCATGGGGCACCTGGTACTTCTTCTGTTGTGCCCAAAGGCTCCGCAGTCCTTGCACTTCACCTGTGGGTGGAGGAGGAAATGGTCTCTGAGTCAGCGGGAATCACAAGCACTTTTCCACAGTGAATAGAAGGACAGAGTTTGAGAGGTGAGTATTGGTTTTGGAGAGGGGACAGGACATATGGCAGTAGCTGTGAGGACACTGAGCATATTAGGGTGCCTTCCAAAAGCTTCTGCTATGGATAGACAGTGGAGGAAGGAGTGGAGCTCTCAAGGTGAGCAGATGAGTCATAAGTGAAGATTGAGGCAAAATCCAAGCTAGACAGGACAGCAAAGAGGAAGTGAGGTTGTTCCTCCGGGTCTGTGAATGGGCCTGTGCCTGGTGATGTGGTCTCAAGGCAAGAAATCGTCTCATGGGAAAGGACAAGGGAGTGCTGGCCACAGAAGTGGCCATGTTCAAACCCTGTCTCTGGATTCCATGCACATCCCTGGTGCCCCACAGACCCAAGCCTCCACGCTTACCCTGGGATCCTCCTCCTCTGGTAGGGGAGCCTTCTTTGCCGCCGGTCCCTTCACTTGCTTCTTGCCCTTCTGGACATTAGAGAGTCTGGAGGGCCCGTGCTGGGTGGAACGGCCCGCCATCTTCCTCACCTCCTTGGTTTGTCACCTCAGTGTTTCTGGGGACTTGATACTCGGATTTCCTGAATCAAAAGCAGAAGAAAACTTTCAGATTGACACAGAGACTAAAGTCCTCATGCACCTTCTTCTCCAAGTGGGGATGAAGGGACCTCATGAGCACTCAGTCAAAACACATTTCTCACAAGGTGATGTCTCCCTCCCAGAGATTTTGTCCTTCTCCCTGACTCCCTCGCCCGACAAAAGCTCGCTGCCCAAGACCAGACACGGGAGGCAGCCTTTGTCAATTTGCATTTCCATCCTTCAAAGAGTGATTTGAGAGACTTTGGTGAAGTCTATCACAATGCACTCTATTTGGACAAAGAAAGGCAAAATTTCCCCAGGTGTACACAATAATCCATGCCCCGGGAATGATGCAATGAATGCCGGGGCACACGTCTTGGAATGTCAAAAGCAAAGTAAGCTTTCCTATCGAAAACTGGAAGTTCCTCTTGGACACGAGAGGAGGCACTTTTCACATTCCAATTCAGATAGGAAAAATGTTTTCTCCTCTACTGGCCTGGAGACCTGCCAGGGTCAGCATGGTCAGAACTCTATTGTTTTATTTGTCATCTTCATGACCCTATTTTAACGACTTTCCAAGAAATCTGAACTGAATATGTTTGAACTAAGTGTGAACTAATCTATTGTCTAGGCTTTAAGGCCCATAGCCAAAGGCAGCGAGTTTCCATTCCTGCTCACTCACTGCCCCATGCACATCAGGGACTGGGGTCTATTTCCTCTGGAATTTGAACTTTGTCTGATAATGAGCATTGAAAAGGATGTATCTCATGGATCTCTTTCTCAAAATTCCTGTGAAAATCAAAGAATCAATACCCCTGTGCCTCAAGACACATCGCTCCCTCTTTTTCCTACTGTCCTCCCTATCAGAGGGATCGTCAGAGGGGGCAGTTTGTAATGGAAACCCACCTGAAATCCAGTAGTGATCCTCCGGTCTGATTCTCTACAGCTGGGTTCAAGAACAGCTGCCCTGGATGGGATGCAGCTTCCAAGGTGCCTGTGGAAGGGTCAGAGGGGGAGTTTCCCTTCCGGGCAGGCTTTTATACTGATTCAAGGTCACGTGACCTCGTTAAGGGGATCTCAGTCAATCCATCTCATCTACCCACCTTTGACGTAAGCAGGTCTTGAAGCCATAAACCGTCCTGTGTCGCTTAGCATTTTAAGGCATTTTAAAATGCCAGGCACTCATGGGCATACTTTGAAGAATATCTGTTTTCTGTAAGGAAAAGAAACCTCTGTGCTAATGCCTCTATCTTTCTCCACTTTGCACTTTTCTTCTTTTGGCGAATTATGTGTAACGTGGTAGTTCTTCTTGGAAGGCATTGAAGTGTAGACTTCTACCGCCCTCAGTACATTCACCTCGTTGTGCAAACATCACCATCGTCCGTCTCGCCAGCTTTTCATATTCTGCAACTGAAAGTCCCTATCTATTAAACACCCACTCTTCATTCTTCCCTCCCTGCAGACCCCTCTTCCACCATTCTCCTTTCGATGTCTATGCATGGGACTGCTCTAGGAATCCACAGAGAAGGCATTGTGCGATCTGCGTCCTGCTGGGACTGGCTTCTTTTGCACTGTGTCTTGTGACTCAAGTAATTGTTCCTGCCAGGTCCCTTTGGTTGAGCCAGGCAGCTCCACTCGGCTCAGTCTCTTAGTCCTGTACTCGGTAGTATGTAGATGACGTGGGACTTTCTTTTTCTAGCCTCATCTCCCTTTGGTTGATATTTGTGTGACTTTCACAACTTCCCGCTAGTGGTCAGGCCCAGGAGACGGTTAGGCACAGGTCTGTGTTTTGATGATGGGACGGTTGGGAATGAAAATGCCCTGTGATCTCGTCTGGGTAGTTGCTCATTGATTCAAAGGGACCAGCTTGACCTCCAAAGCGGGTGACTATGTACAACCGCCAGTAACGTGGGTGGAGTGTCTCCGTTGTTCCAGATTATTGGTACCCTGGGGAGTTTCCGCAGTTTGTGGTTTGCAGAGGTTTGCAACCGTATGGACTTTGAAAATTGCATTACATTAATAATTTATGAACTTGGCAAAATGCCCTAGGTCCTGGCTCCGTAGCCACGGCTTGATCCCATCCTCCTGCCCTGGAACCTGGGCAGCAGGGGCCCCTCCCTGATCTCCCACCGCAGCCTTGGGCCTCCTGGTGGCCTCTCCCCGCTCCAAGGATCGCGTGCCCCCCGTGATTCTCACACCACTGGCCTGAATTGCCCCTTACCCACCCTCCACGTAATTGGAGTAGCACTTGCGACTCTCAAGACTGGCTTCCCAAGGCAGAATAAACTGCGTACTTTCGGAAAAATAAAGGTATCCCTTTCACACTAGGAATTATTCCAATTTGCATAGACTCTTTTTGGTTCTGTTCTTTTAATTCTTAATTTGTCAATAGCCTCCTCAGCATTGCAGAGAAAATCCTTTGGGATTTAGAGCGGAATCGATGAGAACTTATACGAGAAAGTGTTTTGTGTTGACTTTCCCCAACTAAGATATGTGCTAACTGCTCCTAATTTATACGGCCGTTTATTTCAATTAGGGGTATTTTATATTTTTCCTAAAACTCTACAGAGTTTTTCCTAGATTTCATATTTATAGCTCTTTCTTTGCAGAAGGAAGGATATTGTCAGTAACTCTTCTCCTCCATTGTAGTATTTTAGTTTATTGCTGTTAGACGTGAATGCTACCAATTTGGGAAGTTGGATTGCCGTAGTTGGAGTGTTGGTTGAAAGCAGCTGTTCGTTTCCAGACTTTTTCTCTGATTTTGCTAGGATGTGCCTCGTGGAGCATCGTATCACCAGCCAATACCAAAAAAGATTCAGGTGTAATTTCCAAGAGTACACAGTGCCCTCATTTCTCATGTGTCATGGCCCTGGCAGTGTGTGCAGCACAGTGTGGAGAGGAAGCCAACCCTGGGGGCTCCTTCTCAGTTTCTCTGGCTTTGGAGGCAGGAAGTTGACCTGAAAGCCTCCTGTTGGGTAGACCAATGTGGAATGTTTCAGTCGACTGTAATTCTTGAAGAGAATCTGCACATTATTTGCCCTCCTCAGAGGCTGAGCATGATCTCCAATACTATAATGATTGGGAGTAGCATCATCGTTGGGTCGATGAAACCCATTGTTATCATTACTATTCACTGTTATTTTTATTATTTTACCTCTTGTCTTTATGGCTTATAGATCTGGTTATCTTTAGTCGACAATGACTAGCGTTTCTCTGTTTCTCAAGTGGTTCCGATTGACTGAAGATATGCATGCAGGTTCCCAAAGAGACCGCTATAGAGAGTGCAGCTCCCAGACTCTCCCTCTATGGCAAAGAACCTGTCTGTCTGAGGACGTTCCTGAAAAATTTGTTGTTCATCTGGCGGGCGGAGGCCATTGCGTGCCAGAAGCAGAGAATCAGGACGGGTGTCCTTGGCTGCCTGAGTCTCTGGACAAATCTCGAACTACGTCCGAGGCCCAGCAGTGGCTTGCAGCTGCCAGAAAGACCAGTGTGGGCGTCCTTAGCGAGCCAGCGCCACCATCAATTTTTCACTTGAGCTCAGGGACCCCAGAATGCCTCTCGATGACGTTGAAGGCTAGTGAATGTTGGGCAGGAGCCCCCAGAATTTTTTCCATGATGCACTGGGGGCACCGGAACTGCTCCTGCCAGCCTGGAAAGGCTGCAGAGGAAACCGTCGTCCTCGTGCAGAATTTTCTATTTCCCTTCAAGTGCCCAGGAACTGCCATTGGCCAAAATGATGGTGCGAGGATGGCTTCCTAACTGTGCCTGAGCTGTTGAAAGTCTTCCAGGTCCCAATAGCGGTCTGCCACCAATTCGCCTGTCTCCCCTCAATGTCCTTGCTCCCTCTTCTCGCTTTTCCACGTCTTCCTTCCTGGCGTGGGCTTTAGAGTACTAACTACCAAGGTAGAGCAGAGTTAAATTTTCTAATGAATTGAGGTTCCCAGCTCAATTCCTTGTACCCAGGGAGCCCTAAGGAACATGTGACTGCACACTAGATGCTCAAGCAAGGTCGTCTGAATGTAGTATGGCGTGCTGTTTCCTGAAGGTGGTCCTGCTGAGACCCTATCGCCTCCTGTATACTTCTCTCAATGTCCTGAGAATACGCGAGTACTGTAGGCTTTCTGCGAGACCATGGGTGATCTTCACGGAAACCCACTGTGTTTGTAGCGAGATGATGGTTGGCTGTCAGGGCTTGTGTGTCCTGTGCTTTCTTTCCCAGGCTGAGTGCTAGTGGAAGTGGGTCTTGAAAGAGCAGCATCAGCGTCCCCAGGGAACTTGTGAGAAATAGAAACAGATGGATCCTTCCTAGACATCCAAACTCCTAATTCCCTGGTGTTGAGTCTTGTACATTGAAGAAATTTCTGTGTGCACGAGACTGTGAAAAGGAGTGTTAGCTAAAGTGTTCTCCACTCTGGGCTGCCATTTGAAATCCCCTAGGTCGATCTAGGGAATGCAGTCATCTCAGCACTGGCGTGTGGTTGTTCAGTGGTGGGCCTGCGTGAATGGGGTTGTCAGAATCTCTAAGAGAGTTATGGGGCAGGACGGAGGCCGTGAGACCAGACCAGGGCCTATGCCGAAAGGAGGGAAGTCTGTCCCGGGTCCCAAGGAGACTGGAGCACTTCAGTAGCTATGGCAGGCTGGGGTATTGCCGAAATGTGCCATCTTGACTTTTCCCTTCTTTTGGGTGACCTTGTGCGTTCACCCAGGGGCTGCCCTCCTTGGAAGGCACAGAAGGCTGCAGACTGAAAGAAGCACTCGCCAACGGATGTCCTACAAGGAGGTAGGAGCAGTCATTTGTTCTTCCTATGGAAATGTTCCTTACCGAGGCATGGGAGTTTTCTGGATCCTACTCAGAGCTTTTCCCGAATGAGAAAATGGAGATCACAGGTGACTCAGGTGAAATCTTTGCTCACCACCTCCAGTGGATCTCAAACTTTGCTGCCCACTGTTATCACGTCGGGAGATTTCCAAAGCTCCCAGTGCCCAGGCCGCAATAAACACACCCTCAATTTGCATCTCTTGCAGTAGGCTTCAGGCACAGGTATTTGCTAACCACCCCGCCCTGAGTCCCATGTGGGCCACCGTGCGAATAAGTCTGCAGGCACGCTTGTCTCACTGAAATCTGCCTAAGATTCCCTGGGGCTCACTGTCAAAATGCATGTAATGATGCCGTGGGGCTGAGTGTGCCTGAGAATCTGTGTTTCTAAAAAGCCCTAGGTCCTGCCAAACAGTGCTTCCCCCAGTCACTTTAACTTGGATGAGTCAAAGAAATTTTTAAAATGATCTGCATGCCTAGAAATCAAAAGTGCGTACCACAGGTCACCTTTGGGAGAATTTTATTAATAACAAAAGAACATTTTAAAACACAACTTTCTAATGACGTTTAATAACCCAAAGGAACAAAGCCATGAGAATATCCCGCATCAGGATTTCCACAGAAATAACCCCACAGAGTCAAAATATCTCATCCCAGGTCAGGGAAGTCTTTACAATTTGCCACGGACTCTTTTGAGCCCTTTACCCATTTTCCCCAAATTCTGAAATCGGAGGAGAGATACAGATCCATTTCCTATTATCTTTTAGTTGAGACCTTACCCCTGCAATCGAACTCACTAGTATCCAATGGATTTCAGTGTCAAACAACTTCCTATTCCAGTTTGATTACCGCCCTTTGAATCGTCACTTCTGCTTCCATCATGAAAGAGGGCAGTGTTTGCCTGTGTGTTTCCACAAGCATCGCCTGGGCTTCCACCATGTGTAGCCAGAGCAGAGATGGGGAATGGCTGATTCGCGAGAAAAACCTTGCTCCTTGTGACTTCTCCTCCTCACTGGACAGTCAGTTCCAGGTGTCCTGGGGTGGGAGGACGTGTCTTCCTTGGCAGGAGGTGTCTCCCTCCGAGTCACTCTCTTCCGAGGAAGAGGAAACCTGGAGGTCATTCTCCAGGACACTCAGTGGGACTTGGGCACAGTGTCCCTCAGACGTCTCTTGTGTGAGAGGGCTCTGCCCGGGAGGGCTTGGCTTCTCAGCTGGAAGGCAGGAGGGAGCAGTCAGGAGTCTGGAGCTCCACCAGCCATTGTCTAATCTCCTGAAGAGCATTCTGAGGGGCTGGCCTGGGTCACGGTTCAGTGCTGGGCGATGGGCCACAGTGCAGGGCTGAGCGGTATTCAGGTGAGGTCTGTGGTGTGGAGGCGGGAGGTCAATGCTTTTCCCCTGGGCATGCATCTTTCTGGTCACCTGGCATCCCGCAGTGGGTCTCCGTCCAGTTGTCCGTGGTGGAGGCTGGGGAGTCTGGAAAACCCCCAGATGTGGTCTCTGAGTGCTCTTCTTAGGTGCTTGGAAGGGAGTGAGTCTCGGTTTCTTTGGGAGCGTCTGGAAAGCCTGCACTGGCACCTGGGCAGGTCTCTTGCCTGGTGCCTTGATGCTGATTTTGGCATCCCAGTCCACAGTAGGTCCAGCAGCCTGTGGGCTGGGATAGGAGTTGACATCCAGATACATGGCTTGTGCCTGGGGCTGGTGAGCGTGGCCCAGGCCATGTGTCTTAGAGGGAGCCTGGGGATCTTCCAGGGAGGAAAAATGGGGCTTCTTGTCCCTCAGCTGGACAATGAGGGTAGGATCCGGGGCAAAGTGCTTGAATGCTGCGTGAGGCGTGTCAGGGACAGGCACTTCCTGACCATTCTGAATTCCACGAGGTGAGAAGAGGCTCAGTTCAGGTCTTTGGATGGCAGACACTGCGGGTCCGCTGGACCTCACGTCAGGTGTCTTCGAAGGTGGCCTACGTGTGAGACTGAGGCCCAGGGCAGATTTCCTCTCGCCTCTGTAGAGGGGTCTTGGCCTGTTTGCATGCTGGAAGACAAGACAAAGACACACAAAGACTACATATTAGAACGTCCTCACCAAGGGAGAGAAATTACAACTAACCCAATAAAATAGGTGAAAACCAGAACTTGTAACATGAAATTGAATATTATGAGATATAAAGGTGTTGAGTTTAAAAATGATGAGGGACTCAACCTCAGTGGTGGCCAGGATAAAACAAACTGCACCGTCACCTTGCTACGTGTTTGCGGCAGGTAGGAGAATCGAAAGGGTCTTCCCAGTGTCTCTCTTGAAGGAAGTGTACATGAGCACTCTCCAAAATTTTTCTAGGGAATGTGCACAGCTCCTGCTGTTTTGGAGGCGGTTTCATGAGTAAGGAGTGTTGAGGAACAATTTGGGGGTGTGCACCACCATTGCAATGCTATCTCTTACATCAAGGATTCCACCTTGTGGAGACCTGTGATGAAAGCGCTTCCACAGCCCCCACCTGCATCTTGGTGACAGACATGCAAGGAGTAGTGCCAAACCCTAAACAGCAAGAAAAATGAGATCTGGCAAGTACACGAACTGATCACATTGGCTGGCATGGAATTGAAGAGTTCCCTCACAGAGAAGGGGGTTGAGGCAGATTGGGCTTCCCCCGAAGAGAACAAGAGGGGGCCCCAGGGGAGACTCCCCCTCATGTAGTCACAGGACCCTGTCAATTCCTTCCAATTCGTCTGCGGACTCCCTTGAGCTCTCCTGGGAAATCTCTGCAGTAGAGCATTGCTGTGCTGCTCTTGTTGCCTGCAAACAAAAGCATGTCAAGTGCAGGGCACACAATTTCCTGGAGCCAGTTGGGACAGATATTCCTGTGTCCCAGGCTCCTTCAGTGTTGGGTTTTGAGACAGGTCGTGAAGCCCTGGGCCTTTGCCTCACCTCAGATTATTCCCCCAACTGCAGAGAACCCTGCGGGTTTTCTCATGCAGTCCTTTCCTTTTTCTCCATTGCTTCTCTCCCTGTCGTGGGGAGAATTCTGAAATGTTCCCCACCCCCTTGACTGACTCCCTAGTTGTTGAGTGAGCACCTGAGTGTGGACCCTGGAGGAGAGTGAGCTCCTATCTCGTTGTCTCCACCCCCCTGTCCTGGCCTGGAGGTGGCTGTGCACACCATGTGGAGCTGGGGAGACACATGAGTCTCCTTGGATTTCAGCCCAAAGATTGGTTACAAGCTCCCAGGTTCCTCACCTTTGTCTTTGCTGCTTCTCTCTCTCTGGCTTCTGCAAGAGCCGTGGGTTTGGCTGCACCTGCAGATTCCCCGGTTTCACATTCTCCTTGCAAATACTGGAGCCCAAGGGCAGGGGGGCTATGGCCCCTTGCCAACGCTTCATGGGGCACCTGGTACTTCTTCTGTTGTGCCCAAAGGCTCCGCAGTCCTTGCACTTCACCTGTGGGTGGAGGAGGAAATGGTCTCTGAGTCAGCGGGAATCACAAGCACTTTTCCACAGTGAATAGAAGGACAGAGTTTGAGAGGTGAATATTGGTTTTGGAGAGGGGACAGGACATATGGCAGTAGCTGTGAGGACACTGAGCATATTAGGGTGCCTTCCAAAAGCTTCTGCTATGGATAGACAGTGGAGGAAGGAGTGGAGCTCTCAAGGTGAGCAGATGAGTCATAAGTGAAGATTGAGGCAAAATCCAAGCTAGACAGGACAGCAAAGAGGAAGTGAGGTTGTTCCTCCGGGTCTGTGAATGGGCCTGTGCCTGGTGATGTGGTCTCAAGGCAAGAAATCGTCTCATGGGAAAGGACAAGGGAGTGCTGGCCACAGAAGTGGCCATGTTCAAACCCTGTCTCTGGATTCCATGCACATCCCTGGTGCCCCACAGACCCAAGCCTCCACGCTTACCCTGGGATCCTCCTCCTCTGGTAGGGGAGCCTTCTTTGCCGCCGGTCCCTTCACTTGCTTCTTGCCGTTCTGGACATTAGAGAGTCTGGAGGGCCCGTGCTGGGTGGAACGGCCCGCCATCTTCCTCACCTCCTTGGTTTGTCACCTCAGTGTTTCTGGGGACTTGATATTCGGATTTCCTGAATCAAAAGCAGAAGAAAACTTTCAGATTGACACAGAGACTAAAGTCCTCATGCACCTTCTTCTCCAAGTGGGGATGAAGGGACCTCATGAGCACTCAGTCAAAACACATTTCTCACAAGGTGATGTCTCCCTCCCAGAGATTTTGTCCTTCTCCCTGACTCCCTCGCCCGACAAAAGCTCGCTGCCCAAGACCAGACACGGGAGGCAGCCTTTGTCAATTTGCATTTCCATCCTTCAAAGAGTGATTTGAGAGACTTTGGTGAAGTCTATCACAATGCACTCTATTTGGACAAAGAAAGGCAAAATTTCCCCAGGTGTACACAATAATCCATGCCCCGGGAATGATGCAATGAATGCCGGGGCACACGTCTTGGAATGTCAAAAGCAAAGTAAGCTTTCCTATCGAAAACTGGAAGTTCCTCTTTGACACGAGAGGAGGCACTTTTCACATTCCAATTCAGATAGGAAAAATGTTTTCTCCTCTACTGGCCTGGAGACCTGCCAGGGTCAGCATGGTCAGAACTGTATTGTTTTATTTGTCATCTTCATGACCCTATTTTAACGACTTTCCAAGAAATCTGAACTGAATATGTTTGAACTAAGTGTGAACTAATCTATTGTCTAGGCTTTAAGGCCCATAGCCAAAGCCAGCGAGTTTCCATTCCTGCTCACTCACTGCCCCATGCACATCAGGGACTGGGGTCTATTTCCTCTGGAATTTGAACTTTGTCTGATAATGAGCATTGAAAAGGATGTATCTCATGGATCTCTTTCTCAAAATTCCTGTGAAAATTAAAGAATCAATACCCCTGTGCCTCAAGACACATTGCTCCCTCTTTTTCCTACTGTCCTCCCTCTCAGAGGGATCGTCAGAGGGGGCAGTTTGTAATGGAAACCCACCTGAAATCCAGTAGTGATCCTCCGGTCTGATTCTCTACAGCTGGGTTCAAGAACAGCTGCCCTGGATGGGATGCAGCTTCCAAGGTGCCTGCGGAAGGGTCAGAGGGGGAGTTTCCCTTCCGGGCAGGCTTTTATACTGATTCAAGGTCACGTGACCTCGTTAAGGGGATCTCAGTCAATCCATCTCATCTACCCACCTTTGACGTAAGCAGGTCTTGAAGCCATAAACCGTCCTGTGTCGCTTAGCATTTTCAGGCATTTTAAAATGCCAGGCACTCCTGGGCATACTTTGAAGAATAACTGTTTTCTGTAAGGAAAAGAAACCTCTGTGCTAATGCCTCTATCTTTCTCCACTTTGCACTTTTCTTCTTGTGGCGAATTATGTGTAACGTGGTAGTTCTTCTTGGAAGGCATTGAAGTGTAGACTTCTACCGCCCTCAGTACATTCACCTCGTTGTGCAAACATCACCATCGTCCGTCTCCCCAGCTTTTCATATTCTGCAACTGAAAGTCCCTATCTATTAAACACCCACTCTTCATTCTTCCCTCCCTGCAGACCCCTCTTCCACCATTCTCCTTTCGATGTCTATGCATGGGACTGCTCTAGGAATCCACAGAGAAGGCATTGTGCGATCTGCGTCCTGCTGGGACTGGCTTCTTTTGCACTGTGTCTTGTGACTCAAGTAATTGTTCCTGCCAGGTCCCTTTGGTTGAGCCAGGCAGCTCCACTCGGCTCAGTCTCTTAGTCCTGTACTCGGTAGTATGTAGATGACGTGGGACTTTCTTTTTCTAGCCTCATCTCACTTTGGTTGATATTTGTGTGACTTTCACAACTTCCCGCTAGTTGTCAGGCCCAGGAAACGGTTAGGCCCAGGTCTGTGTTTTGATGATGGGACGGTTGGGAATGAAAATGCCCTGTGATCTCGTCTGGGTAGTTGCTCATTGATTCAAAGGGACCAGCTTGACCTCCAAAGCGGGTGACTATGTACAACCGCCAGTAACGTGGGTGGAGTGTCTCCGTTGTTCCAGATTATTGGTACCCTGGGGAGTTTCCGCAGTTTGTGGTTTGCAGAGGTTTGCAACCGTATGGACTTTGAAAATTGCATTACAATAATAATTTATGAACTTGGCAAAATGCCCTAGGTCCTGGCTCCGTAGCCACGGCTTGATCCCATCCTCCTGCCCTGGAACCTGGGCCGCAGGGGCCCCTCCCTGATCTCCCACCGCAGCCTTGGGCCTCCTGGTGGCCTCTCCCCGCTCCAAGGATCGCGTGCCCCCCGTGATTCTCACACCACTGGCCTGAATTGCCCCTTACCCACCCTCCACGTAATTGGAGTAGCACTTGCCACTCTCACGACTGGCTTCCCAAGGCAGAATAAACTGCGTACTTTCGGAAAAATAAAGGTATCCCTTTCACACCAGGAATTATTCCAATTTGCATAGACTCTTTTTGGTTCTGTTCTTTTAATTCTTAATTTGTCAATAGCCTCCTCAGCATTGCAGAGAAAATCCCTTGGGATTTAGAGCGGAATCGATGAGAACTTAAACGAGAAAGTGTTTTGTGTTGACTTTCCCCAACTAAGATATGTGCTAACTGCTCCTAATTTATACGGCCGTTTATTTCAATTAGGGGTATTTTATATTTTTCCTAAAACTCTACAGAGTTTTTCCTAGATTTCATATTTATAGCTCTTTCTTTGCAGAAGGAAGGATATTGTCAGTAACTCTTCTCCTCCATTGTAGTATTTTAGTTTATTGCTGTTAGACGTGAATGCTACCAATTTGGGAAGTTGGATTGCCGTAGTTGGAGTGTTGGTTGAAAGCAGCTGTTCGTTTCCAGACTTTTTCTCTGATTTTGCTAGGATGTGCCTCGTGGAGCATCGTATCACCAGCCAATACCAGAAAAGATTCAGGTGTAATTTCCAAGATTACACAGTGCCCTCATTTCTCATGTGTCATGGCCCTGGCAGTGTGTGCAGCACAGTGTGGAGAGGAAGCCAACCCTGGGGGCTCCTTCTCAGTTTCTCTGGCTTTGGAGGCAGGAAGTTGACCTGAAAGCCTCCTGTTGGGTAGACCAATGTGGAATGTTTCAGTCGACTGTAATTCTTGAAGAGAATCTGCACATTATTTGCCCTCCTCAGAGGCTGAGCATGATCTCCAATACTATAATGATTGGGAGTAGCATCATCGTTGGGTCGATGAAACCCATTGTTATCATTACTATTCACTGTTATTTTTATTATTTTACCTGCTGTCTTTATGGCTTATAGATCTGGTTATCTTTAGTCGACAATGACTAGCGTTTCTCTGTTTCTCAAGTGGTTCCGATTGACTGAAGACATGCATGCAGGTTCCCAAAGAGACCGCTATAGAGAGTGCAGCTCCCAGACTCTCCCTCTATGGCAAAGAAGCTGTCTGTCTGAGGACGTTCCTGAAAAATTTGTTGTTCATCTGGCGGGCGGAGGCCATTGCGTGCCAGAAGCAGAGAATCAGGACGGGTGTCCTTGGCTGCCTGAGTCTCTGGACAAATCTCGAACTACGTCCGAGGCCCAGCAGTGGCTTGCAGCTGCCAGAAAGACCAGTGTGGGCGTCCTTAGCGAGCCAGCGCCACCATCAATTTTTCACTTGAGCTCAGGGACCCCAGAATGCCTCTCGATGACGTTGAAGGCTAGTGAATGTTGGGCAGGAGCCCCCAGAATTTCTTCCATGATGCACTGGGGGCACCGGAACTGCTCCTGCCAGCCTGGAAAGGCTGCAGAGGAAACCGTCGTCCTCGTGCAGAATTTTCTATTTCCCTTCAAGTGCCCAGGAACTGCCATTGGCCAAAATGATGGTGCGAGGATGGCTTCCTAACTGTGCCTGAGCTGTTGAAAGTCTTCCAGGTCCCAATAGCGGTCTGCCACCAATTCGCCTGTCTCCCCTCAATGTCCTTGCTCCCTCTTCTCGCTTTTCCACGTCTTCCTTCCTGGCGTGGGCTTTAGAGTACTAACTACCAAGGTAGAGCAGAGTTAAATTTTCTAATGAATTGAGGTTCCCAGCTCAATTCCTTGTACCCAGGGAGCCCTAAGGAACATGTGACTGCACACTAGATGCTCAAGCAAGGTCGTCTGAATGTAGTATGGCGTGCTGTTTCCTGAAGGTGGTCCTGCTGAGACCCTATCGCCTCCTGTATACTTCTCTCAATGTCCTGAGAATACGCGAGTACTGTAGGCTTTCTGCGAGACCATGGGTGATCTTCACGGAAACCCACTGTGTTTGTAGCGAGATGATGGTTGGCTGTCAGGGCTTGTGTGTCCTGTGCTTTCTTTCCCAGGCTGAGTGCTAGTGGAAGTGGGTCTTGAAAGAGCAGCATCAGCGTCCCCAGGGAACTTGTGAGAAATAGAAACAGATGGATCCTTCCAGGACATCCAAACTCCTAATTCCCTGGTGTTGAGTCTTGTACATTGAAGAAATTTCTGTGTGCACGAGACTGTGAAAAGGAGTATTAGCTAAAGTGTTCTCCACTCTGGGCTGCCATTTGAAATCCCCTAGGTCGATCTAGGGAATGCAGTCATCTCAGCACTGGCGTGTGGTTGTTCAGTGGTGGGCCTGCGTGAATGGGGTTGTCAGAATCTCTAAGAGAGTTATGGGGCAGGACGGAGGCCGTGAGACCAGACCAGGGCCTATGTCGAAAGGAGGGAAGTCTGTCCCGGGTCCCAAGGAGACTGGAGCACTTCAGTAGCTATGGCAGGCTGGGGTATTGCCGAAATGTGCCATCTTGACTTTTCCCTTCTTTTTGGTGACCTTGTGCGTTCACCCAGGGGCTGCCCTCCTTGGAAGGCACAGAAGGCTGCAGACTGAAAGAAGCACTCGCCAACGGATGTCCTACAAGGAGGTAGGAGCAGTCATTTGTTCTTCCTATGGAAATGTTCCTTACCGAGGCATGGGAATTTTCTGGATCCTACTCAGAGATTTTCCCGAATGAGAAAATGGAGATCACAGGTGACTCAGGTGAAATCTTTGCTCACCACCTCCAGTGGATCTCAAACTTTGCTGCCCACTGTTATCACGTCGGGAGATTTCCAAAGCTCCCAGTGCCCAGGCCGCAATAAACACACCCTCAATTTGCATCTCTTGCAGTAGGCTTCAGGCACAGGTATTTGCTAACCACCCCGCCCTGAGTCCCATGTGGACCACCGTGCGAATAAGTCTGCAGGCACGCTTGTCTCACTGAAATCTGCCTAAGATTCCCTGGGGCTCACTGTCAAAATGCATGTAATGATGCCGTGGGGCTGAGTGTGCCTGAGAATCTGTGTTTCTAAAAAGCCCTAGGTCCTGCCAAACAGTGCTTCACCCAGTCACTTTAACTTGGATGAGTCAAAGAAATTTTTAAAATGGTCTGCATGCCTAGAAATCAAAAGTGCGTACCACAGGTCACCTTTGGGAGAATTTTATTAATAACAAAAGAACATTGTAAAACACAACTTTCTAATGACGTTTAATAACCCAAAGGAACAAAGCCATGAGAATATCCCGCATCAGGATTTCCACAGAAATAACCCCACAGAGTCAAAATATCTCATCCCAGGTCAGGGAAGTCTTTACAATTTGCCACGGACTCTTTTGAGCCCTTTACCCATTTTCCCCAAATTCTGAAATCGGAGGAGAGATACAGATCCATTTCCTATTATCTTTTAGTTGAGACCTTACCCCTGCAATCGAACTCACTAGTATCCAATGGATTTCAGTGTCAAACAACTTCCTATTCCAGTTTGATTACCGCCCTTTGAATCGTCACTTCTGCTTCCATCATGAAAGAGGGCAGTGTTTGCCTGTGTGTTTCCACAAGCATCGCCTGGGCTTCCACCATGTGTAGCCAGAGCAGAGATGGGGAATGGCTGATTCGCGAGAAAAACCTTGCTCCTTGTGACTTCTCCTCCTCACTGGACAGTCAGTTCCAGGTGTCCTGGGGTGGGAGGACGAGTCTCCCTTGGCAGGCGGTGTCTCCCTCCGAGTCACTCTCTTCCGAGGAAGAGGAAACCTGGAGGTCATTCTCCAGGACACTCAGTGGGACTTGGGCACAGTGTCCCTCAGACGTCTCTTGTGTGAGAGGGCTCTGCCCGGGAGGGCTTGGCTTCTCAGCTGGAAGGCAGGAGGGAGCAGTCAGGAGTCTGGAGCTCCACCAGCCATTGTCTAATCTCCTGAAGAGCATTCTGAGGGGCTGGCCTGGGTCACGGTTCAGTGCTGGGCGATGGGCCACAGTGCAGGGCTGAGCGGTATTCAGGTGAGGTCTGTGGTGTGGAGGCGGGAGGTCAATGCTTTTCCCCTGGGCATGCATCTTTCTGGTCACCTGGCATCCCGCAGTGGGTCTCCGTCCAGTTGTCCGTGGTGGAGGCTGGAGAGTCTGGAAAACCCCCAGATGTGGTCTCTGAGTGCTCTTCTTAGGTGCTTGGAAGGGAGTGAGTCTCGGTTTCTTTGGGAGCGTCTGGAAAGCCTGCACTGGCACCTGGGCAGGTCTCTTGCCTGGTGCCTTGATGCTGATTTTGGCATCCCGGGCCACAGTAGGTCCAGCAGCCTGTGGGCTGGGATAGGAGTTGACATCCAGATACATGGCTTGTGCCTGGGGCTGGTGAGCGTGGCCCAGGCCATGTGTCTTAGAGGGAGCCTGGGGATCTTCCAGGGAGGAAAAATGGGGCTTCTTGTCCCTCAGCTGGACAATGAGGGTAGGATCCGGGGCAAAGTGCTTGAATGCTGCGTGAGGCGTGTCAGGGACAGGCACTTCCTGACCATTCTGAATTCCACGAGGTGAGAAGAGGCTCAGTTCAGGTCTTTGGATGGCAGACACTGCGGGTCCGCTGGACCTCACGTCAGGTGTCTTCGAAGGTGGCCTACATGTGAGACTGAGGCCCAGGGCAGATTTCCTCTCGCCTCTGTAGAGGGGTCTTGGCCTGTTTGCATGCTGGAAGACAAGACAAAGACACACAAAGACTACATATTAGAACGTCCTCACCAAGGGAGAGAAATTACAACTAACCCAATAAAATAGGTGAAAACCAGAACTTGTACCATGAAATTGAATATTATGAGATATAAAGGTGTTGAGTTTAAAAATGATGAGGGACTCAACCTCAGTGGTGGCCAGGATAAAACAAACTGCACCGTCACCTTGCTACGTGTTTGCGGCAGGTAGGAGAATCGAAAGGTTCTTCCCAGTGTCTCTCTTGAAGGAAGTGTACATGAGCACTCTCCAAAATTTTTCTAGGGAATGTGCACAGCTCCTGCTGTTTTGGAGGCGGTTTCATGAGTAAGGAGTGTTGAGGAACAATTTGGGGGTGTGCACCACCATTGCAATGCTATCTCTTACATCAAGGATTCCACCTTGTGGAGACCTGTGATGAAAGCGCTTCCACAGCCCCCACCTGCATCTTGGTGACAGACATGCAAGGAGTAGTGCCAAACCCTACACAGCAAGAAAAATGAGATCTGGCAAGTACACGAACTGATCACATTGGCTGGCATGGAATTGAAGAGTTCCCTCACAGAGAAGGGGGTTGAGGCAGATTGGGCTTCCCCCGAAGAGAACAAGCGGGGGCCCCAGGGGAGACTCACCCTCATGTAGTCACAGGACCCTGTCAATTCCTTCCAATTCGTCTGCGGACTCCCTTGAGCTCTCCTGGGAAATCTCTGCAGTAGAGCATTGCTGTGCTGCTCTTGTTGCCTGCAAACAAAAGCATGTCAAGTGCAGGGCACACAATTTCCTGGAGCCAGTTGGGACAGATATTCCTGTGTCCCAGGCTCCTTCAGTGTTGGGTTTTGAGACAGGTCGTGAAGCCCTGGGCCTTTGCCTCACCTCAGATTATTCCCCCAACTGCAGAGAACCCTGCGGGTTTTCTCATGCAGTCCTTTCCTTTTTCTCCATTGCTTCTCTCCCTGTCGTGGGGAGAATTCTGAAATGTTCCCCACCCCCTTGACTGACTCCCGAGGAGTTGAGTGAGCACATGAGTGTGGACCCTGGAGGAGAGTGAGCTCCTATCTCGTTGTCTCCACCCCCCTGTCCTGGCCTGGAGGTGGCTGTGCACACCATGTGGAGCTGGGGAGACACGTGAGTCTCCTTGGATTTCAGCCCAAAGATTGGTTACAAGCTCCCAGGTTCCTCACCTTTGTCTTTGCTGCTTCTCTCTCTCTGGCTTCTGCAAGAGCCGTGGGTTTGGCTGCACCTGCAGATTCCCCGGTTTCACATTCTCCTTGCAAATACTGGAGCCCAAGGGCAGGGGGGCTATGGCCCCTTGCCAACGCTTCATTGGGCACCTGGTACTTCTTCTGTTGTGCCCAAAGGCTCCGCAGTCCTTGCACTTCACCTGTGGGTGGAGGAGGAAATGGTCTCCGAGTCAGCGGGAATCACAAGCACTTTTCCACAGTGAATAGAAGGACAGAGTTTGAGAGGTGAATATTGGTTTTGGAGAGGGGACAGGACATATGGTAGTAGCTGTGAGGACACTGAGCTTATTAGGGTGCCTTCCAAAAGCTTCTGCTATGGATAGACAGTGGAGGAAGGATTGGAGCTCTCAAGGTGAGCAGATGAGTCATAAGTGAAGATTGAGGCAAAATCCAAGCTAGACAGGACAGCAAAGAGGAAGTGAGGTTGTTCCTCCGGGTCTGTGAATGGGCCTGTGCCTGGTGATGTGGTCTCAAGGCAAGAAATCGTCTCATGGGAAAGGACAAGGGAGTGCTGGCCACAGAAGTGGCCATGTTCAAACCCTGTCTCTGGATTCCATGCACATCCCTGGTGCCCCACAGACCCAAGCCTCCACGCTTACCCTGGGATCCTCCTCCTCTGGTAGGGGAGCCTTCTTTGCCACCGGTCCCTTCACTTGCTTCTTGCCGTTCTGGACATTAGAGAGTCTGGAGGGCCCGTGCTGGGTGGAACGGCCCGCCATCTTCCTCACCTCCTTGGTTTGTCACCTCAGTGTTTCTGGGGACTTGATATTCGGATTTCCTGAATCAAAAGCAGAAGAAAACTTTCAGATTGACACAGAGACTAAAGTCCTCATGCACCTTCTTCTCCAAGTGGGGATGAAGGGACCTCATGAGCACTCAGTCAAAACACATTTCTCACAAGGTGATGTCTCCCTCCCAGAGATTTTGTCCTTCTCCCTGACTCCCTCGCCCGACAAAAGCTCGCTGCCCAAGACCAGACACGGGAGGCAGCCTTTGTCAATTTGCATTTCCATCCTTCAAAGAGTGATTTGAGAGACTTTGGTGAAGTCTATCACAATGCACTCTATTTGGACAAAGAAAGGCAAAATTTCCCCAGGTGTACACAATAATCCATGCCCCGGGAATGATGCAATGAATGCCGGGGCACACGTCTTGGAATGTCAAAAGCAAAGTAAGCTTTCCTATCGAAAACTGGAAGTTCCTCTTTGACACGAGAGGAGGCACTTTTCACATTCCAATTCAGATAGAAAAAATGTTTTCTACTCTACTGACCTGGAGACCTGCCAGGGTCAGCATGGTCAGAACTGTATTGTTTTATTTGTCATCTTCATGACCCTATTTTAACGACTTTCCAAGAAATCTGAACTGAATATGTTTGAACTAAGTGTGAACTAATCTATTGTCTAGGCTTTAAGGCCCATAGCCAAAGCCAGCGAGTTTCCATTCCTGCTCACTCACTGCCCCATGCACATCAGGGACTGGGGTCTATTTTCTCTGGAATTTGAACTTTGACTGATAATGAGCATTGAAAAGGATGTATCTCATGGATCTCTTTCTCAAAATTCCTGTGAAAATCAAAGAATCAATACCCCTGTGCCTCAAGACACATCGCTCCCTCTTTTTCCTACTGTCCTCCCTCTCAGAGGGATCGTCAGAGGGGGCAGTTTGTAATGGAAACCCACCTGAAATCCAGTAGTGATCCTCCGGTCTGATTCTCTACAGCTGGGTTCAAGAACAGCTGCCCTGGATGGGATGCAGCTTCCAAGGTGCCTGCGGAAGGGTCAGAGGGGGAGTTTCCCTTCCGGGCAGGCTTTTATACTGATTCAAGGTCACGTGACCTCGTTAAGGGGATCTCAGTCAATCCATCTCATCTACCCACCTTTGACGTAAGCAGGTCTTGAAGCCATAAACCGTCCTGTGTCGCTTAGCATTTTCAGGCATTTTAAAATGCCAGGCACTCCTGGGCATACTTTGAAGAATATCTGTTTTCTGTAAGGAAAAGAAACCTCTGTGCTAATGCCTCTATCTTTCTCCACTTTACACTTTTGTTCTTGTGGCGAATTATGTGTAACGTGGTAGTTCTTCTTGGAAGGCATTGAAGTGTAGACTTCTACCGCCCTCAGTACATTCACCTCGTTGTGCAAACATCACCATCGTCCGTCTCCCCAGCTTTTCATATTCTGCAACTGAAAGTCCCTATCTATTAAACACCCACTCTTCATTCTTCCCTCCCTGCAGACCCCTCTTCCACCATTCTCCTTTCGATGTCTATGCATGGGACTGCTCTAGGAATCCACAGAGAAGGCATTGTGCGATCTGCGTCCTGCTGGGACTGGCTTCTTTTGCACTGTGTCTTGTGACTCAAGTAATTGTTCCTGCCAGGTCCCTTTGGTTGAGCCAGGCAGCTCCACTCGGCTCAGTCTCTTAGTCCTGTGCTCGGTAGTATGTAGATGACGTGGGACTTTCTTTTTCTAGCCTAATCTCCCTTTGGTTGATATTTGTGTGACTTTCACAACTTCCCGCTAGTGGTCAGGCCCAGGAGACGGTTAGGCACAGGTCTGTGTTTTGATGATGGGACGGTTGGGAATGAAAATGCCCTGTGATCTCGTCTGGGTAGTTGCTCATTGATTCAAAGGGACCAGCTTGACCTCCAAAGCGGGTGACTATGTACAACCGCCAGTAACGTGGGTGGAGTGTCTCCGTTGTTCCAGATTATTGGTACCCTGGGGAGTTTCCGCAGTTTGTGGTTTGCAGAGGTTTGCAACCGTATGGACTTTGAAAATTGCATTACATTAATAATTTATGAACTTGGCAAAATGCCCTAGGTCCTGGCTCCGTAGCCACGGCTTGATCCCATCCTCCTGCCCTGGAACCTGGGCAGCAGGGGCCCCTCCCTGATCTCCCACCGCAGCCTTGGGCCTCCTGGTGGCCTCTCCCCGCTCCAAGGATCGCGTGCCCCCCGTGATTCTCACACCACTGGCCTGAATTGCCCCTTACCCACCCTCCACGTAATTGGAGTAGCACTTGCCACTCTCACGACTGGCTTCCCAAGGCAGAATAAACTGCGTACTTTCGGAAAAATAAAGGTATCCCTTTCACACCAGGAATTATTCCAATTTGCATAGACTCTTTTTGGTTCTGTTCTTTTAATTCTTAATTTGTCAATTGCCTCCTCAGCATTGCAGAGAAAATCCCTTGGGATTTAGAGCGGAATCGATGAGAACTTATACGAGAAAGTGTTTTGTGTTGAATTTCCCCAACTAAGATATGTGTTAACTGCTCCTAATTTATACGGCCGTTTATTTCAATTAGGGGTATTTTATATTTTTCCTAAAACTCTACAGAGTTTTTCCTAGATTTCATATTTATAGCTCTTTCTTTGCAGAAGGAAGGATATTGTCAGTAACTCTTCTCCTCCATTGTAGTATTTTAGTTTATTGCTGTTAGACGTGAATGCTACCAATTTGGGAAGTTGGATTGCCGTAGTTGGAGTGTTGGTTGAAAGCAGCTGTTCGTTTCCAGACTTTTTCACTGATTTTGCTAGGATGTGCCTCGTGGAGCATCGTATCACCAGCCAATACCAAAAAAGATTCAGGTGTAATTTCCAAGAGTACACAGTGCCCTCATTTCTCATGTGTCATGGCCCTGGCAGTGTGTGCAGCACAGTGTGGAGAGGAAGCCAACCCTGGGGGCTCCTTCTCAGTTTCTCTGGCTTTGGAGGCAGGAAGTTGACCTGAAAGCCTCCTGTTGGGTAGACCAATGTGGAATGTTTCAGTCGACTGTAATTCTTGAAGAGAATCTGCACATTATTTGCCCTCCTCAGAGGCTGAGCATGATCTCCAATACTATAATGATTGGGAGTAGCATCATCGTTGGGTCGATGAAACCCATTGTTATCATTACTATTCACTGTTATTTTTATTATTTTACCTGTTGTCTTTATGGCTTATAGATCTGGTTATCTTTAGTCGACAATGACTAGCGTTTCTCTGTTTCTCAAGTGGTTCCGATTGACTGAAGATATGCATGCAGGTTCCCAAAGAGACCGCTATAGAGAGTGCAGCTCCCAGACTCTCCCTCTATGGCAAAGAACCTGTCTGTCTGAGGACGTTCCTGAAAAATTTGTTGTTCATCTGGCAGGCGGAGGCCATTGCGTGCCAGAAGCAGAGAATCAGGACGGGTGTCCTTGGCTGCCTGAGTCTCTGGACAAATCTCGAACTACGTCCGAGGCCCAGCAGTGGCTTGCAGCTGCCAGAAAGACCAGTGTGGGCGTCCTTAGCGAGCCAGCGCCACCATCAATTTTTCACTTGAGCTCAGGGACCCCAGAATGCCTCTCGATGACGTTGAAGGCTAGTGAATGTTGGGCAGGAGCCCGCAGAATTTTTTCCATGATGCACTGGGGGCACCGGAACTGCTCCTGCCAGCCTGGAAAGGCTGCAGAGGAAACCGTCGTCCTCGTGCAGAATTTTCTATTTCCCTTCAAGTGCCCAGGAACTGCCATTGGCCAAAATGATGGTGCGAGGATGGCTTCCTAACTGTGCCTGAGCTGTTGAAAGTCTTCCAGGTCCCAATAGCGGTCTGCCACCAATTCGCCTGTCTCCCCTCAATGTCCTTGCTCCCTCTTCTCGCTTTTCCACGTCTTCCTTCCTGGCGTGGGCTTTAGAGTACTAACTACCAAGGTAGAGCAGAGTTAAATTTTCTAATGAATTGAGGTTCCCAGCTCAATTCCTTGTACCCAGGGAGCCCTAAGGAACATGTGACTGCACACTAGATGCTCAAGCAAGGTCGTCTGAATGTAGTATGGCGTGCTGTTTCCTGAAGGTGGTCCTGCTGAGACCCTATCGCCTCCTGTATACTTCTCTCAACGTCCTGAGAATACGCGAGTACTGTAGGCTTTCTGCGAGACCATGGGTGATCTTCACGGAAACCCACTGTGTTTGTAGCGAGATGATGGTTGACTGTCAGGGCTTGTGTGTCCTGTGCTTTCTTTCCCAGGCTGAGTGCTAGTGGAAGTGGGTCTTGAAAGAGCAGCATCAGCGTCCCCAGGGAACTTGTGAGAAATAGAAACAGATGGATCCTTCCTAGACATCCAAACTCCTAATTCCCTGGTGTTGAGTCTTGTACATTGAAGAAATTTCTGTGTGCACGAGACTGTGAAAAGGAGTATTAGCTAAAGTGTTCTCCACTCTGGGCTGCCATTTGAAATCCCCTACGTCGATCTAGGGAATGCAGTCATCTCAGCACTGGCGTGTGGTTGTTCAGTGGTGGGCCTGCGTGAATGGGGTTGTCAGAATCTCTAAGAGAGTTATGGGGCAGGACGGAGGCCGTGAGACCAGACCAGGGCCTATGCCGAAAGGAGGGAAGTCTGTCCCGGGTCCCAAGGAGACTGGAGCACTTCAGTAGCTATGGCAGGCTGGGGTATTGCCGAAATGTGCCATCTTGACTTTTCCCTTCTTTTTGGTGACCTTGTGCGTTCACCCAGGGGCTGCCCTCCTTGGAAGGCACAGAAGGCTGCAGACTGAAAGAAGCACTCGCCAACGGATGTCCTACAAGGAGGTAAGAGCAGTCATTTGTTCTTCCTATGGAAATGTTCCTTACCGAGGCATGGGAATTTTCTGGATCCTACTCAGAGCTTTTCCCGAATGAGAAAATGGAGATCACAGGTGACTCAGGTGAAATCTTTGCTCACCACCTCCAGTGGATCTCAAACTTTGCTGCCCACTGTTATCACGTCGGGAGATTTCCAAAGCTCCCAGTGCCCAGGCCGCAATAAACACACCCTCAATTTGCATCTCTTGCAGTAGGCTTCAGGCACAGGTATTTGCTAACCACCCCGCCCTGAGTCCCATGTGGGCCACCGTGCGAATAAGTCTGCAGGCACGCTTGTCTCACTGAAATCTGCCTAAGATTCCCTGGGGCTCACTGTCAAAATGCAAGTAATGATGCCGTGGGGCTGAGTGTGCCTGAGAATCTGTGTTTCTAAAAAGCCCTAGGTCCTGCCAAACAGTGCTTCCCCCAGTCACTTTAACTTGGATGAGTCAAAGAAATTTTTAAAATGGTCTGCATGCCTAGAAATCAAAAGTGCGTACCACAGGTCACCTTTGGGAGAATTTTATTAATAACAAAAGAACATTGTAAAACACAACTTTCTAATGACGTTTAATAACCCAAAGGAACAAAGCCATGAGAATATCCCGCATCAGGATTTCCACAGAAATAACCCCACAGAGTCAAAATATCTCATCCCAGGTCAGGGAAGTCTTTACAATTTGCCACGGACTCTTTTGAGCCCTTTACCCATTTTCCCCAAATTCTGAAATCGGAGGAGAGATACAGATCCATTTCCCATTATCTTTTAGTTGAGACCTTACCCCTGCAATCGAACTCACTAGTATCCAATGGATTTCAGTGTCAAACAACTTCCTATTCCAGTTTGATTACCGCCCTTTGAATCGTCACTTCTGCTTCCATCATGAAAGAGGGCAGTGTTTGCCTGTGTGTTTCCACAAGCATCGCCTGGGCTTCCACCATGTGTAGCCAGAGCAGAGATGGGGAATGGCTGATTCGCGAGAAAAACCTTGCTCCTTGTGACTTCTCCTCCTCACTGGACAGTCAGTTCCAGGTGTCCTGGGGTGGGAGGACGTGTCTTCCTTGGCAGGAGGTGTCTCCCTCCGAGTCACTCTCTTCCGAGGAAGAGGAAACCTGGAGGTCATTCTCCAGGACACTCAGTGGGACTTGGGCACAGTGTCCCTCAGACGTCTCTTGTGTGAGAGGGCTCTGCCCGGGAGGGCTTGGCTTCTCAGCTGGAAGGCAGGAGGGAGCAGTCAGGAGTCTGGAGCTCCACCAGCCATTGTCTAATCTCCTGAAGAGCATTCTGAGGGGCTGGCCTGGGTCACGGTTCAGTGCTGGGCGATGGGCCACAGTGCAGGGCTGAGCGGTATTCAGGTGAGGTCTGTGGTGTGGAGGCGGGAGGTCAATGCTTTTCCCCTGGGCATGCATCTTTCTGGTCACCTGGCATCCCGCACTGGGTCTCCGTCCAGTTGTCCGTGGTGGAGGCTGGGGAGTCTGGAAAACCCCCAGATGTGGTCTCTGAGTGCTCTTCTTAGGTGCTTGGAAGGGAGTGAGTCTCGGTTTCTTTGGGAGCGTCTGGAAAGCCTGCACTGGCACCTGGGCAGGTCTCTTGCCTGGTGCCTTGATGCTGATTTTGGCATCCCGGTCCACAGTAGGTCCAGCAGCCTGTGGGCTGGGATAGGAGTTGACATCCAGATACATGGCTTGTGCCTGGGGCTGGTGAGCGTGGCCCAGGCCATGTGTCTTAGAGGGAGCCTGGGGATCTTCCAGGGAGGAAAAATGGGGCTTCTTGTCCCTCAGCTGGACAATGAGGGTAGGATCCGGGGCAAAGTGCTTGAATGCTGCGTGAGGCGTGTCAGGGACAGGCACTTCCTGACCATTCTGAATTCCACGAGGTGAGAAGAGGCTCAGTTCAGGTCTTTGGATGGCAGACACTGCGGGTCCGCTGGACCTCACATCAGGTGTCTTCGAAGGTGGCCTACATGTGAGACTGAGGCCCAGGGCAGATTTCCTCTCGCCTCTGTAGAGGGGTCTTGGCCTGTTTGCATGCTGGAAGACAAGACAAAGACACACAAAGACTACATATTAGAACGTCCTCACCAAGGGAGAGAAATTACAACTAACCCAATAAAATAGGTGAAAACCAGAACTTGTAACATGAAATTGAATATTATGAGATATAAAGGTGTTGAGTTTAAAAATGATGAGGGACTCAACCTCAGTGGTGGCCAGGATAAAACAAACTGCACCGTCACCTTGCTACGTGTTTGCGGCAGGTAGGAGAATCGAAAGGTTCTTCCCAGTGTCTCTCTTGAAGGAAGCGTACATGAGCACTCTCCAAAATTTTTCTAGGGAATGTGCACAGCTCCTGCTGTTTTGGAGGCGGTTTCATGAGTAAGGAGTGTTGAGGAACAATTTGGGGGTGTGCACCACCATTGCAATGCTATCTCTTACATCAAGGATTCCACCTTGTGGAGACCTGTGATGAAAGCGCTTCCACAGCCCCCACCTGCATCTTGGTGACAGACATGCAAGGAGTAGTGCCAAACCCTAAACAGCAAGAAAAATGAGATCTGGCAAGTACACGAACTGATCACATTGGCTGGCATGGAATTGAAGAGTTCCCTCACAGAGAAGGGGGTTGAGGCAGATTGGGCTTCCCCCGAAGAGAACAAGCGGGGGCCCCAGGGGAGACTCACCCTCATGTAGTCACAGGACCCTGTCAATTCCTTCCAATTCGACTGCGGACTCCCTTGAGCTCTCCTGGGAAATCTCTGCAGTAGAGCATTGCTGTGCTGCTCTTGTTGCCTGCAAACAAAAGCATGTCAAGTGCAGGGCACACAATTTCCTGGAGCCAGTTGGGACAGATATTCCTGTGTCCCAGGCTCCTTCAGTGTTGGGTTTTGAGACAGGTCGTGAAGCCCTGGGCCTTTGCCTCACCTCAGATTATTCCCCCAACTGCAGAGAACCCTGCGGGTTTTCTCATGCAGTCCTTTCCTTTTTCTCCATTGCTTCTCTCCCTGTCGTGGGGAGAATTCTGAAATGTTCCCCACCCCCTTGACTGACTCCCGAGGAGTTGAGTGAGCACCTGAGTGTGGACACTGGAGGAGAGTGAGCTCCTATCTCGTTGTCTCCACCCCCCTGTCCTGGCCTGGAGGTGGCTGTGCACACCATGTGGAGCTGGGGAGACACATGAGTCTCCTTGGATTTCAGACCAAAGATTGGTTACAAGCTCCCAGGTTCCTCACCTTTGTCTTTGCTGCTTCTCTCTCTCTGGCTTCTGCAAGAGCCGTGGGTTTGGCTGCACCTGCAGATTCCCCGGTTTCACATTCTCCTTGCAAATACTGGAGCCCAAGGGCAGGGGGGCTATGGCCCCTTGCCAACGCTTCATGGGGCACCTGGTACTTCTTCTGTTGTGCCCAAAGGTTCCGCAGTCCTTGCACTTCACCTGTGGGTGGAGGAGGAAATGGTCTCCGAGTCAGCGGGAATCACAAGCACTTTTCCACAGTGAATAGAAGGACAGAGTTTGAGAGGTGAATATTGGTTTTGGAGAGGGGACAGGACATATGGCAGTAGCTGTGAGGACACTGAGCATATTAGGGTGCCTTCCAAAAGCTTCTGCTATGGATAGACAGTGGAGGAAGGAGTGGAGCTCTCAAGGTGAGCAGATGAGTCATAAGTGAAGATTGAGGCAAAATCCAAGCTAGACAGGACAGCAAAGAGGAAGTGAGGTTGTTCCTCCGGGTCTGTGAATGGGCCTGTGCCTGGTGATGTGGTCTCAAGGCAAGAAATCGTCTCATGGGAAAGGACAAGGGAGTGCTGGCCACAGAAGTGGCCATGTTCAAACCCTGTCTCTGGATTCCATGCACATCCCTGGTGCCCCACAGACCCAAGCCTCCACGCTTACCCTGGGATCCTCCTCCTCTGGTAGGGGAGCCTTCTTTGCCGCCGGTCCCTTCACTTGCTTCTTGCCCTTCTGGACATTAGAGAGTCTGGAGGGCCCGTGCTGGGTGGAACGGCCCGCCATCTTCCTCACCTCCTTGGTTTGTCACCTCAGTGTTTCTGGGGACTTGATATTCGGATTTCCTGAATCAAAAGCAGAAGAAAACTTTCAGATTGACACAGAGACTAAAGTCCTCATGCACCTTCTTCTCCAAGTGGGGATGAAGGGACCTCATGAGCACTCAGTCAAAACACATTTCTCACAAGGTGATGTCTCCCTCCCAGAGATTTTGTCCTTCTCCCTGACTCCCTCGCCCGACAAAAGCTCGCTGCCCAAGACCAGACACGGGAGGCAGCCTTTGTCAATTTGCATTTCCATCCTTCAAAGAGTGATTTGAGAGACTTTGGTGAAGTCTATCACAATGCACTCTATTTGGACAAAGAAAGGCAAAATTTCCCCAGGTGTACACAATAATCCATGCCCCGGGAATGATGCAATGAATGCCGGGGCACACGTCTTGGAATGTCAAAAGCAAAGTAAGCTTTCCTATCGAAAACTGGAAGTTCCTCTTGGACACGAGAGGAGGCACTTTTCACATTCCAATTCAGATAGGAAAAATGTTTTCTCCCCTACTGGCCTGGAGACCTGCCAGGGTCAGCATGGTCAGAACTGTATTGTTTTATTTGTCATCTTCATGACCCTATTTTAACGACTTTCCAAGAAATCTGAACTGAATATGTTTGAACTAAGTGTGAACTAATCTATTGTCTAGGCTTTAAGGCCCATAGCCAAAGCCAGCGAGTTTCCATTCCTGCTCACTCACTGCCCCATGCACATCAGGGACTGGGGTCTATTTCCTCTGGAATTTGAACTTTGTCTGATAATGAGTATTGAAAAGGATGTATCTCATGGATCTCTTTCTCAAAATTCCTGTGAAAATTAAAGAATCAATACCCCTGTGCCTCAAGACACATCGCTCCCTCTTTTTCCTACTGTCCTCCCTCTCAGAGGGATCGTCAGAGGGGGCAGTTTGTAATGGAAACCCACCTGAAATCCAGTAGTGATCCTCCGGTCTGATTCTCTACAGCTGGGTTCAAGAACAGCTGCCCTGGATGGGATGCAGCTTCCAAGGTGCCTGCGGAAGGGTCAGAGGGGGAGTTTCTCTTCCGGGCAGGCTTTTATACTGATTCAAGGTCACGTGACCTCGTTAAGGGGATCTCAGTCAATCCATCTCATCTACCCACCTTTGACGTAAGCAGGTCTTGAAGCCATAAACCGTCCTGTGTCGCTTAGCATTTTCAGGCATTTTAAAATGCCAGGCACTCCTGGGCATACTTTGAAGAATATCTGTTTTCTGTAAGGAAAAGAAACCTCTGTGCTAATGCCTCTATCTTTCTCCACTTTGCACTTTTGTTCTTGTGGCGAATTATGTGTAACGTGGTAGTTCTTCTTGGAAGGCATTGAAGTGTAGACTTCTACCGCCCTCAGTACATTCACCTCGTTGTGCAAACATCACCATCGTCCGTCTCCCCAGCTTTTCATATTCTGCAACTGAAAGTCCCTATCTATTAAACACCCACTCTTCATTCTTCCCTCCCTGCAGACCCCTCTTCCACCATTCTCCTTTCGATGTCTATGCATGGGACTGCTCTAGGAATCCACAGAGAAGGCATTGTGCGATCTGCGTCCTGCTGGGACTGGCTTCTTTTGCACTGTGTCTTGTGACTCAAGTAATTGTTCCTGCCAGGTCCCTTTGGTTGAGCCAGGCAGCTCCACTCGGCTCAGTCTCTTAGTCCTGTGCTCGGTAGTATGTAGATGACGTGGGACTTTCTTTTTCTAGCCTCATCTCCCTTTGGTTGATATTTGTGTGACTTTCACAACTTCCCGCTAGTGGTCAGGCCCAGGAGACGCTTAGGCACAGGTCTGTGTTTTGATGATGGGACGGTTGGGAATGAAAATGCCCTGTGATCTCGTCTGGGTAGTTGCTCATTGATTCAAAGGGACCAGCTTGACCTCCAAAGCGGGTGACTATGTACAACCGCCAGTAACGTGGGTGGAGTGTCTCCGTTGTTCCAGATTATTGGTACCCTGGGGAGTTTCCGCAGTTTGTGGTTTGCAGAGGTTTGCAACCGTATGGACTTTGAAAATTGCATTACAATAATAATTTATGAACTTGGCAAAATGCCCTAGGTCCTGGCTCCGTAGCCACGGCTTGATCCCATCCTCCTGCCCTGGAACCTGGGCAGCAGGGGCCCCTCCCTGATCTCCCACCGCAGCCTTGGGCCTCCTGGTGGCCTCTCCCCGCTCCAAGGATCGCGTGCCCCCCGTGATTCTCACACCACTGGCCTGAATTGCCCCTTACCCACCCTCCACGTAATTGGAGTAGCACTTGCCACTCTCAAGACTGGCTTCCCAAGGCAGAATAAACTGCGTACTTTCGGAAAAATAAAGGTATCCCTTTCACACCAGGAATTATTCCAATTTGCATAGACTCGTTTTGGTTCTGTTCTTTTAATTCTTAATTTGTCAATAGCCTCCTCAGCATTGCAGAGAAAATCCCTTGGGATTTAGAGCGGAATCGATGAGAACTTATACGAGAAAGTGTTTTGTGTTGACTTTCCCCAACTAAGATATGTGCTAACTGCTCCTAATTTATACGGCCGTTTATTTCAATTAGGGGTATTTTATATTTTTCCTAAAACTCTACAGAGTTTTTCCTAGATTTCATATTTATAGCTCTTTCTTTGCAGAAGGAAGGATATTGTCAGTAACTCTTCTCCTCCATTGTAGTATTTTAGTTTATTGCTGTTAGACGTGAATGCTACCAATTTGGGAAGTTGGATTGCCGTAGTTGGAGTGTTGGTTGAAAGCAGCTGTTCGTTTCCAGACTTTTTCTCTGATTTTGCTAGGATGTGCCTCGTGGAGCATCGTATCACCAGCCAATACCAGAAAAGATTCAGGTGTAATTTCCAAGATTACACAGTGCCCTCATTTCTCATGTGTCATGGCCCTGGCAGTGTGTGCAGCACAGTGTGGAGAGGAAGCCAACCCTGGGGGCTCCTTCTCAGTTTCTCTGGCTTTGGAGACAGGAAGTTGACCTGAAAGCCTCCTGTTGGCTAGACCAATGTGGAATGTTTCAGTCGACTGTAATTCTTGAAGAGAATCTGCACATTATTTGCCCTCCTCAGAGGCTGAGCATGATCTCCAATACTATAATGATTGGGAGTAGCATCATCGTTGGGTCGATGAAACCCATTGTTATCATTACTATTCACTGTTATTTTTATTATTTTACCTGCTGTCTTTATGGCTTATAGATCTGGTTATCTTTAGTCGACAATGACTAGCGTTTCTCTGTTTCTCAAGTGGTTCCGATTGACTGAAGACATGCATGCAGGTTCCCAAAGAGACCGCTATAGAGAGTGCAGCTCCCAGACTCTCCCTCTATGGCAAAGAAGCTGTCTGTCTGAGGACGTTCCTGAAAAATTTGTTGTTCATCTGGCGGGCGGAGGCCATTGCGTGCCAGAAGCAGAGAATCAGGACGGGTGTCCTTGGCTGCCTGAGTCTCTGGACAAATCTCGAACTACGTCCGAGGCCCAGCAGTGGCTTGCAGCTGCCAGAAAGACCAGTGTGGGCGTCCTTAGCGAGCCAGCGCCACCATCAATTTTTCACTTGAGCTCAGGGACCCCAGAATGCCTCTCGATGACGTTGAAGGCTAGTGAATGTTGGGCAGGAGCCCCCAGAATTTCTTCCATGATGCACTGGGGGCACCGGAACTGCTCCTGCCAGCCTGGAAAGGCTGCAGAGGAAACCGTCGTCCTCGTGCAGAATTTTCTATTTCCCTTCAAGTGCCCAGGAACTGCCATTGGCCAAAATGATGGTGCGAGGATGGCTTCCTAACTGTGCCTGAGCTGTTGAAAGTCTTCCAGGTCCCAATAGCGGTCTGCCACCAATTCGCCTGTCTCCCCTCAATGTCCTTGCTCCCTCTTCTCGCTTTTCCACGTCTTCCTTCCTGGCGTGGGCTTTAGAGTACTAACTACCAAGGTAGAGCAGAGTTAAATTTTCTAATGAATTGAGGTTCCCAGCTCAATTCCTTGTACCCAGGGAGCCCTAAGGAACATGTGACTGCACACTAGATGCTCAAGCAAGGTCGTCTGAATGTAGTATGGCGTGCTGTTTCCTGAAGGTGGTCCTGCTGAGACCCTATCGCCTCCTGTATACTTCTCTCAATGTCCTGAGAATACGCGAGTACTGTAGGCTTTCTGCGAGACCATGGGTGATCTTCACGGAAACCCACTGTGTTTGTAGCGAGATGATGGTTGGCTGTCAGGGCTTGTGTGTCCTGTGCTTTCTTTCCCAGGCTGAGTGCTAGTGGAAGTGGGTCTTGAAAGAGCAGCATCAGCGTCCCCAGGGAACTTGTGAGAAATAGAAACAGATGGATCCTTCCAGGACATCCAAACTCCTAATTCCCTGGTGTTGAGTCTTGTACATTGAAGAAATTTCTGTGTGCACGAGACTGTGAAAAGGAGTATTAGCTAAAGTGTTCTCCACTCTGGGCTGCCATTTGAAATCCCCTAGGTCGATCTAGGGAATGCAGTCATCTCAGCACTGGCGTGTGGTTGTTCAGTGGTGGGCCTGCGTGAATGGGGTTGTCAGAATCTCTAAGAGAGTTATGGGGCAGGACGGAGGCCGTGAGACCAGACCAGGGCCTATGTCGAAAGGAGGGAAGTCTGTCCCGGGTCCCAAGGAGACTGGAGCACTTCAGTAGCTATGGCAGGCTGGGGTATTGCCGAAATGTGCCATCTTGACTTTTCCCTTCTTTTTGGTGACCTTGTGCGTTCACCCAGGGGCTGCCCTCCTTGGAAGGCACAGAAGGCTGCAGACTGAAAGAAGCACTCGCCAACGGATGTCCTACAAGGAGGTAGGAGCAGTCATTTGTTCTTCCTATGGAAATGTTCCTTACCGAGGCATGGGAATTTTCTGGATCCTACTCAGAGCTTTTCCCGAAGGAGAAAATGGAGATCACAGGTGACTCAGGTGAAATCTTTGCTCACCACCTCCAGTGGATCTCAAACTTTGCTGCCCACTGTTATCACGTCGGGAGATTTCCAAAGCTCCCAGTGCCCAGGCCGCAATAAACACACCCTCAATTTGCATCTCTTGCAGTAGGCTTCAGGCACAGGTATTTGCTAACCACCCCGCCCTGAGTCCCATGTGGACCACCGTGCGAATAAGTCTGCAGGCACGCTTGTCTCACTGAAATCTGCCTAAGATTCCCTGGGGCTCACTGTCAAAATGCATGTAATGATGCCGTGGGGCTGAGTGTGCCTGAGAATCTGTGTTTCTAAAAAGCCCTAGGTCCTGCCAAACAGTGCTTCCCCCAGTCACTTTAACTTGGATGAGTCAAAGAAATTTTTAAAATGGTCTGCATGCCTAGAAATCAAAAGTGCGTACCACAGGTCACCTTTGGGAGAATTTTATTAATAACAAAAGAACATTGTAAAACACAACTTTCTAATGACGTTTAATAACCCAAAGGAACAAAGCCATGAGAATATCCTGCATCAGGATTTCCACAGAAATAACCCCACAGAGTCAAAATATCTCATCCCAGGTCAGGGAAGTCTTTACAATTTGCCACGGACTCTTTTGAGCCCTTTACCCATTTTCCCCAAATTCTGAAATCGGAGGAGAGATACAGATCCATTTCCCATTATCTTTTAGTTGAGACCTTACCCCTGCAATCGAACTCACTAGTATCCAATGGATTTCAGTGTCAAACAACTTCCTATTCCAGTTTGATTACCGCCCTTTGAATCGTCACTTCTGCTTCCATCATGAAAGAGGGCAGTGTTTGCCTGTGTGTTTCCACAAGCATCGCCTGGGCTTCCACCATGTGTAGCCAGAGCAGAGATGGGGAATGGCTGATTCGCGAGAAAAACCTTGCTCCTTGTGACTTCTCCTCCTCACTGGACAGTCAGTTCCAGGTGTCCTGGGGTGGGAGGACGTGTCTCCCTTGGCAGGAGGTGTCTCCCTCCGAGTCACTCTCTTCCGAGGAAGAGGAAACCTGGAGGTCATTCTCCAGGACACTCAGTGGGACTTGGGCACAGTGTCCCTCAGACGTCTCTTGTGTGAGAGGGCTCTGCCCGGGAGGGCTTGGCTTCTCAGCTGGAAGGCAGGAGGGAGCAGTCAGGAGTCTGGAGCTCCACCAGCCATTGTCTAATCTCCTGAAGAGCATTCTGAGGGGCTGGCCTGGGTCACGGTTCAGTGCTGGGCGATGGGCCACAGTGCAGGGCTGAGCGGTATTCAGGTGAGGTCTGTGGTGTGGAGGCGGGAGGTCAATGCTTTTCCCCTGGGCATGCATCTTTCTGGTCACCTGGCATCCCGCAGTGGGTCTCCGTCCAGTTGTCCGTGGTGGAGGCTGGGGAGTCTGGAAAACCCCCAGATGTGGTCTCTGAGTGCTCTTCTTAGGTGCTTGGAAGGGAGTGAGTCTCGGTTTCTTTGGGAGCGTCTGGAAAGCCTGCACTGGCACCTGGGCAGGTCTCTTGCCTGGTGCCTTGATGCTGATTTTGGCATCCCGGTCCACAGTAGGTCCAGCAGCCTGTGGGCTGGGATAGGAGTTGACATCCAGATACATGGCTTGTGCCTGGGGCTGGTGAGCGTGGCCCAGGCCATGTGTCTTAGAGGGAGCCTGGGGATCTTCCAGGGAGGAAAAATGGGGCTTCTTGTCCCTCAGCTGGACAATGAGGGTAGGATCCGGGGCAAAGTGCTTGAATGCTGCGTGAGGCGTGTCAGGGACAGGCACTTCCTGACCATTCTGAATTCCACGAGGTGAGAAGAGGCTCAGTTCAGGTCTTTGGATGGCAGACACTGCGGGTCCGCTGGACCTCACGTCAGGTGTCTTCGAAGGTGGCCTACATGTGAGACTGAGGCCCAGGGCAGATTTCCTCTCGCCTCTGTAGAGGGGTCTTGGCCTGTTTGCATGCTGGAAGACAAGACAAAGACACACAAAGACTACATATTAGAACGTCCTCAACAAGGGAGAGAAATTACAACTAACCCAATAAAATAGGTGAAAACCAGAACTTGTAACATGAAATTGAATATTATGAGATATAAAGGTGTTGAGTTTAAAAATGATGAGGGACTCAGCCTCAGTGGTGGCCAGGATAAAACAAACTGCACCGTCACCTTGCTACGTGTTTGCGGCAGGTAGGAGAATCGAAAGGTTCTTCCCAGTGTCTCTCTTGAAGGAAGCGTACATGAGCACTCTCCAAAATTTTTCTAGGGAATGTGCACAGCTCCTGCTGTTTTGGAGGCGGTTTCATGAGTAAGGAGTGTTGAGGAACAATTTGGGGGTGTGCACCACCATTGCAATGCTATCTCTTACATCAAGGATTCCACCTTGTGGAGACCTGTGATGAAAGCGCTTCCACAGCCCCCACCTGCATCTTGGTGACAGACATGCAAGGAGTAGTGCCAAAACCTAAACAGCAAGAAAAATGAGATCTGGCAAGTACACGAACTGATCACATTGGCTGGCATGGAATTGAAGAGTTCCCTCACAGAGAAGGGGGTTGAGGCAGACTGGGCTTCCCCCGAAGAGAACAAGAGGGGGCCCCAGGGGAGACTCACCCTCATGTAGTCACAGGACCCTGTCAATTCCTTCCAATTCGTCTGCGGACTCCCTTGAGCTCTCCTGGGAAATCTCTGCAGTAGAGCATTGCTGTGCTGCTCTTGTTGCCTGCAAACAAAAGCATGTCAAGTGCAGGGCACACAATTTCCTGGAGCCAGTTGGGACAGATATTCCTGTGTCCCAGGCTCCTTCAGTGTTGGGTTTTGAGACAGGTCGTGAAGCCCTGGGCCTTTGCCTCACCTCAGATTATTCCCCCAACTGCAGAGAACCCTGCGGGTTTTCTCATGCAGTCCTTTCCTTTTTCTCCATTGCTTCTCTCCCTGTCGTGGGGAGAATTCTGAAATGTTCCCCACCCCCTTGACTGACTCCCGAGGAGTTGAGTGAGCACCTGAGTGTGGACCCTGGAGGAGAGTGAGCTCCTATCTCGTTGTCTCCACCCCCCTGTCCTGGCCTGGAGGTGGCTGTGCACACCATGTGGAGCTGGGGAGACACATGAGTCTCCTTGGATTTCAGCCCAAAGATTGGTTACAAGCTCCCAGGTTCCTGACCTTTGTCTTTGCTGCTTCTCTCTCTCTGGCTTCTGCAAGAGCCGTGGGTTTGGCTGCACCTGCAGATTCCCCGGTTTCACATTCTCCTTGCAAATACTGGAGCCCAAGGGCAGGGGGGCTATGGCCCCTTGCCAACGCTTCATGGGGCACCTGGTACTTCTTCTGTTGTGCCCAAAGGTTCCGCAGTCCTTGCACTTCACCTGTGGGTGGAGGAGGAAATGGTCTCCGAGTCAGCGGGAATCACAAGCACTTTTCCACAGTGAATAGAAGGACAGAGTTTGAGAGGTGAATATTGGTTTTGGAGAGGGGACAGGACATATGGCAGTAGCTGTGAGGACACTGAGCATATTAGGGTGCCTTCCAAAAGCTTCTGCTATGGATAGACAGTGGAGGAAGGAGT
The DNA here is from genome assembly GCF_020826845.1 of Diceros bicornis minor. Classification (NCBI taxonomy): domain Eukaryota; kingdom Metazoa; phylum Chordata; class Mammalia; order Perissodactyla; family Rhinocerotidae; genus Diceros; species Diceros bicornis. The sequence goes on along the minus strand of NW_026690896.1, from coordinate 92,448 downwards.
GGAGCTCTCAAGGTGAGCAGATGAGTCATAAGTGAAGATTGAGGCAAAATCCAAGCTAGACAGGACAGCAAAGAGGAAGTGAGGTTGTTCCTCCGGGTCTGTGAATGGGCCTGTGCCTGGTGATGTGGTCTCAAGGCAAGAAATCGTCTCATGGGAAAGGACAAGGGAGTGCTGGCCACAGAAGTGGCCATGTTCAAACCCTGTCTCTGGATTCCATGCACATCCCTGGTGCCCCACAGACCCAAGCCTCCACGCTTACCCTGGGATCCTCCTCCTCTGGTAGGGGAGCCTTCTTTGCCGCCGGTCCCTTCACTTGCTTCTTGCCGTTCTGGACATTAGAGAGTCTGGAGGGCCCGTGCTGGGTGGAACGGCCCGCCATCTTCCTCACCTCCTTGGTTTGTCACCTCAGTGTTTCTGGGGACTTGATATTCGGATTTCCTGAATCAAAAGCAGAAGAAAACTTTCAGATTGACACAGAGACTAAAGTCCTCATGCACCTTCTTCTCCAAGTGGGGATGAAGGGACCTCATGAGCACTCAGTCAAAACACATTTCTCACAAGGTGATGTCTCCCTCCCAGAGATTTTGTCCTTCTCCCTGACTCCCTCGCCCGACAAAAGCTCGCTGCCCAAGACCAGACACGGGAGGCAGCCTTTGTCAATTTGCATTTCCATCCTTCAAAGAGTGATTTGAGAGACTTTGGTGAAGTCTATCACAATGCACTCTATTTGGACAAAGAAAGGCAAAATTTCCCCAGGTGTACACAATAATCCATGCCCCGGGAATGATGCAATGAATGCCGGGGCACACGTCTTGGAATGTCAAAAGCAAAGTAAGCTTTCCTATCGAAAACTGGAAGTTCCTCTTGGACACGAGAGGAGGCACTTTTCACATTCCAATTCAGATAGGAAAAATGTTTTCTCCCCTACTGGCCTGGAGACCTGCCAGGGTCAGCATGGTCAGAACTGTATTGTTTTATTTGTCATCTTCATGACCCTATTTTAACGACTTTCCAAGAAATCTGAACTGAATATGTTTGAACTAAGTGTGAACTAATCTATTGTCTAGGCTTTAAGGCCCATAGCCAAAGCCAGCGAGTTTCCATTCCTGCTCACTCACTGCCCCATGCACATCAGGGACTGGGGTCTATTTCCTCTGGAATTTGAACTTTGTCTGATAATGAGTATTGAAAAGGATGTATCTCATGGATCTCTTTCTCAAAATTCCTGTGAAAATTAAAGAATCAATACCCCTGTGCCTCAAGACACATCGCTCCCTCTTTTTCCTACTGTCCTCCCTCTCAGAGGGATCGTCAGAGGGGGCAGTTTGTAATGGAAACCCACCTGAAATCCAGTAGTGATCCTCCGGTCTGATTCTCTACAGCTGGGTTCAAGAACAGCTGCCCTGGATGGGATGCAGCTTCCAAGGTGCCTGCGGAAGGGTCAGAGGGGGAGTTTCTCTTCCGGGCAGGCTTTTATACTGATTCAAGGTCACGTGACCTCGTTAAGGGGATCTCAGTCAATCCATCTCATCTACCCACCTTTGACGTAAGCAGGTCTTGAAGCCATAAACCGTCCTGTGTCGCTTAGCATTTTCAGGCATTTTAAAATGCCAGGCACTCCTGGGCATACTTTGAAGAATATCTGTTTTCTGTAAGGAAAAGAAACCTCTGTGCTAATGCCTCTATCTTTCTCCACTTTGCACTTTTGTTCTTGTGGCGAATTATGTGTAACGTGGTAGTTCTTCTTGGAAGGCATTGAAGTGTAGACTTCTACCGCCCTCAGTACATTCACCTCGTTGTGCAAACATCACCATCGTCCGTCTCCCCAGCTTTTCATATTCTGCAACTGAAAGTCCCTATCTATTAAACACCCACTCTTCATTCTTCCCTCCCTGCAGACCCCTCTTCCACCATTCTCCTTTCGATGTCTATGCATGGGACTGCTCTAGGAATCCACAGAGAAGGCATTGTGCGATCTGCGTCCTGCTGGGACTGGCTTCTTTTGCACTGTGTCTTGTGACTCAAGTAATTGTTCCTGCCAGGTCCCTTTGGTTGAGCCAGGCAGCTCCACTCGGCTCAGTCTCTTAGTCCTGTGCTCGGTAGTATGTAGATGACGTGGGACTTTCTTTTTCTAGCCTCATCTCCCTTTGGTTGATATTTGTGTGACTTTCACAACTTCCCGCTAGTGGTCAGGCCCAGGAGACGCTTAGGCACAGGTCTGTGTTTTGATGATGGGACGGTTGGGAATGAAAATGCCCTGTGATCTCGTCTGGGTAGTTGCTCATTGATTCAAAGGGACCAGCTTGACCTCCAAAGCGGGTGACTATGTACAACCGCCAGTAACGTGGGTGGAGTGTCTCCGTTGTTCCAGATTATTGGTACCCTGGGGAGTTTCCGCAGTTTGTGGTTTGCAGAGGTTTGCAACCGTATGGACTTTGAAAATTGCATTACATTAATAATTTATGAACTTGGCAAAATGCCCTAGGTCCTGGCTCCGTAGCCACGGCTTGATCCCATCCTCCTGCCCTGGAACCTGGGCAGCAGGGGCCCCTCCCTGATCTCCCACCGCAGCCTTGGGCCTCCTGGTGGCCTCTCCCCGCTCCAAGGATCGCGTGCCCCCCGTGATTCTCACACCACTGGCCTGAATTGCCCCTTACCCACCCTCCACCTAATTGGAGTAGCACTTGCGACTCTCAAGACTGGCTTCCCAAGGCAGAATAAACTGCGTACTTTCGGAAAAATAAAGGTATCCCTTTCACACCAGGAATTATTCCAATTTGCATAGACTCTTTTTGGTTCTGTTCTTTTAATTCTTAATTTGTCAATAGCCTCCTCAGCATTGCAGAGAAAATCCCTTGGGATTTAGAGCGGAATCGATGAGAACTTATACGAGAAAGTGTTTTCTGTTGACTTTCCCCAACTAAGATATGTGCTAACTGCTCCTAATTTATACGGCCGTTTATTTCAATTAGGGGTATTTTATATTTTTCCTAAAACTCTACAGAGTTTTTCCTAGATTTCATATTTATAGCTCTTTCTTTGCAGAAGGAAGGATATTGTCAGTAACTCTTCTCCTCCATTGTAGTATTTTAGTTTATTGCTGTTAGACGTGAATGCTACCAATTTGGGAAGTTGGATTGCCGTTGTTGGAGTGTTGGTTGAAAGCAGCTGTTCGTTTCCAGACTTTTTCTCTGATTTTGCTAGGATGTGCCTCGTGGAGCATCGTATCACCAGCCAATACCAAAAAAGATTCAGGTGTAATTTCCAAGATTACACAGTGCCCTCATTTCTCATGTGTCATGGCCCTGGCAGTGTGTGCAGCACAGTGTGGAGAGGAAGCCAACCCTGGGGGCTCCTTCTCAGTTTCTCTGGCTTTGGAGGCAGGAAGTTGACCTGAAAGCCTCCTGTTGGCTAGACCAATGTGGAATGTTTCAGTCGACTGTAATTCTTGAAGAGAATCTGCACATTATTTGCCCTCCTCAGAGGCTGAGCATGATCTCCAATACTATAATGATTGGGAGTAGCATCATCGTTGGGTCGATGAAACCCATTGTTATCATTACTATTCACTGTTATTTTTATTATTTTACCTGTTGTCTTTATGGCTTATAGATCTGGTTATCTTTAGTCGACAATGACTAGCGTTTCTCTGTTTCTCAAGTGGTTCCGATTGACTGAAGACATGCATGCAGGTTCCCAAAGAGACCGCTATAGAGAGTGCAGCTCCCAGACTCTCCCTCTATGGCAAAGAACCTGTCTGTCTGAGGACGTTCCTGAAAAATTTGTTGTTCATCTGGCGGGCGGAGGCCATTGCGTGCCAGAAGCAGAGAATCAGGACGGGTGTCCTTGGCTGCCTGAGTCTCTGGACAAATCTCGAACTACGTCCGAGGCCCAGCAGTGGCTTGCAGCTGCCAGAAAGACCAGTGTGGGCGTCCTTAGCGAGCCAGCGCCACCATCAATTTTTCACTTGAGCTCAGGGACCCCAGAATGCCTCTCGATGACGTTGAAGGCTAGTGAATGTTGGGCAGGAGCCCCCAGAATTTTTTCCATGATGCACTGGGGGCACCGGAACTGCTCCTGCCAGCCTGGAAAGGCTGCAGAGGAAAGCGTCGTCCTCGTGCAGAATTTTCTATTTCCCTTCAAGTGCCCAGGAACTGCCATTGGCCAAAATGATGGTGCGAGGATGGCTTCCTAACTGTGCCTGAGCTGTTGAAAGTCTTCCAGGTCCCAATAGCGGTCTGCCACCAATTCGCCTGTCTCCCCTCAATGTCCTTGCTCCCTCTTCTCGCTTTTCCACGTCTTCCTTCCTGGCGTGGGCTTTAGAGTACTAACTACCAAGGTAGAGCAGAGTTAAATTTTCTAATGAATTGAGGTTCCCAGCTCAATTCCTTGTACCCAGGGAGCCCTAAGGAACATGTGACTGCACACTAGATGCTCAAGCAAGGTCGTCTGAATGTAGTATGGCGTGCTGTTTCCTGAAGGTGGTCCTGCTGAGACCCTATCGCCTCCTGTATACTTCTCTCAATGTCCTGAGAATACGCGAGTACTGTAGGCTTTCTGCGAGACCATGGGTGATCTTCACGGAAACCCACTGTGTTTGTAGCGAGATGATGGTTGGCTGTCAGGGCTTGTGTGTCCTGTGCTTTCTTTCCCAGGCTGAGTGCTAGTGGAAGTGGGTCTTGAAAGAGCAGCATCAGCGTCCCCAGGGAACTTGTGAGAAATAGAAACAGATGGATCCTTCCTAGACATCCAAACTCCTAATTCCCTGGTGTTGAGTCTTGTACATTGAAGAAATTTCTGTGTGCACGAGACTGTGAAAAGGAGTATTAGCTAAAGTGTTCTCCACTCTGGGCTGCCATTTGAAATCCCCTAGGTCGATCTAGGGAATGCAGTCATCTCAGCACTGGCGTGTGGTTGTTCAGTGGTGGGCCTGCGTGAATGGGGTTGTCAGAATCTCTAAGAGAGTTATGGGGCAGGACGGAGGCCGTGAGACCAGACCAGGGCCTATGCCGAAAGGAGGGAAGTCTGTCCCGGGTCCCAAGGAGACTGGAGCACTTCAGTAGCTATGGCAGGCTGGGGTATTGCCGAAATGTGCCATCTTGACTTTTCCCTTCTTTTTGGTGACCTTGTGCGTTCACCCAGGGGCTGCCCTCCTTGGAAGGCACAGAAGGCTGCAGACTGAAAGAAGCACTCGCCAACGGATGTCCTACAAGGAGGTAAGAGCAGTCATTTGTTCTTCCTATGGAAATGTTCCTTACCGAGGCATGGGAATTTTCTGGATCCTACTCAGAGCTTTTCCCGAATGAGAAAATGGAGATCACAGGTGACTCAGGTGAAATCTTTGCTCACCACCTCCAGTGGATCTCAAACTTTGCTGCCCACTGTTATCACGTCGGGAGATTTCCAAAGCTCCCAGTGCCCAGGCCGCAATAAACACACCCTCAATTTGCATCTCTTGCAGTAGGCTTCAGGCACAGGTATTTGCTAACCACCCCGCCCTGAGTCCCATGTGGGCCACCGTGCGAATAAGTCTGCAGGCACGCTTGTCTCACTGAAATCTGCCTAAGATTCCCTGGGGCTCACTGTCAAAATGCAAGTAATGATGCCGTGGGGCTGAGTGTGCCTGAGAATCTGTGTTTCTAAAAAGCCCTAGGTCCTGCCAAACAGTGCTTCCCCCAGTCACTTTAACTTGGATGAGTCAAAGAAATTTTTAAAATGGTCTGCATGCCTAGAAATCAAAAGTGCGTACCACAGGTCACCTTTGGGAGAATTTTATTAATAACAAAAGAACATTGTAAAACACAACTTTCTAATGACGTTTAATAACCCAAAGGAACAAAGCCATGAGAATATCCCGCATCAGGATTTCCACAGAAATAACCCCACAGAGTCAAAATATCTCATCCCAGGTCAGGGAAGTCTTTACAATTTGCCACGGACTCTTTAGAGCCCTTTACCCATTTTCCCCAAATTCTGAAATCGGAGGAGAGATACAGATCCATTTCCTATTATCTTTTAGTTGAGACCTTACCCCTGCAATCGATCTCACTAGTATCCAATGGATTTCAGTGTCAAACAACTTCCTATTCCAGTTTGATTACCGCCCTTTGAATCGTCACTTCTGCTTCCATCATGAAAGAGGGCAGTGTTTGCCTGTGTGTTTCCACAAGCATCGCCTGGGCTTCCACCATGTGTAGCCAGAGCAGAGATGGGGAATGGCTGATTCGCGAGAAAAACCTTGCTCCTTGTGACTTCTCCTCCTCACTGGACAGTCAGTTCCAGGTGTCCTGGGGTGGGAGGACGTGTCTTCCTTGGCAGGAGGTGTCTCCCTCCGAGTCACTCTCTTCCGAGGAAGAGGAAACCTGGAGGTCATTCTCCAGGACACTCAGTGGGACTTGGGCACAGTGTCCCTCAGACGTCTCTTGTGTGAGAGGGCTCTGCCCGGGAGGGCTTGGCTTCTCAGCTGGAAGGCAGGAGGGAGCAGTCAGGAGTCTGGAGCTCCACCAGCCATTGTCTAATCTCCTGAAGAGCATTCTGAGGGGCTGGCCTGGGTCACGGTTCAGTGCTGGGCGATGGGCCACAGTGCAGGGCTGAGCGGTATTCAGGTGAGGTCTGTGGTGTGGAGGCGGGAGGTCAATGCTTTTCCCCTGGGCATGCATCTTTCTGGTCACCTGGCATCCCGCAGTGGGTCTCCGTCCAGTTGTCCGTGGTGGAGGCTGGGGAGTCTGGAAAACCCCCAGATGTGGTCTCTGAGTGCTCTTCTTAGGTGCTTGGAAGGGAGTGAGTCTCGGTTACTTTGGGAGCGTCTGGAAAGCCTGCACTGGCACCTGGGCAGGTCTCTTGCCTGGTGCCTTGATGCTGATTTTGGCATCCCGGTCCACAGTAGGTCCAGCAGCCTGTGGGCTGGGATAGGAGTTGACATCCAGATACATGGCTTGTGCCTGGGGCTGGTGAGCGTGGCCCAGGCCATGTGTCTTAGAGGGAGCCTGGGGATCTTCCAGGGAGGAAAAATGGGGCTTCTTGTCCCTCAGCTGGACAATGAGGGTAGGATCCGGGGCAAAGTGCTTGAATGCTGCGTGAGGCGTGTCAGGGACAGGCACTTCCTGACCATTCTGAATTCCACGAGGTGAGAAGAGGCTCAGTTCAGGTCTTTGGATGGCAGACACTGCGGGTCCGCTGGACCTCACGTCAGGTGTCTTCGAAGGTGGCCTACGTGTGAGACTGAGGCCCAGGGCAGATTTCCTCTCGCCTCTGTAGAGGGGTCTTTGCCTGTTTGCATGCTGGAAGACAAGACAAAGACACACAAAGACTACATATTAGAACGTCCTCACCAAGGGAGAGAAATTACAACTAACCCAATAAAATAGGTGAAAACCAGAACTTGTAACATGAAATTGAATATTTTGAGATATAAAGGTGTTGAGTTTAAAAATGATGAGGGACTCAACCTCAGTGGTGGCCAGGATAAAACAAACTACACCGTCACCTTGCTACGTGTTTGCGGCAGGTAGGAGAATCGAAAGGTTCTTCCCAGTGTCTCTCTTGAAGGAAGTGTACATGAGCACTCTCCAAAATTTTTCTAGGGAATGTGCACAGCTCCTGCTGTTTTGGAGGCGGTTTCATGAGTAAGGAGTGTTGAGGAACAATTTGGGGGTGTGCACCACCATTGCAATGCTATCTCTTACATCAAGGATTCCACCTTGTGGAGACCTGTGATGAAAGCGCTTCCACAGCCCCCACCTGCATCTTGGTGACAGACATGCAAGGAGTAGTGCCAAACCCTAAACAGCAAGAAAAATGAGATCTGGCAAGTACACGAACTGATCACATTGGCTGGCATGGAATTGAAGAGTTCCCTCACAGAGAAGGGGGTTGAGGCAGATTGGGCTTCCCCCGAAGAGAACAAGAGGGGGCCCCAGGGGAGACTCACCCTCATGTAGTCACAGGACCCTGTCAATTCCTTCCAATTCGTCTGCGGACTCCCTTGAGCTCTCCTGGGAAATCTCTGCAGTAGAGCATTGCTGTGCTGCTCTTGTTGCCTGCAAACAAAAGCATGTCAAGTGCAGGGCACACAATTTCCTGGAGCCAGTTGGGACAGATATTCCTGTGTCCCGGGCTCCTTCAGTGTTGGGTTTTGAGACAGGTCGTGAAGCCCTGGGCCTTTGCCTCACCTCAGATTATTCCCCCAACTGCAGAGAACCCTGCGGGTTTTCTCATGCAGTCCTTTCCTTTTTCTCCATTGCTTCTCTCCCTGTCGTGGGGAGAATTCTGAAATGTTCCCCACCCCCTTGACTGACTCCCGAGTTGTTGAGTGAGCACCTGAGTGTGGACCCTGGAGGAGAGTGAGCTCCTATCTCGTTGTCTCCACCCCCCTGTCCTGGCCTGGAGGTGGCTGTGCACACCATGTGGAGCTGGGGAGACACGTGAGTCTCCTTGGATTTCAGCCCAAAGATTGGTTACAAGCTCCCAGGTTCCTCACCTTTGTCTTTGCTGCTTCTCTCTCTCTGGCTTCTGCAAGAGCCGTGGGTTTGGCTGCACCTGCAGATTCCCCGGTTTCACATTCTCCTTGCAAATACTGGAGCCCAAGGGCAGGGGGGCTATGGCCCCTTGCCAATGCTTCATGGGGCACCTGGTACTTCTTCTGTTGTGCCCAAAGGCTCCGCAGTCCTTGCACTTCACCTGTGGGTGGAGGAGGAAATGGTCTCTGAGTCAGCGGGAATCACAAGCACTTTTCCACAGTGAATAGAAGGACAGAGTTTGAGAGGTGAGTATTGGTTTTGGAGAGGGGACAGGACATATGGCAGTAGCTGTGAGGACACTGAGCATATTAGGGTGCCTTCCAAAAGCTTCTGCTATGGATAGACAGTGGAGGAAGGATTGGAGCTCTCAAGGTGAGCAGATGAGTCATAAGTGAAGATTGAGGCAAAATCCAAGCTAGACAGGACAGCAAAGAGGAAGTGAGGTTGTTCCTCCGGGTCTGTGAATGGGCCTGTGCCTGGTGATGTGGTCTCAAGGCAAGAAATCGTCTCATGGGAAAGGACAAGGGAGTGCTGGCCACAGAAGTGGCCATGTTCAAACCCTGTCTCTGGATTCCATGCACATCCCTGGTGCCCCACAGACCCAAGCCTCCACGCTTACCCTGGGATCCTCCTCCTCTGGTAGGGGAGCCTTCTTTGCCGCCGGTCCCTTCACTTGCTTCTTGCCCTTCTGGACATTAGAGAGTCTGGAGGGCCCGTGCTGGGTGGAACGGCCCGCCATCTTCCTCACCTCCTTGGTTTGTCACCTCAGTGTTTCTGGGGACTTGATATTCGGATTTCCTGAATCAAAAGCAGAAGAAAACTTTCAGATTGACACAGAGACTAAAGTCCTCATGCACCTTCTTCTCCAAGTGGGGATGAAGGGACCTCATGAGCACTCAGTCAAAACACATTTCTCACAAGGTGATGTCTCCCTCCCAGAGATTTTGTCCTTCTCCCTGACTCCCTCGCCCGACAAAAGCTCGCTGCCCAAGACCAGACACGGGAGGCAGCCTTTGTCAATTTGCATTTCCATCCTTCAAAGAGTGATTTGAGAGACTTTGGTGAAGTCTATCACAATGCACTCTATTTGGACAAAGAAAGGCAAAATTTCCCCAGGTGTACACAATAATCCATGCCCCGGGAATGATGCAATGAATGCCGGGGCACACGTCTTGGAATGTCAAAAGCAAAGTAAGCTTTCCTATCGAAAACTGGAAGTTCCTCTTTGACACGAGAGGAGGCACTTTTCACATTCCAATTCAGATAGGAAAAATGTTTTCTCCTCTACTGGCCTGGAGGCCTGCCAGGGTCAGCATGGTCAGAACTGTATTGTTTTATTTGTCATCTTCATGACCCTATTTTAACGACTTTCCAAGAAATCTGAACTGAATATGTTTGAAGTAAGTGTGAACTAATCAGTTGTCTAGGCTTTAAGGCCCATAACCAAAGCCAGCGAGTTTCCATTCCTGCTCACTCACTGCCCCATGCACATCAGGGACTGGGGTCTATTTCCTCTGGAATTTGAACTTTGTCTGATAATGAGCATTGAAAAGGATGTATCTCATGGATCTCTTTCTCAAAATTCCTGTGAAAATTAAAGAATCAATACCCCTGTGCCTCAAGACACATCGCTCCCTCTTTTTCCTACTGTCCTCCCTCTCAGAGGGATCGTCAGAGGGGGCAGTTTGTAATGGAAGCCCACCTGAAATCCAGTAGTGATCCTCCGGTCTGATTCTCTACAGCTGGGTTCAAGAACAGCTGCCCTGGATGGGATGCAGCTTCCAAGGTGCCTGCGGAAGGGTCAGAGGTGGAGTTTCCCTTCCGGGCAGGCTTTTATACTGATTCAAGGTCACGTGACCTCGTTAAGGGGATCTCAGTCAATCCATCTCCTCTACCCACCTTTGACGTAAGCAGGTCTTGAAGCCATAAACCGTCCTGTGTCGCTTAGCATTTTCAGGCATTTTAAAATGCCAGGCACTCCTGGGCATACTTTGAAGAATATCTGTTTTCTGTAAGGAAAAGAAACCTCTTTGCTAATGCCTCTATCTTTCTCCACTTTGCACTTTTGTTCTTGTGGCGAATTATGTGTAACGTGGTAGTTCTTCTTGGAAGGCATTGAAGTGTAGACTTCTACCGCCCTCAGTACATTCACCTCGTTGTGCAAACATCACCATCGTCCGACTCCCCAGCTTTTCATATTCTGCAACTGAAAGTCCCTATCTATTAAACACCCACTCTTCATTCTTCCCTCCCTGCAGACCCCTCTTCCACCATTCTCCTTTCGATGTCTATGCATGGGACTGCTCTAGGAATCCACAGAGAAGGCATTGTGCGATCTGCGTCCTGCTGGGACTGGCTTCTTTTGCACTGTGTCTTGTGACTCAAGTAATTGTTCCTGCCAGGTCCCTTTGGTTGAGCCAGGCAGCTCCACTCGGCTCAGTCTCTTAGTCCTGTACTCGGTAGTATGTAGATGACGTGGGACTTTCTTTTTCTAGCCTCATCTCCCTTTGGTTGATATTTGTGTGACTTTCACAACTTCCCGCTAGTGGTCAGGCCCAGGAGACGGTTAGGCCCAGGTCTGTGTTTTGATGATGGGACGGTTGGGAATGAAAATGCCCTGTGATCTCGTCTGGGTAGTTGCTCATTGATTCAAAGGGACCAGCTTGACCTCCAAAGCGGGTGACTATGTACAACCGCCAGTAACGTGGGTGGAGTGTCTCCGTTGTTCCAGATTATTGGTACCCTGGGGAGTTTCCGCAGTTTGTGGTTTGCAGAGGTTTGCAACCGTATGGACTTTGAAAATTGCATTACATTAATAATTTATGATCTTGGCAAAATGCCCTAGGTCCTGGCTCCGTAGCCACGGCTTGATCCCATCCTCCTGCCCTGGAACCTGGGCAGCAGGGGCCCCTCCCTGATCTCCCACCGCAGCCTTGGGCCTCCTGGTGGCCTCTCCCCGCTCCAAGGATCGCGTGCCCCCCGTGATTCTCACACCACTGGCCTGAATTGCCCCTTACCCACCCTCCACGTAATTGGAGTAGCACTTGCCACTCTCACGACTGGCTTCCCAAGGCAGAATAAACTGCGTACTTTCGGAAAAATAAAGGTATCCCTTTCACACCAGGAATTATTCCAATTTGCATAGACTCTTTTTGGTTCTGTTCTTTTAATTCTTAATTTGTCAATTGCCTCCTCAGCATTGCAGAGAAAATCCCTTGGGATTTAGAGCGGAATCGATGAGAACTTATACGAGAAAGTGTTTTGTGTTGAATTTCCCCAACTAAGATATGTGTTAACTGCTCCTAATTTATACGGCCGTTTATTTCAATTAGGGGTATTTTATATTTTTCCTAAAACTCTACAGAGTTTTTCCTAGATTTCATATTTATAGCTCTTTCTTTGCAGAAGGAAGGATATTGTCAGTAACTCTTCTCCTCCATTGTAGTATTTTAGTTTATTGCTGTTAGACGTGAATGCTACCAATTTGGGAAGTTGGATTGCCGTAGTTGGAGTGTTGGTTGAAAGCAGCTGTTCGTTTCCAGACTTTTTCTCTGATTTTGCTAGGCTGTGCCTCGTGGAGCATCGTATCACCAGCCAATACCAAAAAAGATTCAGGTGTAATTTCCAAGATTACACAGTGCCCTCATTTCTCATGTGTCATGGCCCTGGCAGTGTGTGCAGCACAGTGTGGAGAGGAAGCCAACCCTGGGGGCTCCTTCTCAGTTTCTCTGGCTTTGGAGGCAGGAAGTTGACCTGAAAGCCTCCTGTTGGCTAGACCAATGTGGAATGTTTCAGTCGACTGTAATTCTTGAAGAGAATCTGCACATTATTTGCCCTCCTCAGAGGCTGAGCATGATCTCCAATACTATAATGATTGGGAGTAGCATCATCGTTGGGTCGATGAAACCCATTGTTATCATTACTATTCACTGTTATTTTTATTATTTTACCTGTTGTCTTTATGGCTTATAGATCTGGTTATCTTTAGTCGACAATGACTAGCGTTTCTCTGTTTCTCAAGTGGTTCCGATTGACTGAAGATATGCATGCAGGTTCCCAAAGAGACCGCTATAGAGAGTGCAGCTCCCAGACTCTCCCTCTATGGCAAAGAAGCTGTCTGTCTGAGGATGTTCCTGAAAAATTTGTTGTTCATCTGGCGGGCGGAGGCCATTGCGTGCCAGAAGCAGAGAATCAGGACGGGTGTCCTTGGCTGCCTGAGTCTCTGGACAAATCTCGAACTACGTCCGAGGCCCAGCAGTGGCTTGCAGCTGCCAGAAAGACCAGTGTGGGCGTCCTTAGCGAGTCAGCGCCACCATCAATTTTTCACTTGAGCTCAGGGACCCCAGAATGCCTCTCGATGACGTTGAAGGCTAGTGAATGTTGGGCAGGAGCCCCCAGAATTTTTTCCATGATGCACTGGGGGCACCGGAACTGCTCCTGCCAGCCTGGAAAGGCTGCAGAGGAAACCGTCGTCCTCGTGCAGAATTTTCTATTTCCCTTCAAGTGCCCAGGAACTGCCATTGGCCAAAATGATGGTGCGAGGATGGCTTCCTAACTGTGCCTGAGCTGTTGAAAGTCTTCCAGGTCCCAATAGCGGTCTGCCACCAATTCGCCTGTCTCCCCTCAATGTCCTTGCTCCCTCTTCTCACTTTTCCACGTCTTCCTTCCTGGCGTGGGCTTTAGAGTACTAACTACCAAGGTAGAGCAGAGTTAAATTTTCTAATGAATTGAGGTTCCCAGCTCAATTCCTTGTACCCAGGGAGCCCTAAGGAACATGTGACTGCACACTAGATGCTCAAGCAAGGTCGTCTGAAGGTAGTATGGCGTGCTGTTTCCTGAAGGTGGTCCTGCTGAGACCCTATCGCCTCCTGTATACTTCTCTCAATGTCCTGAGAATACGCGAGTACTGTAGGCTTTCTGCGAGACCATGGGTGATCTTCACGGCAACCCACTGTGTTTGTAGCGAGATGATGGTTGGCTGTCAGGGCTTGTGTGTCCTGTGCTTTCTTTCCCAGGCTGAGTGCTAGTGGAAGTGGGTCTTGAAAGAGCAGCATCAGCGTCCCCAGGGAACTTGTGAGAAATAGAAACAGATGGATCCTTCCTAGACATCCAAACTCCTAATTCCCTGGTGTTGAGTCTTGTACATTGAAGAAATTTCTGTGTGCACGAGACTGTGAAAAGGAGTATTAGCTAAAGTGTTCTCCACTCTGGGCTGCCATTTGAAATCCCCTACGTCGATCTAGGGAATGCAGTCATCTCAGCACTGGCGTGTGGTTGTTCAGTGGTGGGCCTGCGTGAATGGGGTTGTCAGAATCTCTAAGAGAGTTATGGGGCAGGACGGAGGCCGTGAGACCAGACCAGGGCCTATGCCGAAAGGAGGGAAGTCTGTCCCGGGTCCCAAGGAGACTGGAGCACTTCAGTAGCTATGGCAGGCTGGGGTATTGCCGAAATGTGCCATCTTGACTTTTCCCTTCTTTTTGGTGACCTTGTGCGTTCACCCAGGGGCTGCCCTCCTTGGAAGGCACAGAAGGCTGCAGACTGAAAGAAGCACTCGCCAACGGATGTCCTACAAGGAGGTAGGAGCGGTCATTTGTTCTTCCTATGGAAATGTTCCTTACCGAGGCATGGGAATTTTCTGGATCCTACTCAGAGCTTTTCCCGAATGAGAAAATGGAGATCACAGGTGACTCAGGTGAAATCTTTGCTCACCACCTCCAGTGGATCTCAAACTTTGCTGCCCACTGTTATCACGTCGGGAGATTTCCAAAGCTCCCAGTGCCCAGGCCGCAATAAACACACCCTCAATTTGCATCTCTTGCAGTAGGCTTCAGGCACAGGTATTTGCTAACCACCCCGCCCTGAGTCCCATGTGGGCCACCGTGCGAATAAGTCTGCAGGCACGCTTGTCTCACTGAAATCTGCCTAAGATTCCCTGGGGCTCACTGTCAAAATGCATGTAATGATGCCGTGGGGCTGAGTGTGCCTGAGAATCTGTGTTTCTAAAAAGCCCTAGGTCCTGCCAAACAGTGCTTCACCCAGTCACTTTAACTTGGATGAGTCAAAGAAATTTTTAAAATGGTCTGCATGCCTAGAAATCAAAAGTGCGTACCACAGGTCACCTTTGGGAGAATTTTATTAATAACAAAAGAACATTTTAAAACACAACTTTCTAATGACGTTTAGTAACCCAAAGGAACAAAGCCATGAGAATATCCCGCATCAGGATTTCCACAGAAATAACCCCACAGAGTCAAAATATCTCATCCCAGGTCAGGGAAGTCTTTACAATTTGCCACGGACTCTTTTGAGCCCTTTACCCATTTTCCCCAAATTCTGAAATCGGAGGAGAGATACAGATCCATTTCCTATTATCTTTTAGTTGAGACCTTACCCCTGCAATCGAACTCACTAGTATCCAATGGATTTCAGTGTCAAACAACTTCCTATTCCAGTTTGATTACCGCCCTTTGAATCGTCACTTCTGCTTCCATCATGAAAGAGGGCAGTGTTTGCCTGTGTGTTTCCACAAGCATCGCCTGGGCTTCCACCATGTGTATCCAGAGCAGAGATGGGGAATGGCTGATTCGCGAGAAAAACCTTGCTCCTTGTGACTTCTCCTCCTCACTGGACAGTCAGTTCCAGGTGTCCTGGGGTGGGAGGACGTGTCTTCCTTGGCAGGAGGTGTCTCCCTCCGAGTCACTCTCTTCCGAGGAAGAGGAAACCTGGAGGTCATTCTCCAGGACACTCAGTGGGACTTGGGCACAGTGTCCCTCAGACGTCTCTTGTGTGAGAGGGCTCTGCCCGGGAGGGCTTGGCTTCTCAGCTGGAAGGCAGGAGGCAGCAGTCAGGAGTCTGGAGCTCCACCAGCCATTGTCTAATCTCCTGAAGAGCATTCTGAGGGGCTGGCCTGGGTCACGGTTCAGTGCTGGGCGATGGGCCACAGTGCAGGGCTGAGCGGTATTCAGGTGAGGTCTGTGGTGTGGAGGCGGGAGGTCAATGCTTTTCCCCTGGGCATGCATCTTTCTGGTCACCTGGCATCCCGCAGTGGGTCTCCGTCCAGTTGTCCGTGGTGGAGGCTGGGGAGTCTGGAAAACCCCCAGATGTGGTCTCTGAGTGCTCTTCTTAGGTGCTTGGAAGGGAGTGAGTCTCGGTTTCTTTGGGAGCGTCTGGAAAGCCTGCAGTGGCACCTGGGCAGGTCTCTTGCCTGGTGCCTTGATGCTGATTTTGGCATCCCGGTCCACAGTAGGTCCAGCAGCCTGTGGGCTGGGATAGGAGTTGACATCCAGATACATGGCTTGTGCCTGGGGCTGGTGAGCGTGGCCCAGGCCATGTGTCTTAGAGGGAGCCTGGGGATCTTCCAGGGAGGAAAAATGGGGCTTCTTGTCCCTCAGCTGGACAATGAGGGTAGGATCCGGGGCAAAGTGCTTGAATGCTGCGTGAGGCGTGTCAGGGACAGGCACTTCCTGACCATTCTGAATTCCACGAGGTGAGAAGAGGCTCAGTTCAGGTCTTTGGATGGCAGACACTGCGGGTCCGCTGGACCTCACGTCAGGTGTCTTCGAAGGTGGCCTACATGTGAGACTGAGGCCCAGGGCAGATTTCCTCTCGCCTCTGTAGAGGGGTCTTGGCCTGTTTGCATGCTGGAAGACAAGACAAAGACACACAAAGACTACATATTAGAACGTCCTCACCAAGGGAGAGAAATTACAACTAACCCAATAAAATAGGTGAAAACCAGAACTTGTACCATGAAATTGAATATTATGAGATATAAAGGTGTTGAGTTTAAAAATGATGAGGGACTCAACCTCAGTGGTGGCCAGGATAAAACAAACTGCACCGTCACCTTGCTACGTGTTTGCGGCAGGTAGGAGAATCGAAAGGTTCTTCCCAGTGTCTCTCTTGAAGGAAGTGTACATGAGCACTCTCCAAAATTTTTCTAGGGAATGTGCACAGCTCCTGCTGTTGTGGAGGCGGTTTCATGAGTAAGGAGTGTTGAGGAACAATTTGGGGGTGTGCACCACCATTGCAATGCTATCTCTTACATCAAGGATTCCACCTTGTGGAGACCTGTGATGAAAGCGCTTCCACAGCCCCCACCTGCATCTTGGTGACAGACATGCAAGGAGTAGTGCCAAACCCTAAACAGCAAGAAAAATGAGATCTGGCAAATACACGAACTGATCACATTGGCTGGCATGGAATTGAAGAGTTCCCTCACAGAGAAGGGGGTTGAGGCAGATTGGGCTTCCCCCGAAGAGAACAAGAGGGGGCGCCAGGGGAGACTCACCCTCATGTAGTCACAGGACCCTGTCAATTCCTTCCAATTCGTCTGCGGACTCCCTTGAGCTCTCCTGGGAAATCTCTGCAGTAGAGCATTGCTGTGCTGCTCTTGTTGCCTGCAAACAAAAGCATGTCAAGTGCAGGGCACACAATTTCCTGGAGCCAGTTGGGACAGATATTCCTGTGTCCCGGGCTCCTTCAGTGTTGGGTTTTGAGACAGGTCGTGAAGCCCTGGGCCTTTGCCTCACCTCAGATTATTCCCCCAACTGCAGAGAACCCTGCGGGTTTTCTCATGCAGTCCTTTCCTTTTTCTCCATTGCTTCTCTCCCTGTCGTGGGGAGAATTCTGAAATGTTCCCCACCCCCTTGACTGACTCCCGAGGAGTTGAGTGAGCACCTGAGTGTGGACCCTGGAGGAGAGTGAGCTCCTATCTCGTTGTCTCCACCCCCCTGTCCTGGCCTGGAGGTGGCTGTGCACACCATGTGGAGCTGGGGAGACACGTGAGTCTCCTTGGATTTCGGCCCAAAGATTGGTTACAAGCTCCCAGGTTCCTCACCTTTGTCTTTGCTGCTTCTCTCTCTCTGGCTTCTGCAAGAGCCATGGGTTTGGCTGCACCTGCAGATTCCCCGGTTTCACATTCTCCTTGCAAATACTGGAGCCCAAGGGCAGGGGGGCTATGGCCCCTTGCCAACGCTTCATGGGGCACCTGGTACTTCTTCTGTTGTGCCCAAAGGCTCCGCAGTCCTTGCACTTCACCTGTGGGTGGAGGAGGAAATGGTCTCTGAGTCAGCGGGAATCACAAGCACTTTTCCACAGTGAATAGAAGGACAGAGTTTGAGAGGTGAGTATTGGTTTTGGAGAGGGGACAGGACATATGGCAGTAGCTGTGAGGACACTGAGCATATTAGGGTGCCTTCCAAAAGCTTCTGCTATGGATAGACAGTGGAGGAAGGATTGGAGCTCTCAAGGTGAGCAGATGAGTCATAAGTGAAGATTGAGGCAAAATCCAAGCTAGACAGGACAGCAAAGAGGAAGTGAGGTTGTTCCTCCGGGTCTGTGAATGGGCCTGTGCCTGGTGATGTGGTCTCAAGGCAAGAAATCGTCTCATGGGAAAGGACAAGGGAGTGCTGGCCACAGAAGTGGCCATGTTCAAACCCTGTCTCTGGATTCCATGCACATCCCTGGTGCCCCACAGACCCAAGCCTCCACGCTTACCCTGGGATCCTCCTCCTCTGGTAGGGGAGCCTTCTTTGCCGCCGGTCCCTTCACTTGCTTCTTGCCCTTCTGGACATTAGAGAGTCTGGAGGGCCCGTGCTGGGTGGAACGGCCCGCCATCTTCCTCACCTCCTTGGTTTGTCACCTCAGTGTTTCTGGGGACTTGATATTCGGATTTCCTGAATCAAAAGCAGAAGAAAACTTTCAGATTGACACAGAGACTAAAGTCCTCATGCACCTTCTTCTCCAAGTGGGGATGAAGGGACCTCATGAGCACTCAGTCAAAACACATTTCTCACAAGGTGATGTCTCCCTCCCAGAGATTTTGTCCTTCTCCCTGACTCCCTCGCCCGACAAAAGCTCGCTGCCCAAGACCAGACACGGGAGGCAGCCTTTGTCAATTTGCATTTCCATCCTTCAAAGAGTGATTTGAGAGACTTTGGTGAAGTCTATCACAATGCACTCTATTTGGACAAAGAAAGGCAAAATTTCCCCAGGTGTACACAATAATCCATGCCCCGGGAATGATGCAATGAATGCCGGGGCACACGTCTTGGAATGTCAAAAGCAAAGTAAGCTTTCCTATCGAAAACTGGAAGTTCCTCTTGGACACGAGAGGAGGCACTTTTCACATTCCAATTCAGATA
The DNA here is from genome assembly GCF_020826845.1 of Diceros bicornis minor. NCBI lineage: Eukaryota > Metazoa > Chordata > Mammalia > Perissodactyla > Rhinocerotidae > Diceros > Diceros bicornis. Next base: position 73,784 of record NW_026690896.1, on the reverse strand, counting down.
GGAAAAATGTTTTCTCCTCTACTGGCCTGGAGACCTGCCAGGGTCAGCATGGTCAGAACTGTATTGTTTTATTTGTCATCTTCATGACCCTATTTTAACGACTTTCCAAGAAATCTGAACTGAATATGTTTGAACTAAGTGTGAACTAATCTATTGTCTAGGCTTTAAGGCCCATAGCCAAAGCCAGCGAGTTTCCATTCCTGCTCACTCACTGCCCCATGCACATCAGGGACTGGGGTCTATTTCCTCTGGAATTTGAACTTTGTCTGATAATGAGCATTGAAAAGGATGTATCTCATGGATCTCTTTCTCAAAATTCCTGTGAAAATTAAAGAATCAATACCCCTGTGCCTCAAGACACATCGCTCCCTCTTTTTCCTACTGTCCTCCCTCTCAGAGGGATCGTCAGAGGGGGCAGTTTGTAATGGAAACCCACCTGAAATCCAGTAGTGATCCTCCGGTCTGATTCTCTACAGCTGGGTTCAAGAACAGCTGCCCTGGATGGGATGCAGCTTCCAAGGTGCCTGCGGAAGGGTCAGAGGGGGAGTTTCCCTTCCGGGCAGGCTTTTATACTGATTCAAGGTCACGTGACCTCGTTAAGGGGATCTCAGTCAATCCATCTCATCTACCCACCTTTGACGTAAGCAGGTCTTGAAGCCATAAACCGTCCTGTGTCGCTTAGCATTTTCAGGCATTTTAAAATGCCAGGCACTCCTGGGCATACTTTGAAGAATATCTGTTTTCTGTAAGGAAAAGAAACCTCTGTGCTAATGCCTCTATCTTTCTCCACTTTACACTTTTGTTCTTGTGGCGAATTATGTGTAACGTGGTAGTTCTTCTTGGAAGGCATTGAAGTGTAGACTTCTACCGCCCTCAGTACATTCACCTCGTTGTGCAAACATCACCATCGTCCGTCTCCCCAGCTTTTCATATTCTGCAACTGAAAGTCCCTATCTATTAAACACCCACTCTTCATTCTTCCCTCCCTGCAGACCCCTCTTCCACCATTCTCCTTTCGATGTCTATGCATGGGACTGCTCTAGGAATCCACAGAGAAGGCATTGTGCGATCTGCATCCTGCTGGGACTGGCTTCTTTTGCACTGTGTCTTGTGACTCAAGTAATTGTTCCTGCCAGGTCCGTTTGGTTGAGCCAGGCAGCTCCACTCGGCTCAGTCTCTTAGTCCTGTACTCGGTAGTATGTAGATGACGTGGGACTTTCTTTTTCTAGCCTCATCTCCCTTTGGTTGATATTTGTGTGACTTTCACAACTTCCCGCTAGTGGTCAGGCCCAGGAGACGGTTAGGCACAGGTCTGTGTTTTGATGATGGGACGGTTGGGAATGAAAATGCCCTGTGATCTCGTCTGGGGAGTTGCTCATTGATTCAAAGGGACCAGCTTGACCTCCAAAGCGGGTGACTATGTACACCTGCCAGTAACGTGGGTGGAGTGTCTCCGTTGTTCCAGATTATTGGTACCCTGGGGAGTTTCCGCAGTTTGTGGTTTGCAGAGGTTTGCAACCGTATGGACTTTGAAAATTGCATTACATTAATAATTTATGAACTTGGCAAAATGCCCTAGGTCCTGGCTCCGTAGCCACGGCTTGATCCCATCCTCCTGCCCTGGAACCTGGGCAGCAGGGGCCCCTCCCTGATCTCCCACCGCAGCCTTGGGCCTCCTGGTGGCCTCTCCCCGCTCCAAGGATCGCGTGCCCCCCGTGATTCTCACACCACTGGCCTGAATTGCCCCTTACCCACCCTCCACGTAATTGGAGTAGCACTTGCCACTCTCACGACTGGCTTCCCAAGGCAGAATAAACTGCGTACTTTCGGAAAAATAAAGGTATCCCTTTCACACCAGGAATTATTCCAATTTGCATAGACTCTTTTTGGTTCTGTTCTTTTAATTCTTAATTTGTCAATTGCCTCCTCAGCATTGCAGAGAAAATCCCTTGGGATTTAGAGCGGAATCGATGAGAACTTATACGAGAAAGTGTTTTGTGTTGAATTTCCCCAACTAAGATATGTGTTAACTGCTCCTAATTTATACGGCCGTTTATTTCAATTAGGGGTATTTTATATTTTTCCTAAAACTCTACAGAGTTTTTCCTAGATTTCATATTTATAGCTCTTTCTTTGCAGAAGGAAGGATATTGTCAGTAACTCTTCTCCTCCATTGTAGTATTTTAGTTTATTGCTGTTAGACGTGAATGCTACCAATTTGGGAAGTTGGATTGCCGTAGTTGGAGTGTTGGTTGAAAGCAGCTGTTCGTTTCCAGACTTTTTCTCTGATTTTGCTAGGATGTGCCTCGTGGAGCATCGTATCACCAGCCAATACCAGAAAAGATTCAGGTGTAATTTCCAAGATTACACAGTGCCCTCATTTCTCATGTGTCATGGCCCTGGCAGTGTGTGCAGCACAGTGTGGAGAGGAAGCCAACCCTGGGGGCTCCTTCTCAGTTTCTCTGGCTTTGGAGGCAGGAAGTTGACCTGAAAGCCTCCTGTTGGGTAGACCAATGTGGAATGTTTCAGTCGACTGTAATTCTTGAAGAGAATCTGCACATTATTTGCCCTCCTCAGAGGCTGAGCATGATCTCCAATACTATAATGATTGGGAGTAGCATCATCGTTGGGTCGATGAAACCCATTGTTATCATTACTATTCACTGTTATTTTTATTATTTTACCTGTTGTCTTTATGGCTTATAGATCTGGTTATCTTTAGTCGACAATGACTAGCGTTTCTCTGTTTCTCAAGTGGTTCCGATTGACTGAAGATATGCATGCAGGTTCCCAAAGAGACCGCTATAGAGAGTGCAGCTCCCAGACTCTCCCTCTATGGCAAAGAAGCTGTCTGTCTGAGGACGTTCCTGAAAAATTTGTTGTTCATCTGGCGGGCGGAGGCCATTGCGTGCCAGAAGCAGAGAATCAGGACGGGTGTCCTTGGCTGCCTGAGTCTCTGGACAAATCTCGAACTACGTCCGAGGCCCAGCAGTGGCTTGCAGCTGCCAGAAAGACCAGTGTGGGCGTCCTTAGCGAGCCAGCGCCACCATCAATTTTTCACTTGAGCTCAGGGACCCCAGAATGCCTCTCGATGACGTTGAAGGCTAGTGAATGTTGGGCAGGAGCCCCCAGAATTTTTTCCATGATGCACTGGGGGCACCGGAACTGCTCCTGCCAGCCTGGAAAGGCTGCAGAGGAAACCGTCGTCCTCGTGCAGAATTTTCTATTTCCCTTCAAGTGCCCAGGAACTGCCATTGGCCAAAATGATGGTGCGAGGATGGCTTCCTAACTGTGCCTGAGCTGTTGAAAGTCTTCCAGGTCCCAATAGCGGTCTGCCACCAATTCGCCTGTCTCCCCTCAATGTCCTTGCTCCCTCTTCTCGCTTTTCCACGTCTTCCTTCCTGGCGTGGGCTTTAGAGTACTAACTACCAAGGTAGAGCAGAGTTAAATTTTCTAATGAATTGAGGTTCCCAGCTCAATTCCTTGTACCCAGGGAGCCCTAAGGAACATGTGACTGCACACTAGATGCTCAAGCAAGGTCGTCTGAAGGTAGTATGGCGTGCTGTTTCCTGAAGGTGGTCCTGCTGAGACCCTATCGCCTCCTGTATACTTTTCTCAATGTCCTGAGAATACGCGAGTACTGTAGGCTTTCTGCGACACCATGGGTGATCTTCACGGAAACCCACTGTGTTTGTAGCGAGATGATGGTTGGCTGTCAGGGCTTGTGTGTCCTGTGCTTTCTTTCCCAGGCTGAGTGCTAGTGGAAGTGGGTCTTGAAAGAGCAGCATCAGCGTCCCCAGGGAACTTGTGAGAAATAGAAACAGATGGATCCTTCCTAGACATCCAAACTCGTAATTCCCTGGTGTTGAGTCTTGTACATTGAAGAAATTTCTGTGTGCACGAGACTGTGAAAAGGAGTATTAGCTAAAGTGTTCTCCACTCTGGGCTGCCATTTGAAATCCCCTACGTCGATCTAGGGAATGCAGTCATCTCAGCACTGGCGTGTGGTTGTTCAGTGGTGGGCCTGCGTGAATGGGGTTGTCAGAATCTCTAAGAGAGTTATGGGGCAGGACGGAGGCCGTGAGACCAGACCAGGGCCTATGCCGAAAGGAGGGAAGTCTGTCCCGGGTCCCAAGGAGACTGGAGCACTTCAGTAGCTATGGCAGGCTGGGGTATTGCCGAAATGTGCCATCTTGACTTTTCCCTTCTTTTTGGTGACCTTGTGCGTTCACCCAGGGGCTGCCCTCCTTGGAAGGCACAGAAGGCTGCAGACTGAAAGAAGCACTCGCCAACGGATGTCCTACAAGGAGGTAGGAGCGGTCATTTGTTCTTCCTATGGAAATGTTCCTTACCGAGGCATGGGAATTTTCTGGATCCTACTCAGAGCTTTTCCCGAATGAGAAAATGGAGATCACAGGTGACTCAGGTGAAATCTTTGCTCACCACCTCCAGTGGATCTCAAACTTTGCTGCCCACTGTTATCACGTCGGGAGATTTCCAAAGCTCCCAGTGCCCAGGCCGCAATAAACACACCCTCAATTTGCATCTCTTGCAGTAGGCTTCAGGCACAGGTATTTGCTAACCACCCCGCCCTGAGTCCCATGTGGGCCACCGTGCGAATAAGTCTGCAGGCACGCTTGTCTCACTGAAATCTGCCTAAGATTCCCTGGGGCTCACTGTCAAAATGCATGTAATGATGCCGTGGGGCTGAGTGTGCCTGAGAATCTGTGTTTCTAAAAAGCCCTAGGTCCTGCCAAACAGTGCTTCACCCAGTCACTTTAACTTGGATGAGTCAAAGAAATTTTTAAAATGGTCTGCATGCCTAGAAATCAAAAGTGCGTACCACAGGTCACCTTTGGGAGAATTTTATTAATAACAAAAGAACATTTTAAAACACAACTTTCTAATGACGTTTAATAACCCAAAGGAACAAAGCCATGAGAATATCCCGCATCAGGATTTCCACAGAAATAACCCCACAGAGTCAAAATATCTCATCCCAGGTCAGGGAAGTCTTTACAATTTGCCACGGACTCTTTTGAGCCCTTTACCCATTTTCCCCAAATTCTGAAATCGGAGGAGAGATACAGATCCATTTCCTATTATATTTTAGTTGAGACCTTACCCCTGCAATCGAACTCAGTAGTATCCAATGGATTTCAGTGTCAAACAACTTCCTATTCCAGTTTGATTACCGCCCTTTGAATCGTCACTTCTGCTTCCATCATGAAAGAGGGCAGTGTTTGCCTGTGTGTTTCCACAAGCATCGCCTGGGCTTCCACCATGTGTAGCCAGAGCAGAGATGGGGAATGGCTGATTCGCGAGAAAAACCTTGCTCCTTGTGACTTCTCCTCCTCACTGGACAGTCAGTTCCAGGTGTCCTGGGGTGGGAGGACGTGTCTTCCTTGGCAGGAGGTGTCTCCCTCCGAGTCACTCTCTTCCGAGGAAGAGGAAACCTGGAGGTCATTCTCCAGGACACTCAGTGGGACTTGGGCACAGTGTCCCTCAGACGTCTCTTGTGTGAGAGGGCTCTGCCCGGGAGGGCTTGGCTTCTCAGCTGGAAGGCAGGAGGCAGCAGTCAGGAGTCTGGAGCTCCACCAGCCATTGTCTAATCTCCTGAAGAGCATTCTGAGGGGCTGGCCTGGGTCACGGTTCAGTGCTGGGCGATGGGCCACAGTGCAGGGCTGAGCGGTATTCAGGTGAGGTCTGTGGTGTGGAGGCGGGAGGTCAATGCTTTTCCCCTGGGCATGCATCTTTCTGGTCATCTGGCATCCCGCAGTGGGTCTCCGTCCAGTTGTCCGTGGTGGAGGCTGGGGAGTCTGGAAAACCCCCAGATGTGGTCTCTGAGTGCTCTTCTTAGGTGCTTGGAAGGGAGTGATTCTCGGTTTCTTTGGGAGCGTCTGGAAAGCCTGCACTGGCACCTGGGCAGGTCTCTTGCCTGGTGCCTTGATGCTGATTTTGGCATCCCGGTCCACAGTAGGTCCAGCAGCCTGTGGGCTGGGATAGGAGTTGACATCCAGATACATGGCTTGTGCCTGGGGCTGGTGAGCGTGGCCCAGGCCATGTGTCTTAGAGGGAGCCTGGGGATCTTCCAGGGAGGAAAAATGGGGCTTCTTGTCCCTCAGCTGGACAATGAGGGTAGGATCCGGGGCAAAGTGCTTGAATGCTGCGTGAGGCGTGTCAGGGACAGGCACTTCCTGACCATTCTGAATTCCACGAGGTGAGAAGAGGCTCAGTTCAGGTCTTTGGATGGCAGACACTGCGGGTCCGCTGGACCTCACGTCAAGTGTCTTCGAAGGTGGCCTACATGTGAGACTGAGGCCCAGGGCAGATTTCCTCTCGCCTCTGTAGAGGGGTCTTGGCCTGTTTGCATGCTGGAAGACAAGACAAAGACACACAAAGACTACATATTAGAACGTCCTCACCAAGGGAGAGAAATTACAACTAACCCAATAAAATAGGTGAAAACCAGAACTTGTACCATGAAATTGAATATTATGAGATATAAAGGTGTTGAGTTTAAAAATGATGAGGGACTCAACCTCAGTGGTGGCCAGGATAAAACAAACTGCACCGTCACCTTGCTACGTGTTTGCGGCAGGTAGGAGAATCGAAAGGTTCTTCCCAGTGTCTCTCTTGAAGGAAGTGTACATGAGCACTCTCCAAAATTTTTCTAGGGAATGTGCACAGCTCCTGCTGTTGTGGAGGCGGTTTCATGAGTAAGGAGTGTTGAGGAACAATTTGGGGGTGTGCACCACCATTGCAATGCTATCTCTTACATCAAGGATTCCACCTTGTGGAGACCTGTGATGAAAGCGCTTCCACAGCCCCCACCTGCATCTTGGTGACAGACATGCAAGGAGTAGTGCCAAACCCTAAACAGCAAGAAAAATGAGATCTGGCAAGTACACGAACTGATCACATTGGCTGGCATGGAATTGAAGAGTTCCCTCACAGAGAAGGGGGTTGAGGCAGATTGGGCTTCCCCCGAAGAGAACAAGAGGGGGCCCCAGGGGAGACTCACCCTCATGTAGTCACAGGACCCTGTCAATTCCTTCCAATTCGTCTGCGGACTCCCTTGAGCTCTCCTGGGAAATCTCTGCAGTAGAGCATTGCTGTGCTGCTCTTGTTGCCTGCAAACAAAAGCATGTCAAGTGCAGGGCACACAATTTCCTGGAGCCAGTTGGGACAGATATTCCTGTGTCCCGGGCTCCTTCAGTGTTGGGTTTTGAGACAGGTCGTGAAGCCCTGGGCCTTTGCCTCACCTCAGATTATTCCCCCAACTGCAGAGAACCCTGCGGGTTTTCTCATGCAGTCCTTTCCTTTTTCTCCATTGCTTCTCTCCCTGTCGTGGGGAGAATTCTGAAATGTTCCCCACCCCCTTGACTGACTCCCGAGGAGTTGAGTGAGCACCTGAGTGTGGACCCTGGAGGAGAGTGAGCTCCTATCTCGTTGTCTCCACCCCCCTGTCCTGGCCTGGAGGTGGCTGTGCACACCATGTGGAGCTGGGGAGACACGTGAGTCTACTTGGATTTCGGCCCAAAGATTGGTTACAAGCTCCCAGGTTCCTCACCTTTGTCTTTGCTGCTTCTCTCTCTCTGGCTTCTGCAAGAGCCGTGGGTTTGGCTGCACCTGCAGATTCCCCGGTTTCACATTCTCCTTGCAAATACTGGAGCCCAAGGGCAGGGGGGCTATGGCACCTTGCCAACGCTTCATGGGGCACCTGGTACTTCTTCTGTTGTGCCCAAAGGCTCCGCAGTCCTTGCACTTCACCTGTGGGTGGAGGAGGAAATGGTCTCTGAGTCAGCGGGAATCACAAGCACTTTTCCACAGTGAATAGAAGGACAGAGTTTGAGAGGTGAGTATTGGTTTTGGAGAGGGGACAGGACATATGGCAGTAGCTGTGAGGACACTGAGCATATTAGGGTGCCTTCCAAAAGCTTCTGCTATGGATAGACAGCGAAGGAAGGATTGGAGCTCTCAAGGTGAGCAGATGAGTCATAAGTGAAGATTGAGGCAAAATCCAAGCTAGACAGGACAGCAAAGAGGAAGTGAGGTTGTTCCTCCGGGTCTGTGAATGGGCCTGTGCCTGGTGATGTGGTCTCAAGGCAAGAAATCGTCTCATGGGAAAGGACAAGGGAGTGCTGGCCACAGAAGTGGCCATGTTCAAACCCTGTCTCTGGATTCCATGCACATCCCTGCTGCCCCACAGACCCAAGCCTCCACGCTTACCCTGGGATCCTCCTCCTCTGGTAGGGGAGCCTTCTTTGCCGCCGGTTCCTTCACTTGCTTCTTGCCGTTCTGGACATTAGAGAGTCTGGAGGGCCCGTGCTGGGTGGAACGGCCCGCCATCTTCCTCACCTCCTTGGTTTGTCACCTCAGTGTTTCTGGGGACTTGATATTCGGATTTCCTGAATCAAAAGCAGAAGAAAACTTCAGATTGACACAGAGACTAAAGTCCTCATGCACCTTCTTCTCCAAGTGGGGATGAAGGGACCTCATGAGCACTCAGTCAAAACACATTTCTCACAAGGTGATGTCTCCCTCCCAGAGATTTTGTCCTTCTCCCTGACTCCCTCACCCGACAAAAGCTCGCTGCCCAAGACCAGACACGGGAGGCAGCCTTTGTCAATTTGCATTTCCATCCTTCAAAGAGTGATTTGAGAGACTTTGGTGAAGTCTATCACAATGCACTCTATTTGGACAAAGAAAGGCAAAATTTCCCCAGGTGTACACAATAATCCATGCCCCGGGAATGATGCAATGAATGCCGGGGCACACGTCTTGGAATGTCAAAAGCAAAGTAAGCTTTCCTATCGAAAACTGGAAGTTCCTCTTGGACACGAGAGGAGGCACTTTTCACATTCCAATTCAGATAGGAAAAATGTTTTCTCCTCTACTGGCCTGGAGACCTGCCAGGGTCAGCATGGTCAGAACTCTATTGTTTTATTTGTCATCTTCATGACCCTATTTTAACGACTTTCCAAGAAATCTGAACTGAATATGTTTGAACTAAGTGTGAACTAATCTATTGTCTAGGCTTTAAGGCCCATAGCCAAAGCCAGCGAGTTTCCATTCCTGCTCACTCACTGCCCCATGCACATCAGGGACTGGGGTCTATTTCCTCTGGAATTTGAACTTTGTCTGATAATGAGCATTGAAAAGGATGTATCTCATGGATCTCTTTCTCAAAATTCCTGTGAAAATTAAAGAATCAATACCCCTGTGCCTCAAGACACATCGCTCCCTCTTTTTCCTACTGTCCTCCCTCTCAGAGGGATCGTCAGAGGGGGCAGTTTGTAATGGAAACCCACCTGAAATCCAGTAGTGATCCTCCGGTCTGATTCTCTACAGCTGGGTTCAAGAACAGCTGCCCTGGATGGGATGCAGCTTCCAAGGTGCCTGCGGAAGGGTCAGAGGGGGAGTTTCCCTTCCGGGCAGGCTTTTATACTGATTCAAGGTCACGTGACCTCGTTAAGGGGATCTCAGTCAATCCATCTCATCTACCCACCTTTGACGTAAGCAGGTCTTGAAGCCATAAACCGTCCTGTGTCGCTTAGCATTTTCAGGCATTTTAAAATGCCAGGCACTCCTGGGCATACTTTGAAGAATATCTGTTTTCTGTAAGGAAAAGAAACCTCTGTGCTAATGCCTCTATCTTTCTCCACTTTGCACTTTTGTTCTTGTGGCGAATTATGTGTAACGTGGTAGTTCTTCTTGGAAGGCATTGAAGTGTAGACTTCTACCGCCCTCAGTACATTCACCTCGTTGTGCAAACATCACCATCGTCCGTCTCCCCAGCTTTTCATATTCTGCAACTGAAAGTCCCTATCTATTAAACACCCACTCTTCATTCTCCCCTCCCTGCAGACCCCTCTTCCACCATTCTCCTTTCGATGTCTATGCATGGGACTGCTCTAGGAATCCACAGAGAAGGCATTGTGCGATCTGCGTCCTGCTGGGACTGGCTTCTTTTGCACTGTGTCTTGTGACTCAAGTAATTGTTCCTGCCAGGTCCCTTTGGTTGAGCCAGGCAGCTCCACTCGGCTCAGTCTCTTAGTCCTGTACTCGGTAGTATGTAGATGACGTGGGACTTTCTTTTTCTAGCCTCATCTCCCTTTGGTTGATATTTGTGTGACTTTCACAACTTCCCGCTAGTGGTCAGGCCCAGGAGACGGTTAGGCACAGGTCTGTGTTTTGATGATGGGACGGTTGGGAATGAAAATGCCCTGTGATCTCGTCTGGGGAGTTGCTCATTGATTCAAAGGGACCAGCTTGACCTCCAAAGCGGGTGACTATGTACACCCGCCAGTAACGTGGGTGGAGTGTCTCCGTTGTTCCAGATTATTGGTACCCTGGGGAGTTTCCGCAGTTTGTGGTTTGCAGAGGTTTGCAACCGTATGGACTTTGAAAATTGCATTACATTAATAATTTATGAACTTGGCAAAATGCCCTAGGTCCTGGCTCCGTAGCCACGGCTTGATCCCATCCTCCTGCCCTGGAACCTGGGCAGCAGGGGCCCCTCCCTGATCTCCCACCGCAGCCTTGGGCCTCCTGGTGGCCTCTCCCCGCTCCAAGGATCGCGTGCCCCCCGTGATTCTCACACCACTGGCCTGAATTGCCCCTTACCCACCCTCCACGTAATTGGAGTAGCACTTGCCACTCTCACGACTGGCTTCCCAAGGCAGAATAAACTGCGTACTTTCGGAAAAATAAAGGTATCCCTTTCACACCAGGAATTATTCCAATTTGCATAGACTCTTTTTGGTTCTGTTCTTTTAATTCTTAATTTGTCAATTGCCTCCTCAGCATTGCAGAGAAAATCCCTTGGGATTTAGAGCGGAATCGATGAGAACTTATACGAGAAAGTGTTTTGTGTTGAATTTCCCCAACTAAGATATGTGTTAACTGCTCCTAATTTATACGGCCGTTTATTTCAATTAGGGGTATTTTATAGTTTTCCTAAAACTCTACAGAGTTTTTCCTAGATTTCATATTTATAGCTCTTTCTTTGCAGAAGGAAGGATATTGTCAGTAACTCTTCTCCTCCATTGTAGTATTTTAGTTTATTGCTGTTAGACGTGAATGCTACCAATTTGGGAAGTTGGATTGCCGTAGTTGGAGTGTTGGTTGAAAGCAGCTGTTCGTTTCCAGACTTTTTCTCTGATTTTGCTAGGATGTGCCTCGTGGAGCATCGTATCACCAGCCAATACCAGAAAAGATTCAGGTGTAATTTCCAAGATTACACAGTGCCCTCATTTCTCATGTGTCATGGCCCTGGCAGTGTGTGCAGCACAGTGTGGAGAGGAAGCCAACCCTGGGGGCTCCTTCTCAGTTTCTCTGGCTTTGGAGGCAGGAAGTTGACCTGAAAGCCTCCTGTTGGGTAGACCAATGTGGAATGTTTCAGTCGACTGTAATTCTTGAAGAGAATCTGCACATTATTTGCCCTCCTCAGAGGCTGAGCATGATCTCCAATACTATAATGATTGGGAGTAGCATCATCGTTGGGTCGATGAAACCCATTGTTATCATTACTATTCACTGTTATTTTTATTATTTTACCTGTTGTCTTTATGGCTTATAGATCTGGTTATCTTTAGTCGACAATGACTAGCGTTTCTCTGTTTCTCAAGTGGTTCCGATTGACTGAAGATATGCATGCAGGTTCCCAAAGAGACCGCTATAGAGAGTGCAGCTCCCAGACTCTCCCTCTATGGCAAAGAAGCTGTCTGTCTGAGGACGTTCCTGAAAAATTTGTTGTTCATCTGGCGGGCGGAGGCCATTGCGTGCCAGAAGCAGAGAATCAGGACGGGTGTCCTTGGCTGCCTGAGTCTCTGGACAAATCTCGAACTACGTCCGAGGCCCAGCAGTGGCTTGCAGCTGCCAGAAAGACCAGTGTGGGCGTCCTTAGCGAGCCAGCGCCACCATCAATTTTTCACTTGAGCTCAGGGACCCCAGAATGCCTCTCGATGACGTTGAAGGCTAGTGAATGTTGGGCAGGAGCCCCCAGAATTTTTTCCATGATGCACTGGGGGCACCGGAACTGCTCCTGCCAGCCTGGAAAGGCTGCAGAGGAAACCGTCGTCCTCGTGCAGAATTTTCTATTTCCCTTCAAGTGCCCAGGAACTGCCATTGGCCAAAATGATGGTGCGAGGATGGCTTCCTAACTGTGCCTGAGCTGTTGAAAGTCTTCCAGGTCCCAATAGCGGTCTGCCACCAATTCGCCTGTCTCCCCTCAATGTCCTTGCTCCCTCTTCTCGCTTTTCCACGTCTTCCTTCCTGGCGTGGGCTTTAGAGTACTAACTACCAAGGTAGAGCAGAGTTAAATTTTCTAATGAATTGAGGTTCCCAGCTCAATTCCTTGTACCCAGGGAGCCCTAAGGAACATGTGACTGCACACTAGATGCTCAAGCAAGGTCGTCTGAAGGTAGTATGGCGTGCTGTTTCCTGAAGGTGGTCCTGCTGAGACCCTATCGCCTCCTGTATACTTCTCTCAATGTCCTGAGAATACGCGAGTACTGTAGGCTTTCTGCGAGACCATGGGTGATCTTCACGGAAACCCACTGTGTTTGTAGCGAGATGATGGTTGGCTGTCAGGGCTTGTGTGTCCTGTGCTTTCTTTCCCAGGCTGAGTGCTAGTGGAAGTGGGTCTTGAAAGAGCAGCATCAGCGTCCCCAGGGAACTTGTGAGAAATAGAAACAGATGGATCCTTCCTAGACATCCAAACTCCTAATTCCCTGGTGTTGATTCTTGTACATTGAAGAAATTTCTGTGTGCACGAGACTGTGAAAAGGAGTATTAGCTAAAGTGTTCTCCACTCTGGGCTGCCATTTGAAATCCCCTACGTCGATCTAGGGAATGCAGTCATCTCAGCACTGGCGTGTGGTTGTTCAGTGGTGGGCCTGCGTGAATGGGGTTGTCAGAATCTCTAAGAGAGTTATGGGGCAGGACGGAGGCCGTGAGACCAGACCAGGGCCTATGCCGAAAGGAGGGAAGTCTGTCCCGGGTCCCAAGGAGACTGGAGCACTTCAGTAGCTATGGCAGGCTGGGGTATTGCCGAAATGTGCCATCTTGACTTTTCCCTTCTTTTTGGTGACCTTGTGCGTTCACCCAGGGGCTGCCCTCCTTGGAAGGCACAGAAGGCTGCAGACTGAAAGAAGCACTCGCCAACGGATGTCCTACAAGGAGGTAGGAGCGGTCATTTGTTCTTCCTATGGAAATGTTCCTTACCGAGGCATGGGAATTTTCTGGATCCTACTCAGAGCTTTTCCCGAATGAGAAAATGGAGATCACAGGTGACTCAGGTGAAATCTTTGCTCACCACCTCCAGTGGATCTCAAACTTTGCTGCCCACTGTTATCACGTCGGGAGATTTCCAAAGCTCCCAGTGCCCAGGCCGCAATAAACACACCCTCAATTTGCATCTCTTGCAGTAGGCTTCAGGCACAGGTATTTGCTAACCACCCCGCCCTGAGTCCCATGTGGGCCACCGTGCGAATAAGTCTGCAGGCACGCTTGTCTCACTGAAATCTGCCTAAGATTCCCTGGGGCTCACTGTCAAAATGCATGTAATGATGCCGTGGGGCTGAGTGTGCCTGAGAATCTGTGTTTCTAAAAAGCCCTAGGTCCTGCCAAACAGTGCTTCACCCAGTCACTTTAACTTGGATGAGTCAAAGAAATTTTTAAAATGGTCTGCATGCCTAGAAATCAAAAGTGCGTACCACAGGTCACTTTTGGGAGAATTTTATTAATAACAAAAGAACATTTTAAAACACAACTTTCTAATGACGTTTAGTAACCCAAAGGAACAAAGCCATGAGAATATCCCGCATCAGGATTTCCACAGAAATAACCCCACAGAGTCAAAATATCTCATCCCAGGTCAGGGAAGTCTTTACAATTTGCCACGGACTCTTTTGAGCCCTTTACCCATTTTCCCCAAATTCTGAAATCGGAGGAGAGCTACAGATCCATTTCCTATTATCTTTTAGTTGAGACCTTACCCCTGCAATCGAACTCACTAGTATCCAATGGATTTCAGTGTCAAACAACTTCCTATTCCAGTTTGATTACCGCCCTTTGAATCGTCACTTCTGCTTCCATCATGAAAGAGTGCAGTGTTTGCCTGTGTGTTTCCACAAGCATCGCCTGGGCTTCCACCATGTGTAGCCAGAGCAGAGATGGGGAATGGCTGATTCGCGAGAAAAACCTTGCTCCTTGTGACTTCTCCTCCTCACTGGACAGTCAGTTCCAGGTGTCCTGGGGTGGGAGGACGTGTCTTCCTTGGCAGGAGGTGTCTCCCTCCGAGTCACTCTCTTCCGAGGAAGAGGAAACCTGGAGGTCATTCTCCAGGACACTCAGTGGGACTTGGGCACAGTGTCCCTCAGACGTCTCTTGTGTGAGAGGGCTCTGCCCGGGAGGGCTTGGCTTCTCAGCTGGAAGGCAGGAGGCAGCAGTCAGGAGTCTGGAGCTCCACCAGCCATTCTCTAATCTCCTGAAGAGCATTCTGAGGGGCTGGCCTGGGTCACGGTTCAGTGCTGGGCGATGGGCCACAGTGCAGGGCTGAGCGGTATTCAGGTGAGGTCTGTGGTGTGGAGGCGGGAGGTCAATGCTTTTCCCCTGGGCATGCATCTTTCTGGTCACCTGGCATCCCGCAGTGGGTCTCCGTCCAGTTGTCCGTAGTGGAGGCTGGGGAGTCTGGAAAACCCCCAGATGTGGTCTCTGAGTGCTCTTCTTAGGTGCTTGGAAGGGAGTGATTCTCGGTTTCTTTGGGAGCGTCTGGAAAGCCTGCACTGGCACCTGGGCAGGTCTCTTGCCTGGTGCCTTGATGCTGATTTTGGCATCCCGGTCCACAGTAGGTCCAGCAGCCTGTGGGCTGGGATAGGAGTTGACATCCAGATACATGGCTTGTGCCTGGGGCTGGTGAGCGTGGCCCAGGCCATGTGTCTTAGAGGGAGCCTGGGGATCTTCCAGGGAGGAAAAATGGGGCTTCTTGTCCCTCAGCTGGACAATGAGGGTAGGATCCGGGGCAAAGTGCTTGAATGCTGCGTGAGGCGTGTCAGGGACAGGCACTTCCTGACCATTCTGAATTCCACGAGGTGAGAAGAGGCTCAGTTCAGGTCTTTGGATGGCAGACACTGCGGGTCCGCTGGACCTCACGTCAGGTGTCTTCGAAGGTGGCCTACATGTGAGACTGAGGCCCAGGGCAGATTTCCTCTCGCCTCTGTAGAGGGGTCTTGGCCTGTTTGCATGCTGGAAGACAAGACAAAGACACACAAAGACTACATATTAGAACGTCCTCACCAAGGGAGAGAAATTACAACTAACCCAATAAAATAGGTGAAAACCAGAACTTGTAACATGAAATTGAATATTATGAGATATAAAGGAGTTGAGTTTAAAAATGATGAGGGACTCAACCTCAGTGGTGGCCAGGATAAAACAAACTGCACCGTCACCATGCTACGTGTTTGCGGCAGGTAGGAGAATCGAAAGGTTCTTCCCAGTGTCTCTCTTGAAGGAAGTGTACATGAGCACTCTCCAAAATTTTTCTAGGGAATGTGCACAGCTCCTGCTGTTTTGGAGGCGGTTTCATGAGTAAGGAGTGTTGAGGAACAATTTGGGGGTGTGCACCACCATTGCAATGCTATCTCTTACATCAAGGATTCCACCTTGTGGAGACCTGTGATGAAAGCGCTTCCACAGTCCCCAGCTGCATCTTGGTGACAGACATGCAAGGAGTAGTGCCAAACCCTAAACAGCAAGAAAAATGAGATCTGGCAAGTACACGACCTGATCACATTGGCTGGCATGGAATTGAAGAGTTCCCTCACAGAGAAGGGGGTTGAGGCAGATTGGGCTTCCCCCGAAGAGAACAAGAGGGGGCCCCAGGGGAGACTCACCCTCATGTAGTCACAGGACCCTGTCAATTCCTTCCAATTCGTCTGCGGACTCCCTTGAGCTCTCCTGGGAAATCTCTGCAGTAGAGCATTGCTGTGCTGCTCTTGTTGCCTGCAAATAAAAGCATGTCAAGTACAGGGCACACAATTTCCTGGAGCCAGTTGGGACAGATATTCCTGTGTCCCAGGCTCCTTCAGTGTTGGGTTTTGAGACAGGTCGTGAAGCCCTGGGCCTTTGCCTCACCTCAGATTATTCCCCCAACTGCAGAGAACCCTGCGGGTTTTCTCATGCAGTCCTTTCCTTTTTCTCCATTGCTTCTCTCCCTGTCGTGGGCAGAATTCTGAAATGTTCCCCACCCCCTTGACTGAATCCCGTGGAGTTGAGTGAGCACCTGAGTGTGGACCCTGGAGGAGAGTGAGCTCCTATCTCGTTGTCTCCACCCCCCTGTCCTGGCCTGGAGGTGGCTGTGCACACCATGTGGAGCTGGGGAGACACGTGAGTCTCCTTGGATTTCAGCCCAAAGATTGGTTACAAGCTCCCAGGTTCCTCACCTTTGTCTTTGCTGCTTCTCTCTCTCTGGCTTCTGCAAGAGCCGTGGGTTTGGCTGCACCTGCAGATTCCCCGGTTTCACATTCTCCTTGCAAATACTGGAGCCCAAGGGCAGGGGGGCTATGGCCCCTTGCCAACGCTTCATGGGGCACCTGGTACTTCTTCTGTTGTGCCCAAAGGCTCCGCAGTCCTTGCACTTCACCTGTGCGTGGAGGAGGAAATGGTCTCTGAGTCAGCGGGAATCACAAGCACTTTTCCACAGTGAATAGAAGGACAGAGTTTGAGAGGTGAATATTGGTTTTGGAGAGGGGACAGGACATATGGCAGTAGCTGTGAGGACACTGAGCATATTAGGGTGCCTTCCAAAAGCTTCTGCTATGGATAGACAGTGGAGGAAGGATTGGAGCTCTCAAGGTGAGCAGATGAGTCATAAGTGAAGATTGAGGCAAAATCCAAGCTAGACAGGACAGCAAAGAGGAGGTGAGGTTGTTCCTCCGGGTCTGTGAATGGGCCTGTGCCTGGTGATGTGGTCTCAAGGCAAGAAATCGTCTCATGGGAAAGGACAAGGGAGTGCTGGCCACAGAAGTGGCCATGTTCAAACCCTGTCTCTGGATTCCATGCACATCCCTGGTGCCCCACAGACCCAAGCCTCCACGCTTACCCTGGGATCCTCCTCCTCTGGTAGGGGAGCCTTCTTTGCCGCCGGTCCCTTCACTTGCTTCTTGCCGTTCTGGACATTAGAGAGTCTGGAGGGCCCGTGCTGGGTGGAACGGCCCGCCATCTTCCTCACCTCCTTGGTTTGTCACCTCAGTGTTTCTGGGGACTTGATATTCGGATTTCCTGAATCAAAAGCAGAAGAAACCTTTCAGATTGACACAGAGACTAAAGTCCTCATGCATCTTCTTCTCCAAGTGGGGATGAAGGGAGCTCATGAGCACTCAGTCAAAACACATTTCTCACAAGGTGATGTCTCCCTCCCAGAGATTTTGTCCTTCTCCCTGACTCCCTCGCCCGACAAAAGCTCGCTGCCCAAGACCAGACACGGGAGGCAGCCTTTGTCAATTTGCATTTCCATCCTTCAAAGAGTGATTTGAGAGACTTTGGTGAAGTCTATCACAATGCACTCTATTTGGACAAAGAAAGGCAAAATTTCCCCAGGTGTACACAATAATCCATGCCCCGGGAATGATGCAATGAATGCCGGGGCACACGTCTTGGAATGTCAAAAGCAAAGTAAGCTTTCCTATCGAAAACTGGAAGTTCCTCTTGGACACGAGAGGAGGCACTTTTCACATTCCAATTCAGATAGGAAAAATGTTTTCTCCTCTACTGGCCTGGAGACCTGCCAGGGTCAGCATGGTCAGAACTGTATTGTTTTATTTGTCATCTTCATGACCCTATTTTAACGACTTTCCAAGAAATCTGAACTGAATATGTTTGAACTAAGTGTGAACTAATCTATTGTCTAGGCTTTAAGGCCCATAGCCAAAGCCAGCGAGTTTCCATTCCTGCTCACTCACTGCCCCATGCACATCAGGGACTGGGGTCTATTTCCTCTGGAATTTGAACTTTGTCTGATAATGAGCATTGAAAAGGATGTATCTCATGGATCTCTTTCTCAAAATTCCTGTGAAAATTAAAGAATCAATACCCCTGTGCCTCAAGACACATCGCTCCCTCTTTTTCCTACTGTCCTCCCTCTCAGAGGGATCGTCAGAGGGGGCAGTTTGTAATGGAAACCCACCTGAAATCCAGTAGTGATCCTCCGGTCTGATTCTCTACAGCTGGGTTCAAGAACAGCTGCCCTGGATGGGATGCAGCTTCCAAGGTGCCTGCGGAAGGGTCAGAGGGGGAGTTTCCCTTCCGGGCAGGCTTTTATACTGATTCAAGGTCACGTGACCTCGTTAAGGGGATCTCAGTCAATCCATCTCATCTACCCACCTTTGACGTAAGCAGGTCTTGAAGCCATAAACCGTCCTGTGTCGCTTAGCATTTTCAGGCATTTTAAAATGCCAGGCACTCCTGGGCATACTTTGAAGAATATCTGTTTTCTGTAAGGAAAAGAAACCTCTGTGCTAATGCCTCTATCTTTCTCCACTTTGCACTTTTGTTCTTGTGGCGAATTATGTGTAACGTGGTAGTTCTTCTTGGAAGGCATTGAAGTGTAGACTTCTACCGCCCTCAGTACATTCACCTCGTTGTGCAAACATCACCATCGTCCGTCTCCCCAGCTTTTCATATTCTGCAACTGAAAGTCCCTATCTATTAAACACCCACTCTTCATTCTCCCCTCCCTGCAGACCCCTCTTCCACCATTCTCCTTTCGATGTCTATGCATGGGACTGCTCTAGGAATCCACAGAGAAGGCATTGTGCGATCTGCGTCCTGCTGGGACTGGCTTCTTTTGCACTGTGTCTTGTGACTCAAGTAATTGTTCCTGCCAGGTCCCTTTGGTTGAGCCAGGCAGCTCCACTCGGCTCAGTCTCTTAGTCCTGTACTCGGTAGTATGTAGATGACGTGGGACTTTCTTTTTCTAGCCTCATCTCCCTTTGGTTGATATTTGTGTGACTTTCACAACTTCCCGCTAGTGGTCAGGCCCAGGAGACGGTTAGGCACAGGTCTGTGTTTTGATGATGGGACGGTTGGGAATGAAAATGCCCTGTGATCTCGTCTGGGTAGTTGCTCATTGATTCAAAGGGACCAGCTTGACCTCCAAAGCGGGTGACTATGTACAACCGCCAGTAACGTGGGTGGAGTGTCTCCGTTGTTCCAGATTATTGGTACCCTGGGGAGTTTCCGCAGTTTGTGGTTTGCAGAGGTTTGCAACCGTATGGACTTTGAAAATTGCATTACATTAATAATTTATGAACTTGGCAAAATGCCCTAGGTCCTGGCTCCGTAGCCACGGCTTGATCCCATCCTCCTGCCCTGGAACCTGGGCAGCAGGGGCCCCTCCCTGATCTCCCACCGCAGCCTTGGGCCTACTGGTGGCCTCTCCCCGCTCCAAGGATCGCGTGCCCCCCGTGATTCTCACACCACTGGCCTGAATTGCCCCTTACCCACCCTCCACGTAATTGGAGTAGCACTTGCCACTCTCACGACTGGCTTCCCAAGGCAGAATAAACTGCGTACTTTCGGAAAAATAAAGGTATCCCTTTCACACCAGGAATTATTCCAATTTGCATAGACTCTTTTTGGTTCTGTTCTTTTAATTCTTAATTTGTCAATTGCCTCCTCAGCATTGCAGAGAAAATCCCTTGGGATTTAGAGCGGAATCGATGAGAACTTATACGAGAAAGTGTTTTGTGTTGAATTTCCCCAACTAAGATATGTGTTAACTGCTCCTAATTTATACGGCCGTTTATTTCAATTAGGGGTATTTTATATTTCTCCTAAAACTCTACAGAGTTTTTCCTAGATTTCATATTTATAGCTCTTTCTTTGCAGAAGGAAGGATATTGTCAGTAACTCTTCTCCTCCATTGTAGTATTTTAGTTTATTGCTGTTAGACGTGAATGCTACCAATTTGGGAAGTTGGATTGCCGTAGTTGGAGTGTTGGTTGAAAGCAGCTGTTCGTTTCCAGACTTTTTCTCTGATTTTGCTAGGATGTGCCTCGTGGAGCATCGTATCACCAGCCAATACCAAAAAAGATTCAGGTGTAATTTCCAAGAGTACACAGTGCCCTCATTTCTCATGTGTCAAGGCCCTGGCAGTGTGTGCAGCACAGTGTGGAGAGGAAGCCAACCCTGGGGGCTCCTTCTCAGTTTCTCTGGCTTTGGAGGCAGGAAGTTGACCTGAAAGCCTCCTGTTGGGTAGACCAATGTGGAATGTTTCAGTCGACTGTAATTCTTGAAGAGAATCTGCACATTATTTGCCCTCCTCAGAGGCTGAGCATGATCTCCAATACTATAATGATTGGGAGTAGCATCATCGTTGGGTCGATGAAACCCATTGTTATCATTACTATTCACTGTTATTTTTATTATTTTACCTGTTGTCTTTATGGCTTATAGATCTGGTTATCTTTAGTCGACAATGACTAGCGTTTCTCTGTTTCTCAAGTGGTTCCGATTGACTGAAGATATGCATGCAGGTTCCCAAAGAGACCGCTATAGAGAGTGCAGCTCCCAGACTCTCCCTCTATGGCAAAGAACCTGTCTGTCTGAGGACGTTCCTGAAAAATTTGTTGTTCATCTGGCGGGCGGAGGCCATTGCGTGCCAGAAGCAGAGAATCAGGACGGGTGTCCTTGGCTGCCTGAGTCTCTGGACAAATCTCGAACTACGTCCGAGGCCCAGCAGTGGCTTGCAGCTGCCAGAAAGACCAGTGTGGGCGTCCTTAGCGAGCCAGCGCCACCATCAATTTTTCACTTGAGCTCAGGGACCCCAGAATGCCTCTCGATGACGTTGAAGGCTAGTGAATGTTGGGCAGGAGCCCCCAGAATTTTTTCCATGATGCACTGGGGGCACCGCAACTGCTCCTGCCAGCCTGGAAAGGCTGCAGAGGAAACCGTCGTCCTCGTGCAGAATTTTCTATTTCCCTTCAAGTGCCCAGGAACTGCCATTGGCCAAAATGATGGTGCGAGGATGGATTCCTAACTGTGCCTGTGCTGTTGAAAGTCTTCCAGGTCCCAATAGCGGTCTGCCACCAATTCGCCTGTCTCCCCTCAATGTCCTTGCTCCCTCTTCTCGCT
Source organism: Diceros bicornis minor (assembly GCF_020826845.1). Lineage (NCBI taxonomy): Eukaryota > Metazoa > Chordata > Mammalia > Perissodactyla > Rhinocerotidae > Diceros > Diceros bicornis. The sequence goes on along the minus strand of NW_026690896.1, from coordinate 52,643 downwards.
TTTCCACGTCTTCCTTCCTGGCGTGGGCTTTAGAGTACTAACTACCAAGGTAGAGCAGAGTTAAATTTTCTAATGAATTGAGGTTCCCAGCTCAATTCCTTGTACCCAGGGAGCCCTAAGGAACATGTGACTGCACACTAGATGCTCAAGCAAGGTCGTCTGAATGTAGTATGGCGTGCTGTTTCCTGAAGGTGGTCCTGCTGAGACCCTATCGCCTCCTGTATACTTCTCTCAATGTCCTGAGAATACGCGAGTACTGTAGGCTTTCTGCGAGACCATGGGTGATCTTCACGGAAACCCACTGTGTTTGTAGCGAGATGATGGTTGGCTGTCAGGGCTTGTGTGTCCTGTGCTTTCTTTCCCAGGCTGAGTGCTAGTGGAAGTGGGTCTTGAAAGAGCAGCATCAGCGTCCCCAGGGAACTTGTGAGAAATAGAAACAGATGGATCCTTCCAGGACATCCAAACTCCTAATTCCCTGGTGTTGAGTCTTGTACATTGAAGAAATTTCTGTGTGCACGAGACTGTGAAAAGGAGTATTAGCTAAAGTGTTCTCCACTCTGGGCTGCCATTTGAAATCCCCTAGGTCGATCTAGGGAATGCAGTCATCTCAGCACTGGCGTGTGGTTGTTCAGTGGTGGGCCTGCGTGAATGGGGTTGTCAGAATCTCTAAGAGAGTTATGGGGCAGGACGGAGGCCGTGAGACCAGACCAGGGCCTATGCCGAAAGGAGGGAAGTCTGTCCCGGGTCCCAAGGAGACTGGAGCACTTCAGTAGCTATGGCAGGCTGGGGTATTGCCGAAATGTGCCATCTTGACTTTTCCCTTCTTTTTGGTGACCTTGTGCGTTCACCCAGGGGCTGCCCTCCTTGGAAGGCACAGAAGGCTGCAGACTGAAAGAAGCACTCGCCAACGGATGTCCTACAAGGAGGTAGGAGCAGTCATTTGTTCTTCCTATGGAAATGTTCCTTACCGAGGCATGGGAATTTTCTGGATCCTACTCAGAGCTTTTCCCGAATGAGAAAATGGAGATCACAGGTGACTCAGGTGAAATCTTTGCTCACCACCTCCAGTGGATCTCAAACTTTGCTGCCCACTGTTATCACGTCGGGAGATTTCCAAAGCTCCCAGTGCCCAGGCCGCAATAAACACACCCTCAATTTGCATCTCTTGCAGTAGGCTTCAGGCACAGGTATTTGCTAACCACCCCGCCCTGAGTCCCATGTGGGCCACCGTGCGAATAAGTCTGCAGGCACGCTTGTCTCACTGAAATCTGCCTAAGATTCCCTGGGGCTCACTGTCAAAATGCATGTAATGATGCCGTGGGGCTGAGTGTGCCTGAGAATCTGTGTTTCTAAAAAGCCCTAGGTCCTGCCAAACAGTGCTTCACCCAGTCACTTTAACTTGGATGAGTCAAAGAAATTTTTAAAATGGTCTGCATGCCTAGAAATCAAAAGTGCGTACCACAGGTCACTTTTGGGAGAATTTTATTAATAACAAAAGAACATTTTAAAACACAACTTTCTAATGACGTTTAGTAACCCAAAGGAACAAAGCCATGAGAATATCCCGCATCAGGATTTCCACAGAAATAACCCCACAGAGTCAAAATATCTCATCCCAGGTCAGGGAAGTCTTTACAATTTGCCACGGACTCTTTTGAGCCCTTTACCCATTTTCCCCAAATTCTGAAATCGGAGGAGAGCTACAGATCCATTTCCTATTATCTTTTAGTTGAGACCTTACCCCTGCAATCGAACTCACTAGTATCCAATGGATTTCAGTGTCAAACAACTTCCTATTCCAGTTTGATTACCGCCCTTTGAATCGTCACTTCTGCTTCCATCATGAAAGAGTGCAGTGTTTGCCTGTGTGTTTCCACAAGCATCGCCTGGGCTTCCACCATGTGTAGCCAGAGCAGAGATGGGGAATGGCTGATTCGCGAGAAAAACCTTGCTCCTTGTGACTTCTCCTCCTCACTGGACAGTCAGTTCCGGGTGTCCTGGGGTGGGAGGACGTGTCTTCCTTGGCAGGAGGTGTCTCCCTCCGAGTCACTCTCTTCCGAGGAAGAGGAAACCTGGAGGTCATTCTCCAGGACACTCAGTGGGACTTGGGCACAGTGTCCCTCAGACGTCTCTTGTGTGAGAGGGCTCTGCCCGGGAGGGCTTGGCTTCTCAGCTGGAAGGCAGGAGGCAGCAGTCAGGAGTCTGGAGCTCCACCAGCCATTCTCTAATCTCCTGAAGAGCATTCTGAGGGGCTGGCCTGGGTCACGGTTCAGTGCTGGGCGATGGGCCACAGTGCAGGGCTGAGCGGTATTCAGGTGAGGTCTGTGGTGTGGAGGCGGGAGGTCAATGCTTTTCCCCTGGGCATGCATCTTTCTGGTCACCTGGCATCCCGCAGTGGGTCTCCGTCCAGTTGTCCGTAGTGGAGGCTGGGGAGTCTGGAAAACCCCCAGATGTGGTCTCTGAGTGCTCTTCTTAGGTGCTTGGAAGGGAGTGATTCTCGGTTTCTTTGGGAGCGTCTGGAAAGCCTGCACTGGCACCTGGGCAGGTCTCTTGCCTGGTGCCTTGATGCTGATTTTGGCATCCCGGTCCACAGTAGGTCCAGCAGCCTGTGGGCTGGGATAGGAGTTGACATCCAGATACATGGCTTGTGCCTGGGGCTGGTGAGCGTGGCCCAGGCCATGTGTCTTAGAGGGAGCCTGGGGATCTTCCAGGGAGGAAAAATGGGGCTTCTTGTCCCTCAGCTGGACAATGAGGGTAGGATCCGGGGCAAAGTGCTTGAATGCTGCGTGAGGCGTGTCAGGGACAGGCACTTCCTGACCATTCTGAATTCCACGAGGTGAGAAGAGGCTCAGTTCAGGTCTTTGGATGGCAGACACTGCGGGTCCGCTGGACCTCACGTCAGGTGTCTTCGAAGGTGGCCTACATGTGAGACTGAGGCCCAGGGCAGATTTCCTCTCGCCTCTGTAGAGGGGTCTTGGCCTGTTTGCATGCTGGATGACAAGACAAAGACACACAAAGACTACATATTAGAACGTCCTCACCAAGGGAGAGAAATTACAACTAACCCAATAAAATAGGTGAAAACCAGAACTTGTACCATGAAATTGAATATTATGAGATATAAAGGTGTTGAGTTTAAAAATGATGAGGGACTCAACCTCAGTGGTGGCCAGGATAAAACAAACTGCACCGTCACCATGCTACGTGTTTGCGGCAGGTAGGAGAATCGAAAGGTTCTTCCCAGTGTCTCTCTTGAAGGAAGTGTACATGAGCACTCTCCAAAATTTTTCTAGGGAATGTGCACAGCTCCTGCTGTTTTGGAGGCGGTTTCATGAGTAAGGAGTGTTGAGGAACAATTTGGGGGTGTGCACCACCATTGCAATGCTATCTCTTACATCAAGGATTCCACCTTGTGGAGACCTGTGATGAAAGCGCTTCCACAGTCCCCAGCTGCATCTTGGTGACAGACATGCAAGGAGTAGTGCCAAACCCTAAACAGCAAGAAAAATGAGATCTGGCAAGTACACGACCTGATCACATTGGCTGGCATGGAATTGAAGAGTTCCCTCACAGAGAAGGGGGTTGAGGCAGATTGGGCTTCCCCCGAAGAGAACAAGAGGGGGCCCCAGGGGAGACTCACCCTCATGTAGTCACAGGACCCTGTCAATTCCTTCCAATTCGTCTGCGGACTCCCTTGAGCTCTCCTGGGAAATCTCTGCAGTAGAGCATTGCTGTGCTGCTCTTGTTGCCTGCAAATAAAAGCATGTCAAGTACAGGGCACACAATTTCCTGGAGCCAGTTGGGACAGATATTCCTGTGTCCCAGGCTCCTTCAGTGTTGGGTTTTGAGACAGGTCGTGAAGCCCTGGGCCTTTGCCTCACCTCAGATTATTCCCCCAACTGCAGAGAACCCTGCGGGTTTTCTCATGCAGTCCTTTCCTTTTTCTCCATTGCTTCTCTCCCTGTCGTGGGCAGAATTCTGAAATGTTCCCCACCCCCTTGACTGAATCCCGTGGAGTTGAGTGAGCACCTGAGTGTGGACCCTGGAGGAGAGTGAGCTCCTATCTCGTTGTCTCCACCCCCCTGTCCTGGCCTGGAGGTGGCTGTGCACACCATGTGGAGCTGGGGAGACACGTGAGTCTCCTTGGATTTCAGCCCAAAGATTGGTTACAAGCTCCCAGGTTCCTCACCTTTGTCTTTGCTGCTTCTCTCTCTCTGGCTTCTGCAAGAGCCGTGGGTTTGGCTGCACCTGCAGATTCCCCGGTTTCACATTCTCCTTGCAAATACTGGAGCCCAAGGGCAGGGGGGCTATGGCCCCTTGCCAACGCTTCATGGGGCACCTGGTACTTCTTCTGTTGTGCCCAAAGGCTCCGCAGTCCTTGCACTTCACCTGTGGGTGGAGGAGGAAATGGTCTCTGAGTCAGCGGGAATCACAAGCACTTTTCCACAGCGAATAGAAGGACAGAGTTTGAGAGGTGAATATTGGTTTTGGAGAGGGGACAGGACATATGGCAGTAGCTGTGAGGACACTGAGCATATTAGGGTGCCTTCCAAAAGCTTCTGCTATGGATAGACAGTGGAGGAAGGATTGGAGCTCTCAAGGTGAGCAGATGAGTCATAAGTGAAGATTGAGGCAAAATCCAAGCTAGACAGGACAGCAAAGAGGAAGTGAGGTTGTTCCTCCGGGTCTGTGAATGGGCCTGTGCCTGGTGATGTGGTCTCAAGGCAAGAAATCGTCTCATGGGAAAGGACAAGGGAGTGCTGGCCACAGAAGTGGCCATGTTCAAACCCTGTCTCTGGATTCCATGCACATCCCTGGTGCCCCACAGACCCAAGCCTCCACGCTTACCCTGGGATCCTCCTCCTCTGGTAGGGGAGCCTTCTTTGCCGCCGGTCCCTTCACTTGCTTCTTGCCGTTCTGGACATTAGAGAGTCTGGAGGGCCCGTGCTGGGTGGAACGGCCCGCCATCTTCCTCACCTCCTTGGTTTGTCACCTCAGTGTTTCTGGGGACTTGATATTCGGATTTCCTGAATCAAAAGCAGAAGAAACCTTTCAGATTGACACAGAGACTAAAGTCCTCATGCATCTTCTTCTCCAAGTGGGGATGAAGGGAGCTCATGAGCACTCAGTCAAAACACATTTCTCACAAGGTGATGTCTCCCTCCCAGAGATTTTGTCCTTCTCCCTGACTCCCTCGCCCGACAAAAGCTCGCTGCCCAAGACCAGACACGGGAGGCAGCCTTTGTCAATTTGCATTTCCATCCTTCAAAGAGTGATTTGAGAGACTTTGGTGAAGTCTATCACAATGCACTCTATTTGGACAAAGAAAGGCAAAATTTCCCCAGGTGTACACAATAATCCATGCCCCGGGAATGATGCAATGAATGCCGGGGCACACGTCTTGGAATGTCAAAAGCAAAGTAAGCTTTCCTATCGAAAACTGGAAGTTCCTCTTGGACACGAGAGGAGGCACTTTTCACATTCCAATTCAGATAGGAAAAATGTTTTCTCCTCTACTGGCCTGGAGACCTGCCAGGGTCAGCATGGTCAGAACTGTATTGTTTTATTTGTCATCTTCATGACCCTATTTTAACGACTTTCCAAGAAATCTGAACTGAATATGTTTGAACTAAGTGTGAACTAATCTATTGTCTAGGCTTTAAGGCCCATAGCCAAAGCCAGCGAGTTTCCATTCCTGCTCACTCACTGCCCCATGCACATCAGGGACTGGGGTCTATTTCCTCTGGAATTTGAACTTTGTCTGATAATGAGCATTGAAAAGGATGTATCTCATGGATCTCTTTCTCAAAATTCCTGTGAAAATTAAAGAATCAATACCCCTGTGCCTCAAGACACATCGCTCCCTCTTTTTCCTACTGTCCTCCCTCTCAGAGGGATCGTCAGAGGGGGCAGTTTGTAATGGAAACCCACCTGAAATCCAGTAGTGATCCTCCGGTCTGATTCTCTACAGCTGGGTTCAAGAACAGCTGCCCTGGATGGGATGCAGCTTCCAAGGTGCCTGCGGAAGGGTCAGAGGGGGAGTTTCCCTTCCGGGCAGGCTTTTATACTGATTCAAGGTCACGTGACCTCGTTAAGGGGATCTCAGTCAATCCATCTCATCTACCCACCTTTGACGTAAGCAGGTCTTGAAGCCATAAACCGTCCTGTGTCGCTTAGCATTTTCAGGCATTTTAAAATGCCAGGCACTCCTGGGCATACTTTGAAGAATATCTGTTTTCTGTAAGGAAAAGAAACCTCTGTTCTAATGCCTCTATCTTTCTCCACTTTGCACTTTTGTTCTTGTGGCGAATTATGTGTAACGTGGTAGTTCTTCTTGGAAGGCATTGAAGTGTAGACTTCTACCGCCCTCAGTACATTCACCTCGTTGTGCAAACATCACCATCGTCCGTCTCCCCAGCTTTTCATATTCTGCAACTGAAAGTCCCTATCTATTAAACACCCACTCTTCATTCTTCCCTCCCTGCAGACCCCTCTTCCACCATTCTCCTTTCGATGTCTATGCATGGGACTGCTCTAGGAATCCACAGAGAAGGCATTGTGCGATCTGCGTCCTGCTGGGACTGGCTTCTTTTGCACTGTGTCTTGTGACTCAAGTAATTGTTCCTGCCAGGTCCCTTTGGTTAAGCCAGGCAGCTCCACTCGGCTCAGTCTCTTAGTCCTGTGCTCGGTAGTATGTAGATGACGTGGGACTTTCTTTTTCTAGCCTCATCTCCCTTTGGTTGATATTTGTGTGACTTTCACAACTTCCCGCTAGTGGTCAGGCCCAGGAGACGGTTAGGCACAGGTCTGTGTTTTGATGATGGGACGGTTGGGAATGAAAATGCCCTGTGATCTCGTCTGGGTAGTTGCTCATTGATTCAAAGGGACCAGCTTGACCTCCAAAGCGGGTGACTATGTACAACCGCCAGTAACGTGGGTGGAGTGTCTCCGTTGTTCCAGATTATTGGTACCCTGGGGAGTTTCCGCAGTTTGTGGTTTGCAGAGGTTTGCAACCGTATGGACTTTGAAAATTGCATTACATTAATAATTTATGAACTTGGCAAAATGCCCTAGGTCCTGGCTCCGTAGCCACGGCTTGATCCCATCCTCCTGCCCTGGAACCTGGGCAGCAGGGGCCCCTCCCTGATCTCCCACCGCAGCCTTGGGCCTCCTGGTGGCCTCTCCCCGCTCCAAGGATCGCGTGCCCCCCGTGATTCTCACACCACTGGCCTGAATTGCCCCTTACCCACCCTCCACGTAATTGGAGTAGCACTTGCCACTCTCACGACTGGCTTCCCAAGGCAGAATAAACTGCCTACTTTCGGAAAAATAAAGGTATCCCTTTCACACCAGGAATTATTCCAATTTGCATAGACTCTTTTTGGTTCTGTTCTTTTAATTCTTAATTTGTCAATTGCCTCCTCAGCATTGCAGAGAAAATCCCTTGGGATTTAGAGCGGAATCGATGAGAACTTATACGAGAAAGTGTTTTGTGTTGAATTTCCCCAACTAAGATATGTGTTAACTGCTCCTAATTTATACGGCCGTTTATTTCAATTAGGGGTATTTTATATTTCTCCTAAAACTCTACAGAGTTTTTCCTAGATTTCATATTTATAGCTCTTTCTTTGCAGAAGGAAGGATATTGTCAGTAACTCTTCTCCTCCATTGTAGTATTTTAGTTTATTGCTGTTAGACGTGAATGCTACCAATTTGGGAAGTTGGATTGCCGTAGTTGGAGTGTTGGTTGAAAGCAGCTGTTCGTTTCCAGACTTTTTCTCTGATTTTGCTAGGATGTGCCTCGTGGAGCATCGTATCACCAGCCAATACCAAAAAAGATTCAGGTGTAATTTCCAAGAGTACACAGTGCCCTCATTTCTCATGTGTCAAGGCCCTGGCAGTGTGTGCAGCACAGTGTGGAGAGGAAGCCAACCCTGGGGGCTCCTTCTCAGTTTCTCTGGCTTTGGAGGCAGGAAGTTGACCTGAAAGCCTCCTGTTGGCTAGACCAATGTGGAATGTTTCAGTCGACTGTAATTCTTGAAGAGAATCTGCACATTATTTGCCCTCCTCAGAGGCTGAGCATGATCTCCAATACTATAATGATTGGGAGTAGCATCATCGTTGGGTCGATGAAACCCATTGTTATCATTACTATTCACTGTTATTTTTATTATTTTACCTGTTGTCTTTATGGCTTATAGATCTGGTTATCTTTAGTCGACAATGACTAGCGTTTCTCTGTTTCTCAAGTGGTTCCGATTGACTGAAGATATGCATGCAGGTTCCCAAAGAGACCGCTATAGAGAGTGCAGCTCCCAGACTCTCCCTCTATGGCAAAGAACCTGTCTGTCTGAGGACGTTCCTGAAAAATTTGTTGTTCATCTGGCGGGCGGAGGCCATTGCGTGCCAGAAGCAGAGAATCAGGACGGGTGTCCTTGGCTGCCTGAGTCTCTGGACAAATCTCGAACTACGTCCGAGGCCCAGCAGTGGCTTGCAGCTGCCAGAAAGACCAGTGTGGGCGTCCTTAGCGAGCCAGCGCCACCATCAATTTTTCACTTGAGCTCAGGGACCCCAGAATGCCTCTCGATGACGTTGAAGGCTAGTGAATGTTGGGCAGGAGCCACCAGAATTTTTTCCATGATGCACTGGGGGCACCGGAACTGCTCCTGCCAGCCTGGAAAGGCTGCAGAGGAAACCGTCGTCCTCGTGCAGAATTTTCTATTTCCCTTCAAGTGCCCAGGAACTGCCATTGGCCAAAATGATGGTGCGAGGATGGCTTCCTAACTGTGCCTGAGCTGTTGAAAGTCTTCCAGGTCCCAATAGCGGTCTGCCACCAATTCGCCTGTCTCCCCTCAATGTCCTTGCTCCCTCTTCTCGCTTTTCCACGTCTTCCTTCCTGGCGTGGGCTTTAGAGTACTAACTACCAAGGTAGAGCAGAGTTAAATTTTCTAATGAATTGAGGTTCCCAGCTCAATTCCTTGTACCCAGGGAGCCCTAAGGAACATGTGACTGCACACTAGATGCTCAAGCAAGGTCGTCTGAATGTAGTATGGCGTGCTGTTTCCTGAAGGTGGTCCTGCTGAGACCCTATCGCCTCCTGTATACTTCTCTCAATGTCCTGAGAATACGCGAGTACTGTAGGCTTTCTGCGAGACCATGGGTGATCTTCACGGAAACCCACTGTGTTTGTAGCGAGATGATGGTTGGCTGTCAGGGCTTGTGTGTCCTGTGCTTTCTTTCCCAGGCTGAGTGCTAGTGGAAGTGGGTCTTGAAAGAGCAGCATCAGCGTCCCCAGGGAACTTGTGAGAAATAGAAACAGATGGATCCTTCCAGGACATCCAAACTCCTAATTCCTTGGTGTTGAGTCTTGTACATTGAAGAACTTTCTGTGTGCACGAGACTGTGAAAAGGAGTATTAGCTAAAGTGTTCTCCACTCTGGGCTGCCATTTGAAATCCCCTAGGTCGATCTAGGGAATGCAGTCATCTCAGCACTGGCGTGTGGTTGTTCAGTGGTGGGCCTGCGTGAATGGGGTTGTCAGAATCTCTAAGAGAGTTATGGGGCAGGACGGAGGCCGTGAGACCAGACCAGGGCCTATGCCGAAAGGAGGGAAGTCTGTCCCGGGTCCCAAGGAGACTGGAGCACTTCAGTAGCTATGGCAGGCTGGGGTATTGCCGAAATGTGCCATCTTGACTTTTCCCTTCTTTTTGGTGACCTTGTGCGTTCACCCAGGGGCTGCCCTCCTTGGAAGGCACAGAAGGCTGCAGACTGAAAGAAGCACTCGCCAACGGATGTCCTACAAGGAGGTAGGAGCGGTCATTTGTTCTTCCTATGGAAATGTTCCTTACCGAGGCATGGGAATTTTCTGGATCCTACTCAGAGCTTTTCCCGAATGAGAAAATGGAGATCACAGGTGACTCAGGTGAAATCTTTGCTCACCACCTCCAGTGGATCTCAAACTTTGCTGCCCACTGTTATCACGTCGGGAGATTTCCAAAGCTCCCAGTGCCCAGGCCGCAATAAACACACCCTCAATTTGCATCTCTTGCAGTAGGCTTCAGGCACAGGTATTTGCTAACCACCCCGCCCTGAGTCCCATGTGGGCCACCGTGCGAATAAGTCTGCAGGCACGCTTGTCTCACTGAAATCTGCCTAAGATTCCCTGGGGCTCACTGTCAAAATGCATGTAATGATGCCGTGGGGCTGAGTGTGCCTGAGAATCTGTGTTTCTAAAAAGCCCTAGGTCCTGCCAAACAGTGCTTCACCCAGTCACTTTAACTTGGATGAGTCAAAGAAATTTTTAAAATGGTCTGCATGCCTAGAAATCAAAAGTGCGTACCACAGGTCACTTTTGGGAGAATTTTATTAATAACAAAAGAACATTTTAAAACACAACTTTCTAATGACGTTTAGTAACCCAAAGGAACAAAGCCATGAGAATATCCCGCATCAGGATTTCCACAGAAATAACCCCACAGAGTCAAAATATCTCATCCCAGGTCAGGGAAGTCTTTACAATTTGCCACGGACTCTTTTGAGCCCTTTACCCATTTTCCCCAAATTCTGAAATCGGAGGAGAGATACAGATCCATTTCCTATTATCTTTTAGTTGAGACCTTACCCCTGCAATCGAACTCACTAGTATCCAATGGATTTCAGTGTCAAACAACTTCCTATTCCAGTTTGATTACCGCACTTTGAATCGTCACTTCTGCTTCCATCATGAAAGAGGGCAGTGTTTGCCTGTGTGTTTCCACAAGCATCGCCTGGGCTTCCACCATGTGTAGCCAGAGCAGAGATGGGGAATGGCTGATTCGCGAGAAAAACCTTGCTCCTTGTGACTTCTCCTCCTCACTGGACAGTCAGTTCCAGGTGTCCTGGGGTGGGAGGACGTGTCTTCCTTGGCAGGAGGTGTCTCCCTCCGAGTCACTCTCTTCCGAGGAAGAGGAAACCTGGAGGTCATTCTCCAGGACACTCAGTGGGACTTGGGCACAGTGTCCCTCAGACGTCTCTTGTGTGAGAGGGCTCTGCCCGGGAGGGCTTGGCTTCTCAGCTGGAAGGCAGGAGGGAGCAGTCAGGAGTCTGGAGCTCCACCAGCCATTGTCTAATCTCCTGAAGAGCATTCTGAGGGGCTGGCCTGGGTCACGGTTCAGTGCTGGGCGATGGGCCACAGTGCAGGGCTGAGCGGTATTCAGGTGAGGTCTGTGGTGTGGAGGCGGGAGGTCAATGCTTTTCCCCTGGGCATGCATCTTTCTGGTCACCTGGCATCCCGCAGTGGGTCTCCGTCCAGTTGTCCGTGGTGGAGGCTGGGGAGTCTGGAAAACCCCCAGATGTGGTCTCTGAGTGCTCTTCTTAGGTCCTTGGAAGGGAGTGAGTCTCGGTTTCTTTGGGAGCGTCTGGAAAGCCTGCACTGGCACCTGGGCAGGTCTCTTGCCTGGTGCCTTGATGCTGATTTTGGCATCCCGGTCCACAGTAGGTCCAGCAGCCTGTGGGCTGGGATAGGAGTTGACATCCAGATACATGGCTTGTGCCTGGGGCTGGTGAGCGTGGCCCAGGCCATGTGTCTTAGAGGGAGCCTGGGGATCTTCCAGGGAGGAAAAATGGGGCTTCTTGTCCCTCAGCTGGACAATGAGGGTAGGATCCGGGGCAAAGTGCTTGAATGCTGCGTGAGGCGTGTCAGGGACAGGCACTTCCTGACCATTCTGAATTCCACGAGGTGAGAAGAGGCTCAGTTCAGGTCTTTGGATGGCAGACACTGCGGGTCCGCTGGACCTCACGTCAGGTGTCTTCGAAGGTGGCCTACATGTGAGACTGAGTCCCAGGGCAGATTTCCTCTCGCCTCTGTAGAGGGGTCTTGGCCTGTTTGCATGCTGGAAGACAAGACAAAGACACACAAAGACTACATATTAGAACGTCCTCACCAAGGGAGAGAAATTACAACTAACCCAATAAAATAGGTGAAAACCAGAACTTGTAACATGAAATTGAATATTATGAGATATAAAGGTGTTGAGTTTAAAAATGATGAGGGACTCAACCTCAGTGGTTGCCAGGATAAAACAAACTGCACCGTCACCTTGCTACGTGTTTGCGGCAGGTAGGAGAATCGAAAGGTTCTTCCCAGTGTCTCTCTTGAAGGAAGTGTACATGAGCACTCTCCAAAATTTTTCTAGGGAATGTGCACAGCTCCTGCTGTTTTGGAGGCGGTTTCATGAGTAAGGAGTGTTGAGGAACAATTTGGGGGTGTGCACCACCATTGCAATGCTATCTCTTACATCAAGGATTCCACCTTGTGGAGACCTGTGATGAAAGCGCTTCCACAGCCCCCACCTGCATCTTGGTGACAGACATGCAAGGAGTAGTGCCAAACCCTAAACAGCAAGAAAAATGAGATCTGGCAAGTACACGAACTGATCACATTGGCTGGCATGGAATTGAAGAGTTCCCTCACAGAGAAGGGGGTTGAGGCAGATTGGGCTTCCCCCGAAGAGAACAAGAGGGGGCCCCAGGGGAGACTCACCCTCATGTAGTCACAGGACCCTGTCAATTCCTTCCAATTCGTCTGCGGACTCCCTTGAGCTCTCCTGGGAAATCTCTGCAGTAGAGCATTGCTGTGCTGCTCTTGTTGCCTGCAAACAAAAGCATGTCAAGTGCAGGGCACACAATTTCCTGGAGCCAGTTGGGACAGATATTCCTGTGTCCCAGGCTCCTTCAGTGTTGGGTTTTGAGACAGGTCGTGAAGCCCTGGGCCTTTGCCTCACCTCAGATTATTCCCCCAACTGCAGAGAACCCTGCGGGTTTTCTCATGCAGTCCTTTCCTTTTTCTCCATTGCTTCTCTCCCTGTCGTGGGGAGAATTCTGAAATGTTCCCCACCCCCTTGACTGACTCCCGAGGAGTTGAGTGAGCACCTGAGTGTGGACCCTGGAGGAGAGTGAGCTCCTATCTCGTTGTCTCCACCCCCCTGTCCTGGCCTGGAGGTGGCTGTGCACACCATGTGGAGCTGGGGAGACACGTGAGTCTCCTTGGATTTCAGCCCAAAGATTGGTTACAAGCTCCCAGGTTCCTCACCTTTGTCTTTGCTGCTTCTCTCTCTCTGGCTTCTGCAAGAGCCGTGGGTTTGGCTGCACCTGCAGATTCCCCGGTTTCACATTCTCCTTGCAAATACTGGAGCCCAAGGGCAGGGGGGCTATGGCCCCTTGCCAACGCTTCATGGGGCACCTGGTACTTCTTCTGTTGTGCCCAAAGGCTCCGCAGTCCTTGCACTTCACCTGTGGGTGGAGGAGGAAATGGTCTCTGAGTCAGCGGGAATCACAAGCACTTTTCCACAGTGAATAGAAGGACAGAGTTTGAGAGGTGAGTATTGGTTTTGGAGAGGGGACAGGACATATGGCAGTAGCTGTGAGGACACTGAGCATATTAGGGTGCCTTCCAAAAGCTTCTGCTATGGATAGACAGTGGAGGAAGGATTGGAGCTCTCAAGGTGAGCAGATGAGTCATAAGTGAAGATTGAGGCAAAATCCAAGCTAGACAGGACAGCAAAGAGGAAGTGAGGTTGTTCCTCCGGGTCTGTGAATGGGCCTGTGCCTGGTGATGTGGTCTCAAGGCAAGAAATCGTCTCATGGGAAAGGACAAGGGAGTGCTGGCCACAGAAGTGGCCATGTTCAAACCCTGTCTCTGGATTCCATGCACATCCCTGGTGCCCCACAGACCCAAGCCTCCACGCTTACCCTGGGATCCTCCTCCTCTGGTAGGGGAGCCTTCTTTGCCGCCGGTCCCTTCACTTGCTTCTTGCCGTTCTGGACATTAGAGAGTCTGGAGGGCCCGTGCTGGGTGGAACGGCCCGCCATCTTCCTCACCTCCTTGGTTTGTCACCTCAGTGTTTCTGGGGACTTGATATTCGGATTTCCTGAATCAAAAGCAGAAGAAAACTTTCAGATTGACACAGAGACTAAAGTCCTCATGCACCTTCTTCTCCAAGTGGGGATGAAGGGACCTCATGAGCACTCAGTCAAAACACATTTCTCACAAGGTGATGTCTCCCTCCCAGAGATTTTGTCCTTCTCCCTGACTCCCTCGCCCGACAAAAGCTCGCTGCCCAAGACCAGACACGGGAGGCAGCCTTTGTCAATTTGCATTTCCATCCTTCAAAGAGGGATTTGAGAGACTTTGGTGAAGTCTATCACAATGCACTCTATTTGGGCAAAGAAAGGCAAAATTTCCCCAGGTGTACACAATAATCCATGCCCCGGGAATGATGCAATGAATGCCGGGGCACACGTCTTGGAATGTCAAAAGCAAAGTAAGCTTTCCTATCGAAAACTGGAAGTTCCTCTTAGACACGAGAGGAGGCACTTTTCACATTCCAATTCAGATAGGAAAAATGTTTTCTCCTCTACTGGCCTGGAGACCTGCCAGGGTCAGCATGGTCAGAACTGTATTGTTTTATTTGTCATCTTCATGACCCTATTTTAACGACTTTCCAAGAAATCTGAACTGAATATGTTTGAACTAAGTGTGAACTAATCTATTGTCTAGGCTTTAAGGCCCATAGCCAAAGGCAGCCAGTTTCCATTCCTGCTCACTCACTGCCCCATGCACATCAGGGACTGGGGTCTATTTCCTCTGGAATTTGAACTTTGTCTGATAATGAGCATTGAAAAGGATGTATCTCATGGATCTCTTTCTCAAAATTCCTGTGAAAATTAAAGAATCAATACCCCTGTGCCTCAAGACACATCGCTCCCTTTTTTTCCTACTGTCCTCCCTCTCAGAGGGATCGTCAGAGGGGGCAGTTTGTATTGGAAACCCACCTGAAATCCAGTAGTGATCCTCCGGTCTGATTCTCTACAGCTGGGTTCAAGAACAGCTGCCCTGGATGGGATGCAGCTTCCAAGGTGCCTGCGGAAGGGTCAGAGGGGGAGTTTCCCTTCCGGGCAGGCTTTTATACTGATTCAAGGTCACGTGACCTCGTTAAGGGGATCTCAGTCAATCCATCTCATCTACCCACCTTTGACGTAAGCAGGTCTTGAAGCCATAAACCGTCCTGTGTCGCTTAGCATTTTCAGGCATTTTAAAATGCCAGGCACTCCTGGGCATACTTTGAAGAATATCTGTTTTCTGTAAGGAAAAGAAACCTCTGTGCTAATGCCTCTATCTTTCTCCACTTTGCACTTTTGTTCTTGTGGCGAATTATGTGTAACGTGGTAGTTCTTCTTGGAAGGCATTGAAGTGTAGACTTCTACCGCCCTCAGTACATTCACCTCGTTGTGCAAACATCACCATCGTCCGTCTCCCCAGCTTTTCATATTCTGCAACTGAAAGTCCCTATCTATTAAACACCCACTCTTCATTCTTCCCTCCCTGCAGACCCCTCTTCCACCATTCTCCTTTCGATGTCTATGCATGGGACTGCTCTAGGAATCCACAGAGAAGGCATTGTGCGATCTGCGTCCTGCTGGGACTGGCTTCTTTTGCACTGTGTCTTGTGACTCAAGTAATTGTTCCTGCCAGGTCCCTTTGGTTGAGCCAGGCAGCTCCACTCGGCTCAGTCTCTTAGTCCTGTACTCGGTAGTATGTAGATGACGTGGGACTTTCTTTTTCTAGCCTCATCTCCCTTTGGTTGATATTTGTGTGACTTTCACAACTTCCCACTAGTGGTCAGGCCCAGAAGACGGTTAGGCACAGGTCTGTGTTTTGATGATGGGACGGTTGGGAATGAAAATGCCCTGTGATCTCGTCTGGGTAGTTGCTCATTGATTCAAAGGGACCAGCTTGACCTCCAAAGCGGGTGACTATGTACAACCGCCAGTAACGTGGGTGGAGTGTCTCCGTTTTTCCAGATTATTGGTACCCTGGGGAGTTTCCGCAGTTTGTGGTTTGCAGAGGTTTGCAACCGTATGGACTTTGAAAATTGCATTACATTAATAATTTATGAACTTGGCAAAATGCCCTAGGTCCTGGCTCCGTAGCCACGGCTTGATCCCATCCTCCTGCCCTGGAACCTGGGCAGCAGGGGCCCCTCCCTGATCTCCCACCGCAGCCTTGGGCCACCTGGTGGCCTCTCCCCGCTCCAAGGATCGCGTGCCCCCCGTGATTCTCACACCACTGGCCTGAATTGCCCCTTACCCACCCTCCACGTAATTGGAGTAGCACTTGCCACTCTCACGACTGGCTTCCCAAGGCAGAATAAACTGCGTGCTTTCGGAAAAATAAAGGTATCCCTTTCACACCAGGAATTATTCCAATTTGCATAGACTCTTTTTGGTTCTGTTCTTTTAATTCTTAATTTGTCAATTGCCTCCTCAGCATTGCAGAGAAAATCCCTTGGGATTTAGAGCGGAATCGATGAGAACTTATACGAGAAAGTGTTTTGTGTTGAATTTCCCCAACTAAGATATGTGTTAACTGCTCCTAATTTATACGGCCGTTTATTTCAATTAGGGGTATTTTATATTTTTCCTAAAACTCTACAGAGTTTTTCCTAGATTTCATATTTATAGCTCTTTCTTTGCAGAAGGAAGGATATTGTCAGTAACTCTACTCCTCCATTGTAGTATTTTAGTTTATTGCTGTTAGACGTGAATGCTACCAATTTGGGAAGTTGGATTGCCGTTGTTGGAGTGTTGGTTGAAAGCAGCTGTTCGTTTCCAGACTTTTTCTCTGATTTTGCTAGGATGTGCCTCGTGGAGCATCGTATCACCAGCCAATACCAAAAAAGATTCAGGTGTAATTTCCAAGATTACACAGTGCCCTCATTTCTCATGTGTCATGGCCCTGGCAGTGTGTGCAGCACAGTGTGGAGAGGAAGCCAACCCTGGGGGCTCCTTCTCAGTTTCTCTGGCTTTGGAGGCAGGAAGTTGACCTGAAAGCCTCCTGTTGGGTAGACCAATGTGGAATGTTTCAGTCGACTGTAATTCTTGAAGAGAATCTGCACATTATTTGCCCTCCTCAGAGGCTGAGCATGATCTCCAATACTATAATGATTGGGAGTAGCATCATCGTTGGGTCGATGAAACCCATTGTTATCATTACTATTCACTGTTATTTTTATTATTTTACCTGTTGTCTTTATGGCTTATAGATCTGGTTATCTTTAGTCGACAATGACTAGCGTTTCTCTGTTTCTCAAGTGGTTCCGATTGACTGAAGATATGCATGCAGGTTCCCAAAGAGACCGCTATAGAGAGTGCAGCTCCCAGACTCTCCCTCTATGGCAAAGAAGCTGTCTGTCTGAGGACGTTCCTGAAAAATTTGTTGTTCATCTGGCGGGCGGAGGCCATTGCGTGCCAGAAGCAGAGAATCAGGACGGGTGTCCTTGGCTGCCTGAGTCTCTGGACAAATCTCGAACTACGTCCGAGGCCCAGCAGTGGCTTGCAGCTGCCAGAAAGACCAGTGTGGGCGTCCTTAGCGAGCCAGCGCCACCATCAATTTTTCACTTGAGCTCAGGGACCCCAGAATGCCTCTCGATGACGTTGAAGGCTAGTGAATGTTGGGCAGGAGCCCCCAGAATTTTTTCGATGATGCACTGGGGGCACCGGAACTGCTCCTGCCAGCCTGGAAAGGCTGCAGAGGAAACCGTCGTCCTCGTGCAGAATTTTCTATTTCCCTTCAAGTGCCCAGGAACTGCCATTGGCCAAAATGATGGTGCGAGGATGGCTTCCTAACTGTGCCTGAGCTGTTGAAAGTCTTCCAGGTCCCAATAGCGGTCTGCCACCAATTCGCCTGTCTCCCCTCAATGTCCTTGCTCCCTCTTCTCGCTTTTCCACGTCTTCCTTCCTGGCGTGGGCTTTAGAGTACTAACTACCAAGGTAGAGCAGAGTTAAATTTTCTAATGAATTGAGGTTCCCAGCTCAATTCCTTGTACCCAGGGAGCCCTAAGGAACATGTGACTGCACACTAGATGCTCAAGCAAGGTCGTCTGAATGTAGTATGGCGTGCTGTTTCCTGAAGGTGGTCCTGCTGAGACCCTATCGCCTCCTGTATACTTCTCTCAATGTCCTGAGAATACGCGAGTACTGTAGGCTTTCTGCGAGACCATGGGTGATCTTCACGGAAACCCACTGTGTTTGTAGCGAGATGATGGTTGGCTGTCAGGGCTTGTGTGTCCTGTGCTTTCTTTCCCAGGCTGAGTGCTAGTGGAAGTGGGTCTTGAAAGAGCAGCATCAGCGTCCCCAGGGAACTTGTGAGAAATAGAAACAGATGGATCCTTCCTAGACATCCAAACTCCTAATTCCCTGGTGTTGAGTCTTGTACATTGAAGAAATTTCTGTGTGCACGAGACTGTGAAAAGGAGTATTAGCTAAAGTGTTCTCCACTCTGGGCTGCCATTTGAAATCCCCTAGGTCGATCTAGGGAATGCAGTCATCTCAGCACTGGCGTGTGGTTGTTCAGTGGTGGGCCTGCGTGAATGGGGTTGTCAGAATCTCTAAGAGAGTTATGGGGCAGGACGGAGGCCGTGAGACCAGACCAGGGCCTATGCCGAAAGGAGGGAAGTCTGTCCCGGGTCCCAAGGAGACTGGAGCACTTCAGTAGCTATGGCAGGCTGGGGTATTGCCGAAATGTGCCATCTTGACTTTTCCCTTCTTTTTGGTGACCTTGTGCGTTCACCCAGGGGCTGCCCTCCTTGGAAGGCACAGAAGGCTGCAGACTGAAAGAAGCACTCGCCAACGGATGTCCTACAAGGAGGTAGGAGCAGTCATTTGTTCTTCCTATGGAAATGTTCCTTACCGAGGCATGGGAATTTTCTGGATCCTACTCAGAGCTTTTCCCGAAGGAGAAAATGGAGATCACAGGTGACTCAGGTGAAATCTTTGCTCACCACCTCCAGTGGATCTCAAACTTTGCTGCCCACTGTTATCACGTCGGGAGATTTCCAAAGCTCACAGTGCCCAGGCCGCAATAAACACACCCTCAATTTGCATCTCTTGCAGTAGGCTTCAGGCACAGGTATTTGCTAACCACCCCGCCCTGAGTCCCATGTGGGCCACCGTGCGAATAAGTCTGCAGGCACGCTTGTCTCACTGAAATCTGCCTAAGATTCCCTGAGGCTCACTGTCAAAATGCATGTAATGATGCCGTGGGGCTGAGTGTGCCTGAGAATCTGTGTTTCTAAAAAGCCCTAGGTCCTGCCAAACAGTGCTTCACCCAGTCACTTTAACTTGGATGAGTCAAAGAAATTTTTAAAATGGTCTGCATGCCTAGAAATCAAAAGTGCGTACCACAGGTCACCTTTGGGAGAATTTTATTAATAACAAAAGAACATTTTAAAACACAACTTTCTAATGACGTTTAGTAACCCAAAGGAACAAAGGCATGAGAATATCCCGCATCAGGATTTCCACAGAAATAACCCCACAGAGTCAAAATATCTCATCCCAGGTCAGGGAAGTCTTTACAATTTGCCACGGACTCTTTTGAGCCCTTTACCCATTTTCCCCAAATTCTGAAATCGGAGGAGAGATACAGATCCATTTCCTATTATCTTTTAGTTGAGACCTTACCCCTGCAATCGAACTCACTAGTATCCAATGGATTTCAGTGTCAAACAACTTCCTATTCCAGTTTGATTACCGCCCTTTGAATCGTCACTTCTGCTTCCATCATGAAAGAGGGCAGTGTTTGCCTGTGTGTTTCCACAAGCATCGCCTGGGCTTCCACCATGTGTAGCCAGAGCAGAGATGGGGAATGGCTGATTCGCGAGAAAAACCTTGCTCCTTGTGACTTCTCCTCCTCACTGGACAGTCAGTTCCAGGTGTCCTGGGGTGGGAGGACGTGTCTTCCTTGGCAGGAGGTGTCTCCCTCCGAGTCACTCTCTTCCGAGGAAGAGGAAACCTGGAGGTCATTCTCCAGGACACTCAGTGGGACTTGGGCACAGTGTCCCTCAGACGTCTCTTGTGTGAGAGGGCTCTGCCCGGGAGGGCTTGGCTTCTCAGCTGGAAGGCAGGAGGGAGCAGTCAGGAGTCTGGAGCTCCACCAGCCATTGTCTAATCTCCTGAAGAGCATTCTGAGGGGCTGGCCTGGGTCACGGTTCAGTGCTGGGCGATGGGCCACAGTGCAGGGCTGAGCGGTATTCAGGTGAGGTCTGTGGTGTGGAGGCGGGAGGTCAATGCTTTTCCCCTGGGCATGCATCTTTCTGGTCACCTGGCATCCCGCAGTGGGTCTCCGTCCAGTTGTCCGTGGTGGGGGCTGGGGAGTCTGGAAAACCCCCAGATGTGGTCTCTGAGTGCTCTTCTTAGGTGCTTGGAAGGGAGTGAGTCTCGGTTTCTTTGGGAGCGTCTGGAAAGCCTGCACTGGCACCTGGGCAGGTCTCTTGCCTGGTGCCTTGATGCTGATTTTGGCATCCCGGTCCACAGTAGGTCCAGCATCCTGTGGGCTGGGATAGGAGTTGACATCCAGATACATGGCTTGTGCCTGGGGCTGGTGAGCGTGGCCCAGGCCATGTGTCTTAGAGGGAGCCTGGGGATCTTCCAGGGAGGAAAAATGGGGCTTCTTGTCCCTCAGCTGGACAATGAGGGTAGGATCCGGGGCAAAGTGCTTGAATGCAGCATGAGGCGTGTCAGGGACAGGCACTTCCTGACCATTCTGAATTCCACGAGGTGAGAAGAGGCTCAGTTCAGGTCTTTGGATGGCAGACACTGCGGGTCCGCTGGACCTCACGTCAGGTGTCTTCGAAGGTGGCCTACATGTGAGACTGAGGCCCAGGGCAGATTTCCTCTCGCCTCTGTAGAGGGGTCTTGGCCTGTTTGCATGCTGGAAGACAAGACAAAGACACACAAAGACTACATATTAGAACGTCCTCACCAAGGGAGAGAAATTACAACTAACCCAATAAAATAGGTGAAAACCAGAACTTGTAACATGAAATTGAATATTATGAGATATAAAGGTGTTGAGTTTAAAAATGATGAGGGACTCAACCTCAGTGGTGGCCAGGATAAAACAAACTGCACCGTCACCTTGCTACGTGTTTGCGGCAGGTAGGAGAATCGAAAGGTTCTTCCCAGTGTCTCTCTTGAAGGAAGTGTACATGAGCACTCTCCAAAATTTTTCTAGGGAATGTGCACAGCTCCTGCTGTTTTGGAGGCGGTTTCATGAGTAAGGAGTGTTGAGGAACAATTTGGGGGTGTGCACCACCATTGCAATGCTATCTCTTACATCAAGGATTCCACCTTGTGGAGACCTGTGATGAAACCGCTTCCACAGCCCCCACCTGCATCTTGGTGACAGACATGCAAGGAGTAGTGCCAAACCCTAAACAGCAAGAAAAATGAGATCTGGCAAGTACACGAACTGATCACATTGGCTGGCATGGAATTGAAGAGTTCCCTCACAGAGAAGGGGGTTGAGGCAGATTGGGCTTCCCCCGAAGAGAACAAGAGGGGGCCCCAGGGGAGACTCACCCTCATGTAGTCACAGGACCCTGTCAATTCCTTCCAATTCGTCTGCGGACTCCCTTGAGCTCTCCTGGGAAATCTCTGCAGTAGAGCATTGCTGTGCTGCTCTTGTTGCCTGCAAACAAAAGCATGTCAAGTGCAGGGCACACAATTTCCTGGAGCCAGTTGGGACAGATATTCCTGTGTCCCAGGCTCCTTCAGTGTTGGGTTTTGAGACAGGTCGTGAAGCCCTGGGCCTTTGCCTCACCTCAGATTATTCCCCCAACTGCAGAGAACCCTGCGGGTTTTCTCATGCAGTCCTTTCCTTTTTCTCCATTGCTTCTCTCCCTGTCGTGGGGAGAATTCTGAAATGTTCCCCACCCCCTTGACTGACTCCCGAGGAGTTGAGTGAGCACCTGAGTGTGGACCCTGGAGGAGAGTGAGCTCCTATCTCGTTGTCTCCACCCCCCTGTCCTGGCCTGGAGGTGGCTGTGCACACCATGTGGAGCTGGGGAGACACGTGAGTCTCCTTGGATTTCAGCCCAAAGATTGGTTACAAGCTCCCAGGTTCCTCACCTTTGTCTTTGCTGCTTCTCTCTCTCTGGCTTCTGCAAGAGCCGTGGGTTTGGCTGCACCTGCAGATTCCCCGGTTTCACATTCTCCTTGCAAATACTGGAGCCCAAGGGCAGGGGGGCTATGGCCCCTTGCCAACGCTTCATGGGGCACCTGGTACTTCTTCTGTTGTGCCCAAAGGCTCCGCAGTCCTTGCACTTCACCTGTGGGTGGAGGAGGAAATGGTCTCTGAGTCAGCGGGAATCACAAGCACTTTTCCACAGTGAATAGAAGGACAGAGTTTGAGAGGTGAGTATTGGTTTTGGAGAGGGGACAGGACATATGGCAGTAGCTGTGAGGACACTGAGCATATTAGGGTGCCTTCCAAAAGCTTCTGCTATGGATAGACAGTGGAGGAAGGATTGGAGCTCTCAAGGTGAGCAGATGAGTCATAAGTGAAGATTGAGGCAAAATCCAAGCTAGACAGGACAGCAAAGAGGAAGTGAGGTTGTTCCTCCGGGTCTGTGAATGGGCCTGTGCCTGGTGATGTGGTCTCAAGGCAAGAAATCGTCTCATGGGAAAGGACAAGGGAGTGCTGGCCACAGAAGTGGCCATGTTCAAACCCTGTCTCTGGATTCCATGCACATCCCTGGTGCCCCACAGACCCAAGCCTCCACGCTTACCCTGGGATCCTCCTCCTCTGGTAGGGGAGCCTTCTTTGCCGCCGGTCCCTTCACTTGCTTCTTGCCGTTCTGGACATTAGAGAGTCTGGAGGGCCCGTGCTGGGTGGAACGGCCCGCCATCTTCCTCACCTCCTTGGTTTGTCACCTCAGTGTTTCTGGGGACTTGATATTCGGATTTCCTGAATCAAAAGCAGAAGAAAACTTTCAGATTGACACAGAGACTAAAGTCCTCATGCACCTTCTTCTCCAAGTGGGGATGAAGGGACCTCATGAGCACTCAGTCAAAACACATTTCTCACAAGGTGATGTCTCCCTCCCAGAGATTTTGTCCTTCTCCCTGACTCCCTCGCCCGACAAAAGCTCGCTGCCCAAGACCAGACACGGGAGGCAGCCTTTGTCAATTTGCATTTCCATCCTTCAAAGAGTGATTTGAGAGACTTTGGTGAAGTCTATCACAATGCACTCTATTTGGACAAAGAAAGGCAAAATTTCCCCAGGTGTACACAATAATCCATGCCCCGGGAATGATGCAATGAATGCCGGGGCACACGTCTTGGAATGTCAAAAGCAAAGTAAGCTTTCCTATCGAAAACTGGAAGTTCCTCTTGGACACGAGAGGAGGCACTTTTCACATTCCAATTCAGATAGGAAAAATGTTTTCTCCTCTACTGGCCTGGAGACCTGCCAGCGTCAGCATGGTCAGAACTGTATTGTTTTATTTGTCATCTTCATGACCCTATTTTAACGACTTTCCAAGAAATCTGAACTGAATATGTTTGAACTAAGTGTGAACTAATCTATTGTCTAGGCTTTAAGGCCCATAGCCAAAGCCAGCGAGTTTCCATTCCTGCTCACTCACTGCCCCATGCACATCAGGGACTGGGGTCTATTTCCTCTGGAATTTGAACTTTGTCTGATAATGAGCATTGAAAAGGATGTATCTCATGGATCTCTTTCTCAAAATTCCTGTGAAAATTAAAGAATCAATACCCCTGTGCCTCAAGACACATCGCTCCCTCTTTTTCCTACTGTCCTCCCTCTCAGAGGGATCGTCAGAGGGGGCAGTTTGTAATGGAAACCCACCTGAAATCCAGTAGTGATCCTCCGGTCTGATTCTCTACAGCTGGGTTCAAGAACAGCTGCCCTGGATGGGATGCAGCTTCCAAGGTGCCTGCGGAAGGGTCAGAGGGGGAGTTTCCCTTCCGGGCAGGCTTTTATACTGATTCAAGGTCACGTGACCTCGTTAAGGGGATCTCAGTCAATCCATCTCATCTACCCACCTTTGACGTAAGCAGGTCTTGAAGCCATAAACCGTCCTGTGTCGCTTAGCATTTTCAGGCATTTTAAAATGCCAGGCACTCCTGGGCATACTTTGAAGAATATCTGTTTTCTGTAAGGAAAAGAAACCTCTGTGCTAATGCCTCTATCTTTCTCCACTTTGCACTTTTGTTCTTGTGGCGAATTATGTGTAACGTGGTAGTTCTTCTTGGAAGGCATTGAAGTGTAGACTTCTACCGCCCTCAGTACATTCACCTCGTTGTGCAAACATCACCATCATCCGTCTCCCCAGCTTTTCATATTCTGCAACTGAAAGTCCCTATCTATTAAACACCCACTCTTCATTCTCCCCTCCCTGCAGACCCCTCTTCCACCATTCTCCTTTCGATGTCTATGCATGGGACTGCTCTAGGAATCCACAGAGAAGGCATTGTGCGATCTGCGTCCTGCTGGGACTGGCTTCTTTTGCACTGTGTCTTGTGACTCAAGTAATTGTTCCTGCCAGGTCCCTTTGGTTGAGCCAGGCAGCTCCACTCGGCTCAGTCTCTTAGTCCTGTACTCGGTAGTATGTAGATGACGTGGGACTTTCTTTTTCTAGCCTCATCTCCCTTTGGTTGATATTTGTGTGACTTTCACAACTTCCCGCTAGTGGTCAGGCCCAGGAGACGGTTAGGCACAGGTCTGTGTTTTGATGATGGGACGGTTGGGAATGAAAATGCCCTGTGATCTCGTCTGGGTAGTTGCTCATTGATTCAAAGGGACCAGCTTGACCTCCAAAGCGGGTGACTATGTACAACCGCCAGTAACGTGGGTGGAGTGTCTCCGTTGTTCCAGATTATTGGTACCCTGGGGAGTTTCCGCAGTTTGTGGTTTGCAGAGGTTTGCAACCGTATGGACTTTGAAAATTGCATTACATTAATAATTTATGAACTTGGCAAAATGCCCTAGGTCCTGGCTCCATAGCCACGGCTTGATCCCATCCTCCTGCCCTGGAACCTGGGCAGCAGGGGCCCCTCCCTGATCTCCCACCGCAGCCTTGGGCCTCCTGGTGGCCTCTCCCCGCTCCAAGGATCGCGTGCCCCCCGTGATTCTCACACCACTGGCCTGAATTGCCCCTTACCCACCCTCCACGTAATTGGAGTAGCACTTGCCACTCTCACGACTGGCTTCCCAAGGCAGAATAAACTGCCTACTTTCGGAAAAATAAAGGTATCCCTTTCACACCAGGAATTATTCCAATTTGCATAGACTCTTTTTGGTTCTGTTCTTTTAATTCTTAATTTGTCAATTGCCTCCTCAGCATTGCAGAGAAAATCCCTTGGGATTTAGAGCGGAATCGATGAGAACTTATAGGAGAAAGTGTTTTGTGTTGAATTTCCCCAACTAAGATATGTGTTAACTGCTCCTAATTTATACGGCCGTTTATTTCAATTAGGGGTATTTTATATTTTTCCTAAAACTCTACAGAGTTTTTCCTAGATTTCATATTTATAGCTCTTTCTTTGCAGAAGGAAGGATATTGTCAGTAACTCTTCTCCTCCATTGTAGTATTTTAGTTTATTGCTGTTAGACGTGAATGCTACCAATTTGGGAAGTTGGATTGCCGTAGTTGGAGTGTTGGTTGAAAGCAGCTGTTCGTTTCCAGACTTTTTCTCTGATTTTGCTAGGATGTGCCTCGTGGAGCATCGTATCACCAGCCAATACCAAAAAAGATTCAGGTGTAATTTCCAAGATTACACAGTGCCCTCATTTCTCATGTGTCATGGCCCTGGCAGTGTGTGCAGCACAGTGTGGAGAGGAAGCCAACCCTGGGGGCTCCTTCTCAGTTTCTCTGGCTTTGGAGGCAGGAAGTTGACCTGAAAGCCTCCTGTTGGCTAGACCAATGTGGAATGTTTCAGTCGACTGTAATTCTTGAAGAGAATCTGCACATTATTTGCCCTCCTCAGAGGCTGAGCATGATCTCCAATACTATAATGATTGGGAGTAGCATCATCGTTGGGTCGATGAAACCCATTGTTATCATTACTATTCACTGTTATTTTTATTATTTTACCTGTTGTCTTTATGGCTTATAGATCTGGTTATCTTTAGTCGACAATGACTAGCGTTTCTCTGTTTCTCAAGTGGTTCCGATTGACTGAAGATATGCATGCAGGTTCCCAAAGAGACCGCTATAGAGAGTGCAGCTCCCAGACTCTCCCTCTATGGCAAAGAACCTGTCTGTCTGAGGACGTTCCTGAAAAATTTGTTGTTCATCTGGCGGGCGGAGGCCATTGCGTGCCAGAAGCAGAGAATCAGGACGGGTGTCCTTGGCTGCCTGAGTCTCTGGACAAATCTCGAACTACGTCCGAGGCCCAGCAGTGGCTTGCAGCTGCCAGAAAGACCAGTGTGGGCGTCCTTAGCGAGCCAGCGCCACCATCAATTTTTCACTTGAGCTCAGGGACCCCAGAATGCCTCTCGATGACGTTGAAGGCTAGTGAATGTTGGGCAGGAGCCCCCAGAATTTTTTCCATGATGCACTGGGGGCACCGGAACTGCTCCTGCCAGCCTGGAAAGGCTGCAGAGGAAAGCGTCGTCCTCGTGCAGAATTTTCTATTTCCCTTCAAGTGCCCAGGAACTGCCATTGGCCAAAATGATGGTGCGAGGATGGCTTCCTAACTGTGCCTGAGCTGTTGAAAGTCTTCCAGGTCCCAATAGCGGTCTGCCACCAATTCGCCTGTCTCCCCTCAATGTCCTTGCTCCCTCTTCTCGCTTTTCCACGTCTTCCTTCCTGGCGTGGGCTTTAGAGTACTAACTACCAAGGTAGAGCAGAGTTAAATTTTCTAATGAATTGAGGTTCCCAGCTCAATTCCTTGTACCCAGGGAGCCCTAAGGAACATGTGACTGCACACTAGATGCTCAAGCAAGGTCGTCTGAATGTAGTATGGCGTGCTGTTTCCTGAAGGTGGTCCTGCTGAGACCCTATCGCCTCCTGTATACTTCTCTCAATGTCCTGAGAATACGCGAGTACTGTAGGCTTTCTGCGAGACCATGGGTGATCTTCACGGAAACCCACTGTGTTTGTAGCGAGATGATGGTTGGCTGTCAGGGCTTGTGTGTCCTGTGCTTTCTTTCCCAGGCTGAGTGCTAGTGGAAGTGGGTCTTGAAAGAGCAGCATCAGCGTCCCCAGGGAACTTGTGAGAAATAGAAACAGATGGATCCTTCCTAGACATCCAAACTCCTAATTCCCTGGTGTTGAGTCTTGTACATTGAAGAAATTTCTGTGTGCACGAGACTGTGAAAAGGAGTATTAGCTAAAGTGTTCTCCACTCTGGGCTGCCATTTGAAATCCCCTAGGTCGATCTAGGGAATGCAGTCATCTCAGCACTGGCGTGTGGTTGTTCAGTGGTGGGCCTGCGTGAATGGGGTTGTCAGAATCTCTAAGAGAGTTATGGGGCAGGACGGAGGCCGTGAGACCAGACCAGGGCCTATGCCGAAAGGAGGGAAGTCTGTCCCGGGTCCCAAGGATACTGGAGCACTTCAGTAGCTATGGCAGGCTTGGGTATTGCCGAAATGTGCCATCTTGACTTTTCCCTTCTTTTTGGTGACCTTGTGCGTTCACCCAGGGGCTGCCCTCCTTGGAAGGCACAGAAGGCTGCAGACTGAAAGAAGCACTCGCCAACGGATGTCCTACAAGGAGGTAGGAGCAGTCATTTGTTCTTCCTATGGAAATGTTCCTTACCGAGGCATGGGAATTTTCTGGATCCTACTCAGAGCTTTTCCCGAATGAGAAAATGGAGATCACAGGTGACTCAGGGGAAATCTTTGCTCACCACCTCCAGTGGATCTCAAACTTTGCTGCCCACTGTTATCACGCCGGGAGATTTCCAAAGCTCCCAGTGCCCAGGCCGCAATAAACACACCCTCAATTTGCATCTCTTGCAGTAGGCTTCAGGCACAGGTATTTGCTAACCACCCCGCCCTGAGTCCCATGTGGGCCACCGTGCGAATAAGTCTGCAGGCACGCTTGTCTCACTGAAATCTGCCTAAGATTCCCTGGGGCTCACTGTCAAAATGCATGTAATGATGCCGTGGGGCTGAGTGTGCCTGAGAATCTGTGTTTCTAAAAAGCCCTAGGTCCTGCCAAACAGTGCTTCACCCAGTCACTTTAACTTGGATGAGTCAAAGAAATTTTTAAAATGGTCTGCATGCCTAGAAATCAAAAGTGCGTACCACAGGTCACCTTTGGGAGAATTTTATTAATAACAAAAGAACATTTTAAAACACAACTTTCTAATGACGTTTAGTAACCCAAAGGAACAAAGCCATGAGAATATCCCAGATCAGGATTTCCACAGAAATAACCCCACAGAGTCAAAATATCTCATCCCAGGTCAGGGAAGTCTTTACAATTTGCCACGGACACTTTTGAGCCCTTTACCCATTTTCCCCAAATTCTGAAATCGGAGGAGAGATACAGATCCATTTCCTATTATCTTTTAGTTGAGACCTTACCCCTGCAATCGAACTCACTAGTATCCAATGGATTTCAGTGTCAAACAACTTCCTATTCCAGTTTGATTACCGCCCTTTGAATCGTCACTTCTGCTTCCATCATGAAAGAGGGCAGTGTTTGCCTGTGTGATTCCACAAGCATCGCCTGGGCTTCCACCATGTGTAGCCAGAGCAGAGATGGGGAATGGCTGATTCGCGAGAAAAACCTTGCTCCTTGTGACTTCTCCTCCTCACTGGACAGTCAGTTCCAGGTGTCCTGGGGTGGGAGGACGTGTCTTCCTTGGCAGGAGGTGTCTCCCTCCGAGTCACTCTCTTCCGAGGAAGAGGAAACCTGGAGGTCATTCTCCAGGACACTCAGTGGGACTTGGGCACAGTGTCCCTCAGACGTCTCTTGTGTGAGAGGGCTCTGCCCGGGAGGGCTTGCCTTCTCACCTGGAAGGCAGGAGGCAGCAGTCAGGAGTCTGGAGCTCCACCAGCCATTGTCTAATCTCCTGAAGAGCATTCTGAGGGGCTGGCCTGGGTCACGGTTCAGTGCTGGGCGATGGGCCACAGTGCAGGGCTGAGCGGTATTCAGGTGAGGTCTGTGGTGTGGAGGCGGGAGGTCAATGCTTTTCCCCTGGGCATGCATCTTTCTGGTCACCTGGCATCCCGCAGTGGGTCTCCGTCCAGTTGTCCGTGGTGGAGGCTGGGGAGTCTGGAAAACCCCCAGATGTGGTCTCTGAGTGCTCTTCTTAGGTGCTTGGAAGGGAGTGAGTCTCGGTTTCTTTGGGAGCGTCTGGAAAGCCTGCACTGGCACCTGGGCAGGTCTCTTGCCTGGTGCCTTGATGCTGATTTTGGCATCCCGGTCCACAGTAGGTCCAGCAGCCTGTGGGCTGGGATAGGAGTTGACATCCAGATACATGGCTTGTGCCTGGGGCTGGTGAGCGTGGCCCAGGCCATGTGTCTTAGAGGGAGCCTGGGGATCTTCCAGGGAGGAAAAATGGGGCTTCTTGTCCCTCAGCTGGACAATGAGGGTAGGATCCGGGGCAAAGTGCTTGAATGCTGCGTGAGGCGTGTCAGGGACAGGCACTTCCTGACCATTCTGAATTCCACGAGGTGAGAAGAGGCTCAGTTCAGGTCTTTGGATGGCAGACACTGCGGGTCCGCTGGACCTCACGTCAGGTGTCTTCGAAGGTGGCCTACATGTGAGACTGAGGCCCAGGGCAGATTTCCTCTCGCCTCTGTAGAGGGGTCTTGGCCTGTTTGCATGCTGGAAGACAAGACAAAGACACACAAAGACTACATATTAGAACGTCCTCACCAAGGGAGAGAAATTACAACTAACCCAATAAAATAGGTGAAAACCAGAACTTGTAACATGAAATTGAATATTATGAGATATAAAGGTGTTGAGTTTAAAAATGATGAGGGACTCAACCTCAGTGGTGGCCAGGATAAAACAAACTGCACCGTCACCTTGCTACGTGTTTGCGGCAGGTAGGAGAATCGAAAGGTTCTTCCCAGTGTCTCTCTTGAAGGAAGTGTACATGAGCACTCTCCAAAATTTTTCTAGGGAATGTGCACAGCTCCTGCTGTTGTGGAGGCGGTTTCATGAGTAAGGAGTGTTGAGGAACAATTTGGGGGTGTGCACCACCATTGCAATGCTATCTCTTACATCAAGGATTCCACCTTGTGGAGACCTGTGATGAAAGCGCTTCCACAGCCCCCACCTGCATCTTGGTGACAGACATGCAAGGAGTAGTGCCAAACCCTAAACAGCAAGAAAAATGAGATCTGGCAAGTACACGAACTGATCACATTGGCTGGCATGGAATTGAAGAGTTCCCTCACAGAGAAGGGGGTTGAGGCAGATTGGGCTTCCCCCGAAGAGAACAAGAGGGGGCGCCAGGGGAGACTCACCCTCATGTAGTCACAGGACCCTGTCAATTCCTTCCAATTCGTCTGCGGACTCCCTTGAGCTCTCCTGGGAAATCTCTGCAGTAGAGCATTGCTGTGCTGCTCTTGTTGCCTGCAAACAAAAGCATGTCAAGTGCAGGGCACACAATTTCCTGGAGCCAGTTGGGACAGATATTCCTGTGTCCCAGGCTCCTTCAGTGTTGGGTTTTGAGACAGGTCGTGAAGCCCTGGGCCTTTGCCTCACCTCAGATTATTCCCCCAACTGCAGAGAACCCTGCGGGTTTTCTCATGCAGTCCTTTCCTTTTTCTCCATTGCTTCTCTCCCTGTCGTGGGGAGAATTCTGAAATGTTCCCCACCCCCTTGACTGACTCCCGAGGAGTTGAGTGAGCACGTGAGTGTGGACCCTGGAGGAGAGTGAGCTCCTATCTCGTTGTCTCCACCCCCCTGTCCTGGCCTGGAGGTGGCTGTGCACACCATGTGGAGCTGGGCAGACACGTGAGTCTCCTTGTATTTCAGCCCAAAGATTGGTTACAAGCTCCCAGGTTCCTCACCTTTGTCTTTGCTGCTTCTCTCTCTCTGGCTTCTGCAAGAGCCGTGGGTTTGGCTGCACCTGCAGATTCCCCGGTTTCACATTCTCCTTGCAAATACTGGAGCCCAAGGGCTTGGGGGCTATGGCCCCTTGCCAACGCTTCATGGGGCACCTGGTACTTCTTCTGTTGTGCCCAAAGGCTCCGCAGTCCTTGCACTTCACCTGTGGGTGGAGGAGGAAGTGGTCTCTGAGTCAGCGGGAATCACAAGCACTTTTCCACAGTGAATAGAAGGACAGAGTTTGAGAGGTGAGTATTGGTTTTGGAGAGGGGACAGGACATATGGCAGTAGCTGTGAGGACACTGAGCATATTAGGGTGCCTTCCAAAAGCTTCTGCTATGGATAGACAGTGGAGGAAGGATTGGAGCTCTCAAGGTGAGCAGATGAGTCATAAGTGAAGATTGAGGCAAAATCCAAGCTAGACAGGACAGCAAAGAGGAAGTGAGGTTGTTCCTCCGGGTCTGTGAATGGGCCTGTGCCTGGTGATGTGGTCTCAAGGCAAGAAATCGTCTCATGGGAAAGGACAAGGGAGTGCTGGCCACAGAAGTGGCCATGTTCAAACCCTGTCTCTGGATTCCATGCACATCCCTGGTGCCCCACAGACCCAAGCCTCCACGCTTACCCTGGGATCCTCCTCCTCTGGTAGGGGAGCCTTCTTTGCCGCTGGTCCCTTCACTTGCTTCTTGCCGTTCTGGACATTAGAGAGTCTGGAGGGCCCGTGCTGGGTGGAACGGCCCGCCATCTTCCTCACCTCCTTGGTTTGTCACCTCAGTGTTTCTGGGGACTTGATATTCGGATTTCCTGAATCAAAAGCAGAAGAAAACTTTCAGATTGACACAGAGACTAAAGTCCTCATGCACCTTCTTCTCCAAGTGGGGATGAAGGGACCTCATGAGCACTCAGTCAAAACACATTTCTCACAAGGTGATGTCTCCCTCCCAGAGATTTTGTCCTTCTCCCTGACTCCCTCGCCCGACAAAAGCTCGCTGCCCAAGACCAGACACGGGAGGCAGCCTTTGTCAATTTGCATTTCCATCCTTCAAAGAGTGATTTGAGAGACTTTGGTGAAGTCTATCACAATGCACTCTATTTGGACAAAGAAAGGCAAAATTTCCCCAGGTGTACACAATAATCCATGCCCCGGGAATGATGCAATGAATGCCGGGGCACACGTCTTGGAATGTCAAAAGCAAAGTAAGCTTTCCTATCGAAAACTGGAAGTTCCTCTTGGACACGAGAGGAGGCACTTTTCACATTCCAATTCAGATAGGAAAAATGTTTTCTCCTCTACTGGCCTGGAGACCTGCCAGGGTCAGCATGGTCAGAACTCTATTGTTTTATTTGTCATCTTCATGACCCTATTTTAACGACTTTCCAAGAAATCTGAACTGAATATGTTTGAACTAAGTGTGAACTAATCTATTGTCTAGGCTTTAAGGCCCATAGCCAAAGCCAGCGAGTTTCCATTCCTGCTCACTCACTGCCCCATGCACATCAGGGACTGGGGTCTATTTCCTCTGGAATTTGAACTTTGTCTGATAATGAGCATTGAAAAGGATGTATCTCATGGATCTCTTTCTCAAAATTCCTGTGAAAATTAAAGAATCAATACCCCTGTGCCTCAAGACACATCGCTCCCTCTTTTTCCTACTGTTCTCCCTCTCAGAGGGATCGTCAGAGGGGGCAGTTTGTAATGGAAACCCACCTGAAATCCAGTAGTGATCCTCCGGTCTGATTCTCTACAGCTGGGTTCAAGAACAGCTGCCCTGGATGGGATGCAGCTTCCAAGGTGCCTGCGGAAGGGTCAGAGGGGGAGTTTCCCTTCCGGGCAGGCTTTTATACTGATTCAAGGTCACGTGACCTCGTTAAGGGGATCTCAGTCAATCCATCTCATCTACCCACCTTTGACGTAAGCAGGTCTTGAAGCCATAAACCGTCCTGTGTCGCTTAGCATTTTAAGGCATTTTAAAATGCCAGGCACTCCTGGGCATACTTTGAAGAATGTCTGTTTTCTGTAAGGAAAAGAAACCTCTGTGCTAATGCCTCTATCTTTCTCCACTTTGCACTTTTGTTCTTGTGGCGAATTATGTGTAACGTGGTAGTTCTTCTTGGAAGGCATTGAAGTGTAGACTTCTACCGCCCTCAGTACATTCACCTCGTTGTGCAAACATCACCATCGTCCGTCTCCCCAGCTTTTCATATTCTGCAACTGAAAGTCCCTATCTATTAAACACCCACTCTTCATTCTTCCCTCCCTGCAGACCCCTCTTCCACCATTCTCCTTTCGATGTCTATGCATGGGACTGCTCTAGGAATCCACAGAGAAGGCATTGTGCGATCTGCGTCCTGCTGGGACTGGCTTCTTTTGCACTGTGTCTTGAGACTCAAGTAATTGTTCCTGCCAGGTCCCTTTGGTTGAGCCAGGCAGCTCCACTCGGCTCAGTCTCTTAGTCCTGTACTCGGTAGTATGTAGATGACGTGGGACTTTCTTTTTCTAGCCTCATCTCCCTTTGGTTGATATTTGTGTGACTTTCACAACTTCCCGCTAGTGGTCAGGCCCAGGAGACGGTTAGGCACAGGTCTGTGTTTTGATGATGGGACGGTTGGGAATGAAAATGCCCTGTGATCTCGTCTGGGTAGTTGCTCATTGATTCAAAGGGACCAGCTTGACCTCCAAAGCGGGTGACTATGTACAACCGCCAGTAACGTGGGTGGAGTGTCTCCGTTGTTCCAGATTATTGGTACCCTGGGGAGTTTCCGCAGTTTGTGGTTTGCAGAGGTTTGCAACCGTATGGACTTTGAAAATTGCATTACATTAATAATTTATGAACTTGGCAAAATGCCCTAGGTCCTGGCTCCGTAGCCACGGCTTGATCCCATCCTCCTGCCCTGGAACCTGGGCAGCAGGGGCCCCTCCCTGATCTCCCACCGCAGCCTTGGGCCTCCTGGTGGCCTCTCCCCGCTCCAAGGATCGCGTGCCCCCCGTGATTCTCACACCACTGGCCTGAATTGCCCCTTACCCACCCTCCACATAATTGGAGTAGCACTTGCCACTCTCACGACTGGCTTCCCAAGGCAGAATAAACTGCGTACTTTCGGAAAAATAAAGGTATCCCTTTCACACCAGGAATTATTCCAATTTGCATAGACTCTTTTTGGTTCTGTTCTTTTAATTCTTAATTTGTCAATTGCCTCCTCAGCATTGCAGAGAAAATCCCTTGGGATTTAGAGCGGAATCGATGAGAACTTATAGGAGAAAGTGTTTTGTGTTGAATTTCCCCAACTAAGATATGTGTTAACTGCTCCTAATTTATACGGCCGTTTATTTCAATTAGGGGTATTTTATATTTTTCCTAAAACTCTACAGAGTTTTTCCTAGATTTCATATTTATAGCTCTTTCTTTGCAGAAGGAAGGATATTGTCAGTAACTCTTCTCCTCCATTGTAGTATTTTAGTTTATTGCTGTTAGACGTGAATGCTACCAATTTGGGAAGTTGGATTGCCGTAGTTGGAGTGTTGGTTGAAAGCAGCTGTTCGTTTCCAGACTTTTTCTCTGATTTTGCTAGGATGTGCCTCGTGGAGCATCGTATCACCAGCCAATACCAAAAAAGATTCAGGTGTAATTTCCAAGATTACACAGTGCCCTCATTTCTCATGTGTCATGGCCCTGGCAGTGTGTGCAGCACAGTGTGGAGAGGAAGCCAACCCTGGGGGCTCCTTCTCAGTTTCTCTGGCTTTGGAGGCAGGAAGTTGACCTGAAAGCCTCCTGTTGGCTAGACCAATGTGGAATGTTTCAGTCGACTGTAATTCTTGAAGAGAATCTGCACATTATTTGCCCTCCTCAGAGGCTGAGCATGATCTCCAATACTATAATGATTGGGAGTAGCATCATCGTTGGGTCGATGAAACCCATTGTTATCATTACTATTCACTGTTATTTTTATTATTTTACCTGTTGTCTTTATGGCTTATAGATCTGGTTATCTTTAGTCGACAATGACTAGCGTTTCTCTGTTTCTCAAGTGGTTCCGATTGACTGAAGATATGCATGCAGGTTCCCAAAGAGACCGCTATAGAGAGTGCAGCTCCCAGACTCTCCCTCTATGGCAAAGAAGCTGTCTGTCTGAGGACGTTCCTGAAAAATTTGTTGTTCATCTGGCGGGCGGAGGCCATTGCGTGCCAGAAGCAGAGAATCAGGACGGGTGTCCTTGGCTGCCTGAGTCTCTGGACAAATCTCGAACTACGTCCGAGGCCCAGCAGTGGCTTGCAGCTGCCAGAAAGACCAGTGTGGGCGTCC
This sequence comes from Diceros bicornis minor, assembly GCF_020826845.1. Taxonomy (NCBI): domain Eukaryota; kingdom Metazoa; phylum Chordata; class Mammalia; order Perissodactyla; family Rhinocerotidae; genus Diceros; species Diceros bicornis. The sequence goes on along the minus strand of NW_026690896.1, from coordinate 17,482 downwards.
TTAGCGAGCCAGCGCCACCATCAATTTTTCACTTGAGCTCAGGGACCCCAGAATGCCTCTCGATGACGTTGAAGGCTAGTGAATGTTGGGCAGGAGCCCCCAGAATTTTTTCCATGATGCACTGGGGGCACCGGAACTGCTCCTGCCAGCCTGGAAAGGCTGCAGAGGAAAGCGTCGTCCTCGTGCAGAATTTTCTATTTCCCTTCAAGTGCCCAGGAACTGCCATTGGCCAAAATGATGGTGCGAGGATGGCTTCCTAACTGTGCCTGAGCTGTTGAAAGTCTTCCAGGTCCCAATAGCGGTCTGCCACCAATTCGCCTGTCTCCCCTCAATGTCCTTGCTCCCTCTTCTCGCTTTTCCACGTCTTCCTTCCTGGCGTGGGCTTTAGAGTACTAACTACCAAGGTAGAGCAGAGTTAAATTTTCTAATGAATTGAGGTTCCCAGCTCAATTCCTTGTACCCAGGGAGCCCTAAGGAACATGTGACTGCACACTAGATGCTCAAGCAAGGTCGTCTGAATGTAGTATGGCGTGCTGTTTCCTGAAGGTGGTCCTGCTGAGACCCTATCGCCTCCTGTATACTTCTCTCAATGTCCTGAGAATACGCGAGTACTGTAGGCTTTCTGCGAGACCATGGGTGATCTTCACGGAAACCCACTGTGTTTGTAGCGAGATGATGGTTGGCTGTCAGGGCTTGTGTGTCCTGTGCTTTCTTTCCCAGGCTGAGTGCTAGTGGAAGTGGGTCTTGAAAGAGCAGCATCAGCGTCCCCAGGGAACTTGTGAGAAATAGAAACAGATGGATCCTTCCTAGACATCCAAACTCCTAATTCCCTGGTGTTGAGTCTTGTACATTGAAGAAATTTCTGTGTGCACGAGACTGTGAAAAGGAGTATTAGCTAAAGTGTTCTCCACTCTGGGCTGCCATTTGAAATCCCCTAGGTCGATCTAGGGAATGCAGTCATCTCAGCACTGGCGTGTGGTTGTTCAGTGGTGGGCCTGCGTGAATGGGGTTGTCAGAATCTCTAAGAGAGTTATGGGGCAGGATGGAGGCCGTGAGACCAGACCAGGGCCTATGCCGAAAGGAGGGAAGTCTGTCCCGGGTCCCAAGGATACTGGAGCACTTCAGTAGCTATGGCAGGCTGGGGTATTGCCGAAATGTGCCATCTTGACTTTTCTCTTCTTTTTGGTGACCTTGTGCGTTCACCCAGGGGCTGCCCTCCTTGGAAGGCACAGAAGGCTGCAGACTGAAAGAAGCACTCGCCAACGGATGTCCTACAAGGAGGTAGGAGCAGTCATTTGTTCTTCCTATGGAAATGTTCCTTACCGAGGCATGGGAATTTTCTGGATCCTACTCAGAGCTTTTCCCGAAGGAGAAAATGGAGATCACAGGTGACTCAGGTGAAATCTTTGCTCACCACCTCCAGTGGATCTCAAACTTTGCTGCCCACTGTTATCACGTCAGGAGATTTCCAAAGCTCCCAGTGCCCAGGCCGCAATAAACACACCCTCAATTTGCATCTCTTGCAGTAGGCTTCAGGCACAGGTATTTGCTAACCACCCCGCCCTGAGTCCCATGTGGGCCACCGTGCGAATAAGTCTGCAGGCACGCTTGTCTCACTGAAATCTGCCTAAGATTCCCTGGGGCTCACTGTCAAAATGCATGTAATGATGCCGTGGGGCTGAGTGTGCCTGAGAATCTGTGTTTCTAAAAAGCCCTAGGTCCTGCCAAACAGTGCTTCACCCAGTCACTTTAACTTGGATGAGTCAAAGAAATTTTTAAAATGGTCTGCATGCCTAGAAATCAAAAGTGCGTACCACAGGTCACCTTTGGGAGAATTTTATTAATAACAAAAGAACATTTTAAAACACAACTTTCTAATGACGTTTAGTAACCCAAAGGAACAAAGCCATGAGAATATCCCGCATCAGGATTTCCACAGAAATAACCCCACAGAGTCAAAATATCTCATCCCAGGTCAGGGAAGTCTTTACAATTTGCCACGGACTCTTTTGAGCCCTTTACCCATTTTCCCCAAATTCTGAAATCGGAGGAGAGATACAGATCCATTTCCTATTATCTTTTAGTTGAGACCTTACCCCTGCAATCGAACTCACTAGTATCCAATGGATTTCAGTGTCAAACAACTTCCTATTCCAGTTTGATTACCGCCCTTTGAATCGTCACTTCTGCTTCCATCATGAAAGAGGGCAGTGTTTGCCTGTGTGTTTCCACAAGCATCGCCTGGGCTTCCACCATGTGTAGCCAGAGCAGAGATGGGGAATGGCTGATTCGCGAGAAAAACCTTGCTCCTTGTGACTTCTCCTCCTCACTGGACAGTCAGTTCCAGGTGTCCTGGGGTGGGAGGACGTGTCTTCCTTGGCAGGAGGTGTCTCCCTCCGAGTCACTCTCTTCCGAGGAAGAGGAAACCTGGAGGTCATTCTCCAGGACACTCAGTGGGACTTGGGCACAGTGTCCCTCAGACGTCTCTTGTGTGAGAGGGCTCTGCCCGGGAGGGCTTGGCTTCTCAGCTGGAAGGCAGGAGGGAGCAGTCAGGAGTCTGGAGCTCCACCAGCCATTGTCTAATCTCCTGAAGAGCATTCTGAGGGGCTGGCCTGGGTCACGGTTCAGTGCTGGGCGATGGGCCACAGTGCAGGGCTGAGCGGTATTCAGGTGAGGTCTGTGGTGTGGAGGCGGGAGGTCAATGCTTTTCCCCTGGGCATGCATCTTTCTGGTCACCTGGCATCCCGCAGTGGGTCTCTGTCCAGTTGTCCGTGGTGGAGGCTGCGGAGTCTGGAAAACCCCCAGATGTGGTCTCTGAGTGCTCTTCTTAGGTGCTTGGAAGGGAGTGAGTCTCGGTTTCTTTGGGAGCGTCTGGAAAGCCTGCACTGGCACCTGGGCAGGTCTCTTGCCTGGTGCCTTGATGCTGATTTTGGCATCCCGGTCCACAGTAGGTCCAGCAGCCTGTGGGCTGGGATAGGAGTTGACATCCAGATACATGGCTTGTGCCTGGGGCTGGTGAGCGTGGCCCAGGCCATGTGTCTTAGAGGGAGCCTGGGGATCTTCCAGGGAGGAAAAATGGGGCTTCTTGTCCCTCAGCTGGACAATGAGGGTAGGATCCGGGGCAAAGTGCTTGAATGCTGCGTGAGGCGTGTCAGGGACAGGCACTTCCTGACCATTCTGAATTCCACGAGGTGAGAAGAGGCTCAGTTCAGGTCTTTGGATGGCAGACACTGCGGGTCCGCTGGACCTCACGTCAGGTGTCTTCGAAGGAGGCCTACATGTGAGACTGAGGCCCAGGGCAGATTTCCTCTCGCCTCTGTAGAGGGGTCTTGGCCTGTTTGCATGCAGGAAGACAAGACAAAGACACACAAAGACTACATATTAGAACGTCCTCACCAAGGGAGAGAAATTACAACTAACCCAATAAAATAGGTGAAAACCAGAACTTGTACCATGAAATTGAATATTATGAGATATAAAGGTGTTGAGTTTAAAAATGATGAGGGACTCAACCTCAGTGGTGGCCAGGATAAAACAAACTGCACCGTCACCTTGCTACGTGTTTGCGGCAGGTAGGAGAATCGAAAGGTTCTTCCCAGTGTCTCTCTTGAAGGAAGTGTACATGAGCACTCTCCAAAATTTTTCTAGGGAATGTGCACAGCTCCTGCTGTTTTGGAGGCGGTTTCATGAGTAAGGAGTGTTGAGGAACAATTTGGGGGTGTGCACCACCATTGCAATGCTATCTCTTACATCAAGGATTCCACCTTGTGGAGAACTGTGATGAAACCGCTTCCACAGCCCCCACCTGCATCTTGGTGACAGACATGCAAGGAGTAGTGCCAAACCCTAAACAGCAAGAAAAATGAGATCTGGCAAGTACACGAACTGATCACATTGGCTGGCATGGAATTTAAGAGTTCCCTCACAGAGAAGGGGGTTGAGGCAGATTGGGCATCCCCCGAAGAGAACAAGAGGGGGCCCCAGGGGAGACTCACCCTCATGTAGTCACAGGACCCTGTCAATTCCTTCCAATTCGTCTGCGGACTCCCTTGAGCTCTCCTGGGAAATCTCTGCAGTAGAGCATTGCTGTGCTGCTCTTGTTGCCTGCAAACAAAAGCATGTCAAGTGCAGGGCACACAATTTCCTGGAGCCAGTTGGGACAGATATTCCTGTGTCCCAGGCTCCTTCAGTGTTGGGTTTTGAGACAGGTCGTGAAGCCCTGGGCCTTTGCCTCACCTCAGATTATTCCCCCAACTGCAGAGAACCCTGCGGGTTTTCTCATGCAGTCCTTTCCTTTTTCTCCATTGCTTCTCTCCCTGTCGTGGGGAGAATTCTGAAATGTTCCCCACCCCCTTGACTGACTCCCGAGGAGTTGAGTGAGCACCTGAGTGTGGACCCTGGAGGAGAGTGAGCTCCTATCTCGTTCTCTCCACCCCCCTGTCCTGGCCTGGAGGTGGCTGTGCACACCATGTGGAGCTGGGGAGACACGTGAGTCTCCTTGGATTTCAGCCCAAAGATTGGTTACAAGCTCCCAGGTTCCTCACCTTTGTCTTTGCTGCTTCTCTCTCTCTGGCTTCTGCAAGAGCCGTGGGTTTGGCTGCACCTGCAGATTCCCCGGTTTCACATTCTCCTTGCAAATACTGGAGCCCAAGGGCAGGGGGGCTATGGCCCCTTGCCAACGCTTCATGGGGCACCTGGTACTTCTTCTGTTGTGCCCAAAGGCTCCGCAGTCCTTGCACTTCACCTGTGGGTGGAGGAGGAAATGGTCTCTGAGTCAGCGGGAATCACAAGCACTTTTCCACAGTGAATAGAAGGACAGAGTTTGAGAGGTGAATATTGGTTTTGGAGAGGGGACAGGACATATGGCAGTAGCTGTGAGGACACTGAGCATATTAGGGTGCCTTCCAAAAGCTTCTGCTATGGATAGACAGTGGAGGAAGGATTGGAGCTCTCAAGGTGAGCAGATGAGTCATAAGTGAAGATTGAGGCAAAATCCAAGCTAGACAGGACAGCAAAGAGGAAGTGAGGTTGTTCCTCCGGGTCTGTGAATGGGCCTGTGCCTGGTGATGTGGTCTCAAGGCAAGAAATCGTCTCATGGGAAAGGACAAGGGAGTGCTGGCCACAGAAGTGGCCATGTTCAAACCCTGTCTCTGGATTCCATGCACATCCCTGCTGCCCCACAGACCCAAGCCTCCACGCTTACCCTGGGATCCTCCTCCTCTGGTAGGGGAGCCTTCTTTGCCGCCGGTCCCTTCACTTGCTTCTTGCCCTTCTGGACATTAGAGAGTCTGGAGGGCCCGTGCTGGGTGGAACGGCCCGCCATCTTCCTCACCTCCTTGGTTTGTCACCTCAGTGTTTCTGGGGACTTGATATTCGGATTTCCTGAATCAAAAGCAGAAGAAAACTTTCAGATTGACACAGAGACTAAAGTCCTCATGCACCTTCTTCTCCAAGTGGGGATGAAGGGAGCTCATGAGCACTCAGTCAAAACACATTTCTCACAAGGTGATGTCTCCCTCCCAGAGATTTTGTCCTTCTCCCTGACTCCCTCGCCCGACAAAAGCTCGCTGCCCAAGACCAGACACGGGAGGCAGCCTTTGTCAATTTGCATTTCCATCCTTCAAAGAGTGATTTGAGAGACTTTGGTGAAGTCTATCACAATGCACTCTATTTGGACAAAGAAAGGCAAAATTTCCCCAGGTGTACACAATAATCCATGCCCCGGGAATGATGCAATGAATGCCGGGGCACACGTCTTGGAATGTCAAAAGCAAAGTAAGCTTTCCTATCGAAAACTGGAAGTTCCTCTTGGACACGAGAGGAGGCACTTTTCACATTCCAATTCAGATAGGAAAAATGTTTTCTCCTCTACTGGCCTGGAGACCTGCCAGGGTCAGCATGGTCAGAACTGTATTGTTTTATTTGTCATCTTCATGACCCTATTTTAACGACTTTCCAAGAAATCTGAACTGAATATGTTTGAACTAAGTGTGAACTAATCTATTGTCTAGGCTTTAAGGCCCATAGCCAAAGGCAGCCAGTTTCCATTCCTGCTCACTCACTGCCCCATGCACATCAGGGACTGGGGTCTATTTCCTCTGGAATTTGAACTTTGTCTGATAATGAGCATTGAAAAGGATGTATCTCATGGATCTCTTTCTCAAAATTCCTGTGAAAATTAAAGAATCAATACCCCTGTGCCTCAAGACACATCGCTCCCTCTTTTTCCTACTGTCCTCCCTCTCAGAGGGATCGTCAGAGGGGGCAGTTTGTAATGGAAACCCACCTGAAATCCAGTAGTGATCCTCCGGTCTGATTCTCTACAGCTGGGTTCAAGAACAGCTGCCCTGGATGGGATGCAGCTTCCAAGGTGCCTGCGGAAGGGTCAGAGGGGGAGTTTCCCTTCCGGGCAGGCTTTTATACTGATTCAAGGTCACGTGACCTCGTTAAGGGGATCTCAGTCAATCCATCTCATCTACCCACCTTTGACGTAAGCAGGTCTTGAAGCCATAAACCGTCCTGTGTCGCTTAGCATTTTCAGGCATTTTAAAATGCCAGGCACTCCTGGGCATACTTTGAAGAATATCTGTTTTCTGTAAGGAAAAGAAACCTCTGTGCTAATGCCTCTATCTTTCTCCACTTTGCACTTTTGTTCTTGTGGCGAATTATGTGTAACGTGGTAGTTCTTCTTGGAAGGCATTGAAGTGTAGACTTCTACCGCCCTCAGTACATTGACCTCGTTGTGCAAACATCACCATCGTCCGTCTCCCCAGCTTTTCATATTCTGCAACTGAAAGTCCCTATCTATTAAACACCAACTCTTCATTCTCCCCTCCCTGCAGACCCCTCTTCCACCATTCTCCTTTCGATGTCTATGCATGGGACTGCTCTAGGAATCCACAGAGAAGGCATTGTGCGATCTGCGTCGTGCTGGGACTGGCTTCTTTTGCACTGTGTCTTGTGACTCAAGTAATTGTTCCTGCCAGGTCCCTTTGGTTGAGCCAGGCAGCTCCACTCAGCTCAGTCTCTTAGTCCTGTACTCGGTAGTATGTAGATGACGTGGGACTTTCTTTTTCTAGCCTCATCTCCCTTTGGTTGATATTTGTGTGACTTTCACAACTTCCCGCTAGTGGTCAGGCCCAGGAGACGGTTAGGCACAGGTCTGTGTTTTGATGATGGGACGGTTGGGAATGAAAATGCCCTGTGATCTCGTCTGGGTAGTTGCTCATTGATTCAAAGGGACCAGCTTGACCTCCAAAGCGGGTGACTATGTACAACCGCCAGTAACGTGGGTGGAGTGTCTCCGTTGTTCCAGATTATTGGTACCCTGGGGCGTTTCCGCAGTTTGTGGTTTGCAGAGGTTTGCAACCGTATGGACTTTGAAAATTGCATTACATTAATAATTTATGAACTTGGCAAAATGCCCTAGGTCCTGGCTCCGTAGCCACGGCTTGATCCCATCCTCCTGCCCTGGAACCTGGGCAGCAGGGGCCCCTCCCTGATCTCCCACCGCAGCCTTGGGCCTCCTGGTGGCCTCTCCCCGCTCCAAGGATCGCGTGCCCCCCGTGATTCTCACACCACTGTCCTGAATTGCCCCTTACCCACCCTCCACGTAATTGGAGTAGCACTTGCCACTCTCACGACTGGCTTCCCAAGGCAGAATAAACTGCCTACTTTCGGAAAAATAAAGGTATCCCTTTCACACCAGGAATTATTCCAATTTGCATAGACTCTTTTTGGTTCTGTTCTTTTAATTCTTAATTTGTCAATTGCCTCCTCAGCATTGCAGAGAAAATCCCTTGGGATTTAGAGCGGAATCGATGAGAACTTATAGGAGAAAGTGTTTTGTGTTGAATTTCCCCAACTAAGATATGTGTTAACTGCTCCTAATTTATACGGCCGTTTATTTCAATTAGGGGTATTTTATATTTTTCCTAAAACTCTACAGAGTTTTTCCTAGATTTCATATTTATAGCTCTTTCTTTGCAGAAGGAAGGATATTGTCAGTAACTCTTCTCCTCCATTGTAGTATTTTAGTTTATTGCTGTTAGACGTGAATGCTACCAATTTGGGAAGTTGGATTGCCGTAGTTGGAGTGTTGGTTGAAAGCAGCTGTTCGTTTCCAGACTTTTTCTCTGATTTTGCTAGGATGTGCCTCGTGGAGCATCGTATCACCAGCCAATACCAGAAAAGATTCAGGTGTAATTTCCAAGATTACACAGTGCCCTCATTTCTCATGTGTCATGGCCCTGGCAGTGTGTGCAGCACAGTGTGGAGAGGAAGCCAACCCTGGGGGCTCCTTCTCAGTTTCTCTGGCTTTGGAGGCAGGAAGTTGACCTGAAAGCCTCCTGTTGGCTAGACCAATGTGGAATGTTTCAGTCGACTGTAATTCTTGAAGAGAATCTGCACATTATTTGCCCTCCTCAGAGGCTGAGCATGATCTCCAATACTATAATGATTGGGAGTAGCATCATCGTTGGGTCGATGAAACCCATTGTTATCATTACTATTCACTGTTATTTTTATTATTTTACCTGTTGTCTTTATGGCTTATAGATCTGGTTATCTTTAGTCGACAATGACTAGCGTTTCTCTGTTTCTCAAGTGGTTCCGATTGACTGAAGATATGCATGCAGGTTCCCAAAGAGACCGCTATAGAGAGTGCAGCTCCCAGACTCTCCCTCTATGGCAAAGAAGCTGTCTGTCTGAGGACGTTCCTGAAAAATTTGTTGTTCATCTGGCGGGCGGAGGCCATTGCGTGCCAGAAGCAGAGAATCAGGACGGGTGTCCTTGGCTGCCTGAGTCTCTGGACAAATCTCGAACTACGTCCGAGGCCCAGCAGTGGCTTGCAGCTGCCAGAAAGACCAGTGTGGGCGTCCTTAGCGAGCCAGCGCCACCATCAATTTTTCACTTGAGCTCAGGGACCCCAGAATGCCTCTCGATGACGTTGAAGGCTAGTGAATGTTGGGCAGGAGCCCCCAGAATTTTTTCCATGATGCACTGGGGGCACCGGAACTGCTCCTGCCAGCCTGGAAAGGCTGCAGAGGAAACCGTCGTCCTCGTGCAGAATTTTCTATTTCCCTTCAAGTGCCCAGGAACTGCCATTGGCCAAAATGATGGTGCGAGGATGGCTTCCTAACTGTGCCTGAGCTGTTGAAAGTCTTCCAGGTCCCAATAGCGGTCTGCCACCAATTCGCCTGTCTCCCCTCAATGTCCTTGCTCCCTCTTCTCGCTTTTCCACGTCTTCCTTCCTGGCGTGGGCTTTAGAGTACTAACTACCAAGGTAGAGCAGAGTTAAATTTTCTAATGAATTGAGGTTCCCAGCTCAATTCCTTGTACCCAGGGAGCCCTAAGGAACATGTGACTGCACACTAGATGCTCAAGCAAGGTCGTCTGAATGTAGTATGGCGTGCTGTTTCCTGAAGGTGGTCCTGCTGAGACCCTATCGCCTCCTGTATACTTCTCTCAATGTCCTGAGAATACGCGAGTACTGTAGGCTTTCTGCGAGACCATGGGTGATCTTCACGGAAACCCACTGTGTTTGTAGCGAGATGATGGTTGGCTGTCAGGGCTTGTGTGTCCTGTGCTTTCTTTCCCAGGCTGAGTGCTAGTGGAAGTGGGTCTTGAAAGAGCAGCATCAGCGTCCCCAGGGAACTTGTGAGAAATAGAAACAGATGGATCCTTCCTAGACATCCAAACTCCTAATTCCCTGGTGTTGAGTCTTGTACATTGAAGAAATTTCTGTGTGCACGAGACTGTGAAAAGGAGTATTAGCTAAAGTGTTCTCCACTCTGGGCTGCCATTTGAAATCCCCTAGGTCGATCTAGGGAATGCAGTCATCTCAGCACTGGCGTGTGGTTGTTCAGTGGTGGGCCTGCGTGAATGGGGTTGTCAGAATCTCTAAGAGAGTTATGGGGCAGGATGGAGGCCGTGAGACCAGACCAGGGCCTATGCCGAAAGGAGGGAAGTCTGTCCCGGGTCCCAAGGATACTGGAGCACTTCAGTAGCTATGGCAGGCTGGGGTATTGCCGAAATGTGCCATCTTGACTTTTCTCTTCTTTTTGGTGACCTTGTGCGTTCACCCAGGGGCTGCCCTCCTTGGAAGGCACAGAAGGCTGCAGACTGAAAGAAGCACTCGCCAACGGATGTCCTACAAGGAGGTAGGAGCAGTCATTTGTTCTTCCTATGGAAATGTTCCTTACCGAGGCATGGGAATTTTCTGGATCCTACTCAGAGCTTTTCCCGAAGGAGAAAATGGAGATCACAGGTGACTCAGGTGAAATCTTTGCTCACCACCTCCAGTGGATCTCAAACTTTGCTGCCCACTGTTATCACGTCGGGAGATTTCCAAAGCTCCCAGTGCCCAGGCCGCAATAAACACACCCTCAATTTGCATCTCTTGCAGTAGGCTTCAGGCACAGGTATTTGCTAACCACCCCGCCCTGAGTCCCATGTGGGCCACCGTGCGAATAAGTCTGCAGGCACGCTTGTCTCACTGAAATCTGCCTAAGATTCCCTGGGGCTCACTGTCAAAATGCATGTAATGATGCCGTGGGGCTGAGTGTGCCTGAGAATCTGTGTTTCTAAAAAGCCCTAGGTCCTGCCAAACAGTGCTTCACCCAGTCACTTTAACTTGGATGAGTCAAAGAAATTTTTAAAATGGTCTGCATGCCTAGAAATCAAAAGTGCGTACCACAGGTCACCTTTGGGAGAATTTTATTAATAACAAAAGAACATTTTAAAACACAACTTTCTAATGACGTTTAGTAACCCAAAGGAACAAAGCCATGAGAATATCCCGCATCAGGATTTCCACAGAAATAACCCCACAGAGTCAAAATATCTCATCCCAGGTCAGGGAAGTCTTTACAATTTGCCACGGACTCTTTTGAGCCCTTTACCCATTTTCCCCAAATTCTGAAATCGGAGGAGAGATACAGATCCATTTCCTATTATCTTTTAGTTGAGACCTTACCCCTGCAATCGAACTCACTAGTATCCAATGGATTTCAGTGTCAAACAACTTCCTATTCCAGTTTGATTACCGCCCTTTGAATCGTCACTTCTGCTTCCATCATGAAAGAGGGCAGTGTTTGCCTGTGTGTTTCCACAAGCATCGCCTGGGCTTCCACCATGTGTAGCCAGAGCAGAGATGGGGAATGGCTGATTCGCGAGAAAAACCTTGCTCCTTGTGACTTCTCCTCCTCACTGGACAGTCAGTTCCAGGTGTCCTGGGGTGGGAGGACGTGTCTTCCTTGGCAGGAGGTGTCTCCCTCCGAGTCACTCTCTTCCGAGGAAGAGGAAACCTGGAGGTCATTCTCCAGGACACTCAGTGGGACTTGGGCACAGTGTCCCTCAGACGTCTCTTGTGTGAGAGGGCTCTGCCCGGGAGGGCTTGGCTTCTCAGCTGGAAGGCAGGAGGGAGCAGTCAGGAGTCTGGAGCTCCACCAGCCATTGTCTAATCTCCTGAAGAGCATTCTGAGGGGCTGGCCTGGGTCACGGTTCAGTGCTGGGCGATGGGCCACAGTGCAGGGCTGAGCGGTATTCAGGTGAGGTCTGTGGTGTGGAGGCGGGAGGTCAATGCTTTTCCCCTGGGCATGCATCTTTCTGGTCACCTGGCATCCCGCAGTGGGTCTCTGTCCAGTTGTCCGTGGTGGAGGCTGCGGAGTCTGGAAAACCCCCAGATGTGGTCTCTGAGTGCTCTTCTTAGGTGCTTGGAAGGGAGTGAGTCTCGGTTTCTTTGGGAGCGTCTGGAAAGCCTGCACTGGCACCTGGGCAGGTCTCTTGCCTGGTGCCTTGATGCTGATTTTGGCATCCCGGTCCACAGTAGGTCCAGCAGCCTGTGGGCTGGGATAGGAGTTGACATCCAGATACATGGCTTGTGCCTGGGGCTGGTGAGCGTGGCCCAGGCCATGTGTCTTAGAGGGAGCCTGGGGATCTTCCAGGGAGGAAAAATGGGGCTTCTTGTCCCTCAGCTGGACAATGAGGGTAGGATCCGGGGCAAAGTGCTTGAATGCTGCGTGAGGCGTGTCAGGGACAGGCACTTCCTGACCATTCTGAATTCCACGAGGTGAGAAGAGGCTCAGTTCAGGTCTTTGGATGGCAGACACTGCGGGTCCGCTGGACCTCACGTCAGGTGTCTTCGAAGGAGGCCTACATGTGAGACTGAGGCCCAGGGCAGATTTCCTCTCGCCTCTGTAGAGGGGTCTTGGCCTGTTTGCATGCAGGAAGACAAGACAAAGACACACAAAGACTACATATTAGAACGTCCTCACCAAGGGAGAGAAATTACAACTAACCCAATAAAATAGGTGAAAACCAGAACTTGTACCATGAAATTGAATATTATGAGATATAAAGGTGTTGAGTTTAAAAATGATGAGGGACTCAACCTCAGTGGTGGCCAGGATAAAACAAACTGCACCGTCACCTTGCTACGTGTTTGCAGCAGGTAGGAGAATCGAAAGGTTCTTCCCAGTGTCTCTCTTGAAGGAAGTGTACATGAGCACTCTCCAAAATTTTTCTAGGGAATGTGCACAGCTCCTGCTGTTTTGGAGGCGGTTTCATGAGTAAGGAGTGTTGAGGAACAATTTGGGGGTGTGCACCACCATTGCAATGCTATCTCTTACATCAAGGATTCCACCTTGTGGAGAACTGTGATGAAACCGCTTCCACAGCCCCCACCTGCATCTTGGTGACAGACATGCAAGGAGTAGTGCCAAACCCTAAACAGCAAGAAAAATGAGATCTGGCAAGTACACGAACTGATCACATTGGCTGGCATGGAATTTAAGAGTTCCCTCACAGAGAAGGGGGTTGAGGCAGATTGGGCATCCCCCGAAGAGAACAAGAGGGGGCCCCAGGGGAGACTCACCCTCATGTAGTCACAGGACCCTGTCAATTCCTTCCAATTCGTCTGCGGACTCCCTTGAGCTCTCCTGGGAAATCTCTGCAGTAGAGCATTGCTGTGCTGCTCTTGTTGCCTGCAAACAAAAGCATGTCAAGTGCAGGGCACACAATTTCCTGGAGCCAGTTGGGACAGATATTCCTGTGTCCCAGGCTCCTTCAGTGTTGGGTTTTGAGACAGGTCGTGAAGCCCTGGGCCTTTGCCTCACCTCAGATTATTCCCCCAACTGCAGAGAACCCTGCGGGTTTTCTCATGCAGTCCTTTCCTTTTTCTCCATTGCTTCTCTCCCTGTCGTGGGGAGAATTCTGAAATGTTCCCCACCCCCTTGACTGACTCCCGAGGAGTTGAGTGAGCACCTGAGTGTGGACCCTGGAGGAGAGTGAGCTCCTATCTCGTTCTCTCCACCCCCCTGTCCTGGCCTGGAGGTGGCTGTGCACACCATGTGGAGCTGGGGAGACACGTGAGTCTCCTTGGATTTCAGCCCAAAGATTGGTTACAAGCTCCCAGGTTCCTCACCTTTGTCTTTGCTGCTTCTCTCTCTCTGGCTTCTGCAAGAGCCGTGGGTTTGGCTGCACCTGCAGATTCCCCGGTTTCACATTCTCCTTGCAAATACTGGAGCCCAAGGGCAGGGGGGCTATGGCCCCTTGCCAACGCTTCATGGGGCACCTGGTACTTCTTCTGTTGTGCCCAAAGGCTCCGCAGTCCTTGCACTTCACCTGTGGGTGGAGGAGGAAATGGTCTCTGAGTCAGCGGGAATCACAAGCACTTTTCCACAGTGAATAGAAGGACAGAGTTTGAGAGGTGAATATTGGTTTTGGAGAGGGGACAGGACATATGGCAGTAGCTGTGAGGACACTGAGCATATTAGGGTGCCTTCCAAAAGCTTCTGCTATGGATAGACAGTGGAGGAAGGATTGGAGCTCTCAAGGTGAGCAGATGAGTCATAAGTGAAGATTGAGGCAAAATCCAAGCTAGACAGGACAGCAAAGAGGAAGTGAGGTTGTTCCTCCGGGTCTGTGAATGGGCCTGTGCCTGGTGATGTGGTCTCAAGGCAAGAAATCGTCTCATGGGAAAGGACAAGGGAGTGCTGGCCACAGAAGTGGCCATGTTCAAACCCTGTCTCTGGATTCCATGCACATCCCTGCTGCCCCACAGACCCAAGCCTCCACGCTTACCCTGGGATCCTCCTCCTCTGGTAGGGGAGCCTTCTTTGCCGCCGGTCCCTTCACTTGCTTCTTGCCCTTCTGGACATTAGAGAGTCTGGAGGGCCCGTGCTGGGTGGAACGGCCCGCCATCTTCCTCACCTCCTTGGTTTGTCACCTCAGTGTTTCTGGGGACTTGATATTCGGATTTCCTGAATCAAAAGCAGAAGAAAACTTTCAGATTGACACAGAGACTAAAGTCCTCATGCACCTTCTTCTCCAAGTGGGGATGAAGGGAGCTCATGAGCACTCAGTCAAAACACATTTCTCACAAGGTGATGTCTCCCTCCCAGAGATTTTGTCCTTCTCCCTGACTCCCTCGCCCGACAAAAGCTCGCTGCCCAAGACCAGACACGGGAGGCAGCCTTTGTCAATTTGCATTTCCATCCTTCAAAGAGTGATTTGAGAGACTTTGGTGAAGTCTATCACAATGCACTCTATTTGGACAAAGAAAGGCAAAATTTCCCCAGGTGTACACAATAATCCATGCCCCGGGAATGATGCAATGAATGCCGGGGCACACGTCTTGGAATGTCAAAAGCAAAGTAAGCTTTCCTATCGAAAACTGGAAGTTCCTCTTGGACACGAGAGGAGGCACTTTTCACATTCCAATTCAGATAGGAAAAATGTTTTCTCCTCTACTGGCCTGGAGACCTGCCAGGGTCAGCATGGTCAGAACTGTATTGTTTTATTTGTCATCTTCATGACCCTATTTTAACGACTTTCCAAGAAATCTGAACTGAATATGTTTGAACTAAGTGTGAACTAATCTATTGTCTAGGCTTTAAGGCCCATAGCCAAAGGCAGCCAGTTTCCATTCCTGCTCACTCACTGCCCCATGCACATCAGGGACTGGGGTCTATTTCCTCTGGAATTTGAACTTTGTCTGATAATGAGCATTGAAAAGGATGTATCTCATGGATCTCTTTCTCAAAATTCCTGTGAAAATTAAAGAATCAATACCCCTGTGCCTCAAGACACATCGCTCCCTCTTTTTCCTACTGTCCTCCCTCTCAGAGGGATCGTCAGAGGGGGCAGTTTGTAATGGAAACCCACCTGAAATCCAGTAGTGATCCTCCGGTCTGATTCTTACAGCTGGGTTCAAGAACAGCTGCCCTGGATGGGATGCAGCTTCCAAGGTGCCTGCGGAAGGGTCAGAGGGGGAGTTTCCCTTCCGGGCAGGCTTTTTATACTGATTCAAGGTCACGTGACCTCGTTAAGGGGATCTCAGTCAATCCATCTCATCTACCCACCTTTGACGTAAGCAGGTCTTGAAGCCATAAACCGTCCTGTGTCGCTTAGCATTTTCAGGCATTTTAAAATGCCAGGCACTCCTGGGCATACTTTGAAGAATATCTGTTTTCTGTAAGGAAAAGAAACCTCTGTGCTAATGCCTCTATCTTTCTCCACTTTGCACTTTTGTTCTTGTGGCGAATTATGTGTAACGTGGTAGTTCTTCTTGGAAGGCATGAAGTGTAGACTTCTACCGCCCTCAGTACATTGACCTCGTTGTGCAAACATCACCATCGTCCGTCTCCCCAGCTTTTCATATTCTGCAACTGAAAGTCCCTATCTATTAAACACCAACTCTTCATTCTCCCCTCCCTGCAGACCCCTCTTCCACCATTCTCCTTTCGATGTCTATGCATGGGGACTGCTCTAGGAATCCACAGAGAAGGCATTGTGCGATCTGCGTCGTGCTGGGACTGGCTTCTTTTGCACTGTGTCTTGTGACTCAAGTAATTGTTCCTGCCAGGTCCCTTTGGTTGAGCCAGGCCAGCTCCACTCAGCTCAGTCTCTTAGTCCTGTACTCGGTAGTATGTAGATGACGTGGGACTTTCTTTTTTCTAGCCTCATCTCCCTTTGGTTGATATTTGTGTGACTTTCACAACTTCCCGCTAGTGGTCAGGCCCAGGAGACGGTTAGGCACAGGTCTGTGTTTTGATGATGGGACGGTTGGGAATGAAAATGCCCTGTGATCTCGTCTGGGTAGTTGCTCATTGATCAAAGGGACCAGCTTGACCTCCAAAGCGGGTGGACTATGTACAACCGCCAGTAACGTGGGTGGAGTGTCTCCGTTGTTCCAGATTATTGGTACCCTGGGGCGTTTCCGCAGTTTGTGGTTTGCAGAGGTTTGCAACCGTATGGACTTTGAAAATTGCATTACATTAATAATTTATGAACTTGGCAAAATGCCCTAGGTCCTGGCTCCGTAGCCACGGCTTGATCCATCCTCCTGCCCTGAACCTGGGCAGCAGGGGCCCCCTCCCTGATCTCCCACCGCAGCCTTGGGCCTCCTGGTGGCCTCTCCCCGCTCCAAGGATCGCGTGCCCCCCGTGATTCTCACACCACTGGCCTGAATTGCCCCTTACCCACCCTCCACGTAATTGGAGTAGCACTTGCCACTCTCACGACTGGCTTCCCAAGGCAGAATAAACTGCCTACTTTCGGAAAAATAAAGGTATCCCTTTCACACCAGGAATTATTCCAATTTGCATAGACTCTTTTTGGTTCTGTTCTTTTAATTCTTAATTTGTCAATTGCCTCCTCAGCATTGCAGAGAAAATCCCTTGGGATTTAGAGCGGAATCGATGAGAACTTATAGAGAAAGTGTTTTGTGTTGAATTTCCCCCAACTAAGATATGTGTTAACTGCTCCTAATTTATACGGCCGTTTATTTCAATTAGGGGTATTTTATATTTTTCCTAAAACTCTACAGAGTTTTTCCTAGATTTCATATTTATAGCTCTTTCTTTGCAGAAGGAAGGATATTGTCAGTAACTCTTCTCCTCCATTGTAGTATTTTAGTTTATTGCTGTTAGACGTGAATGCTACCAATTTGGGAAGTTGGATTGCCGTAGTTTGGAGTGTTGGTTGAAAGCAGCTGTTCGTTTCCAGACTTTTTCTCTGATTTTGCTAGGATGTGCCTCGTGGAGCATCGTATCACCAGCCAATACCAGAAAAGATTCAGGTGTAATTTCCAAGATTACACAGTGCCCTCATTTCTCATGTGTCATGGCCCTGGCAGTGTGTGCAGCACAGTGTGGAGAGGAAGCCAACCCTGGGGGCTCCTTCTCAGTTTCTCTGGCTTTGGAGGCAGGAAGTTGACCTGAAAGCCTCCTGTTGGCTAGACCAATGTGGAATGTTTCAGTCGACTGTAATTCTTGAAGAGAATCTGCACATTATTTGCCCTCCTCAGAGGCTGAGCATGATCTCCAATACTATAATGATTGGGAGTAGCATCATCGTTGGGTCGATGAAACCCATTGTTATCATTACTATTCACTGTTATTTTTTATTATTTTACCTGTTGTCTTTATGGCTTATAGATCTGGTTATCTTTAGTCGACAATGACTAGCGTTTCTTTCTTCT